>NC_086447.1:162479158-162802794 GCF_028390025.1 Pseudophryne corroboree | reverse complement strand
TTCGGACAGGGCAGAACTGCGGACGCGTCCTCACTTTCTGCCTAAGGTGGTTTCAGCGTTTCACCTGAACCAGCCTATTGTGGTGCCTGCGGCTACTAGCGATTTGGAGGATTCCAAGTTGCTGGACGTTGTCAGAGCATTGAAAATATATATTTCAAGGACGGCTGGAGTCAGAAAATCTGACTCGCTGTTTATACTGTATGCACCCAACAAGCTGGGTGCTCCTGCTTCTAAGCAGACGATTGCTCGTTGGATTTGTAGCACAATTCAACTTGCACATTCTGTGGCAGGCCTGCCACAGCCTAAATCTGTCAAGGCCCATTCCACAAGGAAGGTGGGCTCATCCTGGGCGGCTGCCCGAGGGGTCTCGGCATTACAACTCTGCCGAGCAGCTACGTGGTCAGGGGAGAACACGTTTGTAAAATTCTACAAATTTGATACCCTGGCTAAGGAGGACCTGGAGTTCTCTCATTCGGTGCTGCAGAGTCATCCGCACTCTCCCGCCCGTTTGGGAGCTTTGGTATAATCCCCATGGTCCTGACGGAGTCCCAGCATCCACTAGGACGTCAGAAAAAATAAGATTTTACTTACCGATAAATCTATTTCTCGTAGTCCGTAGTGGATGCTGGGCGCCCATCCCAAGTGCGGATTGTCTGCAATACTTGTACATAGTTATTGTTACAAAAAAATCGGGTTGTTATTGTTGTGAGCCGTCTGTTCAGAGGCTCCTACGTTTGTCATACTGTTAACTGGGTTCAGATCACGAGTTATACGGTGTGATTGGTGTGGCTGGTATGAGTCTTACCCGGGATTCAAAATCCTTCCTTATTGTGTACGCTCGTCCGGGCACAGTATCCTAACTGAGGCTTGGAGGAGGGTCATAGGGGGAGGAGCCAGTACACACCACCTAGTGGTCAAATTTTTTAATTTTGTGCCCTGTCTCCTGCGGAGCCGCTATTCCCCATGGTCCTGACGGAGTCCCAGCATCCACTACGGACTACGAGAAATAGATTTATCGGTAAGTAAAATCTTATTTTTACATACATCTCCAATGTTTGTCGATCTGCGCATGCTCAGGATCTATACTGTGCATGTGCAGATCTGTGTCAGCGATGACGATCACAGTAACCCCCTAAGCCACAGCAGGATTGACATGCAGGGACTGTTTGGGGGTGGGGAAGGGGCGACGATGACCAGCGTTACAGAGAACGAAGCGTGTCCTGGACCTGGCTGCATGAAAACACCATCCATCCTGAGTAACCTGAGGGTTATTCTGATTACCAATGTTCAAACCAGGGACGGATCTAGACTTTTCTTTAGGGGGGGTGGTTTACTGTTTAATCTTGACTCCTCCCTCTACAGTCCCAACTCCTCCCATCTGCAATCCTAACTCCTCCTCTCTCAATTCTGACTGAACTTTTTGAGTGAGACTGAGATAGAGCTTTGTGATTGTTCTATGTACATTTGACTGTGCTATGGGGTAATTGTATTTATTAGCCCTAGTACCCACACACCAGCAAGTGAGGGGCAAATGCTCTGTAACCCTTGCTCCTCTGTGCTGCTGTGGTATAAGCTGCAGCACATCGTTCTGCCTCATGCTCTCCCCGGAGAGCTCTCTTCTGCTCAAAAGTGGGCGTGGTTATGACTGTGTTAGGGGGGGGCGGTTGCCCCCTTCGCTTCCCCCCCCCCCCTCCCTAGATCCGGCCCTGGTTCAAACAGATGATCCAATGCTGCATCTTTGGATGCAGCAGCACGTTATAGAAGGCATCAGGAGGCTTCTATTTACACAACACGCCTTCTGCGGCCATCTCTGAATCATGCACAATGAGTAGCTGTTCAGACCTACCGAAACGCTCCAAACGTCCAAAACATTCCAACCGAGCATGCCTTTAGGAAATGCTGCGATTTAAAAAAAACTGCATGTGGTGCTCTATAAATAAAGGATTATAATAATAATAATAATAATAATAATAATAATAATAATACTTAAAACAATTGTTTCTTTACAGAACTCCTCCACCTGCATGCAGTATACATCATGGTATACTGTACATCACAAATAAGCAATATAGACACAGATATGACACAGGAGTCATTCTACATTTTGTAGAGGAGCAGTATGGGCAGCTTGTACTACTAGAAAGGCTGCATTAGCAAGTCTGCTACTCTGCTTACCATGCCTGCTCCAGCTGCACCTGTGCTCCTGCATACTACAAAAGAAATACAAGGGATAAACAAACAGCTCACATGGGCCCTCATTCCGAGTTGTTCGCTCGCTAGCTGCTTTTAGCAGCATTGCACACCTAGGCCGCCGCCCTCTGGGAGTGTATCTTAGCTTAGCAGAATAGCGAACGAAAGATTAGCAGAACTGCTGCTAAATATTTTCTTGCAGTTTCTGAGTAGCTCCAGACCTACTCCTAGATTGCGCTCAGCTCGGTCCGTTTAGTTCCTGGTTTGACGTCACAAACACGCCCTGCGTTCGGCCAGCTACTCCCCCGTTTCTCCAGACACTCCCGCGTTTTTCCCTGACACGCCTGCGTTTTTTAGCACACTCCCGGAAAACGCTCAGTTACCACCCAGAAACGCCCCTTTCCTTTCAATCATTCACCGATCAGCAGTGCGACTGAAAAGCGCCGCACAAACACCAGCAAATCTACTAAGTTTTGTGTAAAATAACTTAGCGCGTGCGCTCTGCATACCATGCGCATGCGCATTTAGCAACAAATCGCAGCATAGCGAAAATCGGCAACGAGCGAACAACTCGGAATGACCACCATGGGGTCCATCAGCCAGCATGTGTGTGAGTGTGTGAATTACAAATATGGCAGCCACACTGTTCATACAAAATTAGTATTGGCAATATTTAGCCCACATTGAAGCCACCCTACATCAAATGCCTACTGCAGTTATTACCTTAATGGGTGCAGTCAGAGAACTGTCCTCAAATATATTGGTCCATATACTAAGCCTTGAAGAGAGATAATGTGGATGGAGATAAAGTACCAATCAATTAGCTCCTGACATTTTTCAAACATAGCCTGTAACATGGCAGGCAGGAGCTGGTTGGCTGGTATTAGGGCCAGGATGTAATGAAGTCCGAGTTCGGCTGCTGTGCGGTGTGCTGGACAAACTCAGATTTTTCTTTTCAAGGGGCAATCATCTACAAGGCTAAACCATGCCTTGTACATGATTGCCCCTTTAAAAAAAATCAGTGTTCGAACGGCATCCCGCACGGCCCCCAAATTCGGACTTCATTACATCCCGTCCTTTATCTCCATCAACTTTATCTCTCTCCAAGGCTTAGTACATAGAACTCATATTCCCATCCACTGGACAATTGCAACAAATACTTGACCTCTCTACTGCCATAGAGTCAACCCAAGTCTACAAGTCACCACCTACATCTGCACCAATTCCACTTAAGTGCAGCGTGTAGGCAATGGATGCCGTGGCAATGACTCAGCTGGGGTTTGGATGATGAGGGACCTGCCAAAGCGCACTATTTATGCATATTTGATGACCTTTGTTGATGTACATCATTTACGAAAATTTTAAAAAGCTCCCTCAGCCCATCTCAAAACCTGAAGAAACACTCAATGAACCTTGTCTCTCATGTCTCTCATATATTAAAACCGTATTGCAGTTTTCCCAGCGGAAACAGAGGGAACCAGCTTTCAACCCAGTACATGTCAAATGCATGAAAAGATGACCTATTACCTATTACCTATATAACAGTCTGACCTGTTCACCACAGTGTGGGCACCTCGGCCACCCTCATCCCCTTAATCTTCAGTGTGCTCACATACCCCTTAGGCAACTTCTAACCCTATCTAATGCATCTCCTCTGCTGTTGTCAGCTTCCAGGAAAGAGGCAGCTTCTTTTCAAATCCAAGATGGCCGATGGAAAATGACTGCATCCGAATAAAGCAGTTTCACATTGGCCATCTTGGATTGAAAATTAGACTGCCTCATTCTCCCTTATGACCTGTATTGTGATTTTATTGTTTTTCTGTATGTTTATATATTTTTGTTACAACAATGGATCGAGTACTTGCACATTTTGTATGTATCCTGCCAAATATATATATATGCTGAGCGCAGCAAAGCCACTTGCCGCCTCGGTGGCGAGCTCTCTATGGGTGTCGTGGGAATAGTCCCTGTTAGTGGGGATTTGGAGCGGACGGGATATAGGGGTTGGTATCGTACCCGGCCGTCTCCTGACCGCCGTTCACATAACTACAACTACATCCCGTAACTTCACTGTTGTGATTTAGTGTTTTGTTATTTTCTACAGTGTCCGAGATGTCAAACAGAGATGAGACCTTTATCAACAAATGTAACTCCATAATATCACTGGTGCACGGGTACTGCACATACGATTATGAAGTTCAGCGATGGTGGAAAATCTTCCCTCTCCTGACTTAATTAGACTCAAGGGCACTCGGTAGAGGCCTAAGGGACCTTTTCCGTCAGGGGGAGGAGCCACGACACAAGGGGGAGGAGCTACACCAGCGGTACAGTTGGTCTAGTATCCACACCACCAACTATTACCTTTAGTAATTAGGTGGCGAGCGAAGCGGAGCGAAGCGGAGCGAGCCGCCGTGCCCGAAGCGTTGCGAGCTAAGCGAGCCCGCGAGGGTACTTTTCGGGTACCTTGTTCGGCCGCAGCTCCTCCCCCTGGTGACGGGTCTCCTCCCCTAGGTACGTCAGAAGGTCCCTTCTCCCACTCCAATATAGAACCAACCCTGTTGGCATAGGTCTGGCTCCAGGAGGCAGGGTGGTCCATGGGCCCATCTGTAACACTTCACCTCTCTGTTCACTATTTACAGCTGGCTGCATCTGTATAGCAACGCATCTGCAGCAGAACATTGGGCAGTAAGAGAGCGAGGAAACTGCTTCTGCTCAGCAGCAGTCTACTATCTCTCAGTGTCTGATGTTTCGGGTCTGCTGTGATCCTGTACAGACATGATGCAGCGGTAGTGGGCAGAGAGGAGAAATGTTATAGGTGAAGGAGATCTCTGACCCAGGCTTCTGACTGGCCCCTCCAACATGCCCGGGTTGTTGAATAGAAGCAGAAGTTGAAAAAATTCCCCCAAAAAACTTGTGGCGGCCATTTTTGTGCGACCATTGTCATGTTAACCTTTGGAACCTGTCAACCTTTTGTACCTGTCAAATATTGTGGCAGCACCCCTTATAATACAGTCTCCCTACAGTCCTTGGTATGCATTTATATATACTGTAGTTATGTATTCTTTACTGTTTTTTTCACCAGGTAAAATGCCTGAAAACTGATTAAAAAATAGTTCGAATTCCAGAAGTTTTTGTCTGTCTGGATAACTAATACATTACATATGAAAAAAAAGAAAAGTATTTTTGTTGCTACTTTTTTTTAATAATATTTTTTTCTATTGCATAAAATAAAAGATCACTGTCATCAGTGTATTGAAAGATATCTGTCATTCGAACAAAAGCGCCTATGAACTCTAAGTAGAGCTGGCGTTACAGGGTTAAAAATAAACAGCGGAGGAAAAAATAGTGCGGGCGGCTGACGGCAACCACAGTGATCATTGAAAGCCTGAGAGTGTATGCAAATGAGGTGTATAGTAGGAGCAGGCGCTGTGCATGCTGGGCTGTGATCATGGTGGTGTACGGACAGGAAGGAGGCTGGAAAGCAGCCGGGAGCCCCAGATCTCCGTAGATCTACTGGAGGACACCACCGGGGATGGGCGGGTGGTGGTGAGGAGGACTGGGGTCACCTGGGAGCTCCTTTATAAAGACCTGATTGGTTTCCAGCTACGCTACCGCCTGCTACATTGGGCACTTTGGAACGTGGGTGAAGATCACACAGGTTACCCTGATCTCAGCATTCTAGAACGTTGAGCCTCTGGGGGATACGTTATATCTTCCTGAAGAACCCACCAGCCAGGGAAGACCGTTGCCTGGAAACCCTGGGAGATGGTGACATCGGAAGAGTGTCGGAAGGACCATGGTTGAGAGGACCAGCAAATTTTTGCTGATCTTGGCTGGCTCGGTGTTCTTCATGCTGATCCTGTACCAGTATGTGGGACCAGGGATGAATTTGGGATCTCCAAGCAGGTACTACCAAGAGGACCTGGACCTTTTCCCAACCCCAGACCCTCACTATGTCAAGAAGTACTTTTTCCCAGTGAGGGACCTGGACCGATCTCTGACCTTTGATATGAAAGGGGACGATGTTATTGTCTTCCTGCACATCCAGAAGACCGGGGGGACCACTTTTGGGAGGCACTTGGTGCAGAACGTGAGGCTGGAGGTGCCCTGTGACTGCAGACCTGGCCAGAAGAAGTGTACCTGCTACAGACCTAACAGGAAGGAGACTTGGTTATTTTCCCGTTTCTCCACTGGTTGGAGCTGTGGACTTCATGCAGACTGGACAGAGCTTACTAACTGTGTGCCAGGGGTGCTTGATAAGAAGGAGACCTTAATGAAGATGAGAAGGTGGGTGAGAGCAATAGGTTCCCATGGTCAGGTTGGTGAGGTCCAACTATGATCTCTTAATATAGCACAGCTATCTTATTTACTGTACCTGACTTACTCATTTTGCATCATGCTTGGGCAACCTATGGTGAGGTAGCTGTTGTGGAACTACAATCCTCAGCAGATCATGGTCAGCTAGAGGATGTGTAGTTCTGCAACAACTAGAGGATTAAAGGTTGTCTGACTTGGACTCCATCAGCACAAAACAATTAACACCTTTTTCTTTGTAAAACAATTAACACATTTTTTTCTTTGTAAGTGCCAGAATGAGATTATTAAACAGTCCTGATTTTGTAATTATTATGGTTTTGTTAATGACAAGGTTATTTTTTCAACAAGCACCTATGAGAACAATTGTGATACATGCATTGTCTATTGAGGTGAGACAATACAAATATGACCATGGCTGTCTCATACATATTGTTTGCTGGAATGCACAATGTGCACATTCCTTGTGCTGGAAGAATTCTGTTTTGTGTTTCTGTTGCATTTGACCTGTCATCTTCAACGTTTTGGGGGGTTGGGATGAGGGGATAAGGTATTCATGTGGCCCCTTTAGAGGTCACCAGAAAATGACCCTTCCTTCCTTGCCTGCTCCTGGCTTTAAACTTGCTGGGAAATTTCTGTTTGTTTATTCCAAGTGGTTGGATAAAGCTGGTCAATGAATTCGTTGTCTGACTGCTTCACTTACATCATCTTCATTTTTACTCATTACCCTAAACTACTTCTGTCTATAGGTATTGCCTGGGGTGGAAACTTCCATTACTGTGGGACAAAGTGACCTCTACAAAAAAGACATTTAATGATTTATACAGAGCACGCTGCGATAAGTGTGTGTGTGTGTGTGTGTGTGTGTGTGTGTATATAATATATATATATATATATATATATATATATATATATATATATATATATATATATATATATATATAATGTGTGTATGTGTATATATATATATATATATATATATATATATATAGTCTCCTACTGAGAACTTATATAATATGTGTATATGTAGATATATTATATAGATATATAATATCTAAATATATGTGTCATTGTCTCAGTAGGGAACCCAAAAATGTGTGATTTTGGACACTCCACGTGTGTGTGTGTGTTTTCTTTTCTTTTTTTTTAAAGAAGTAGTGGTTGCAGAACTTTAAATGATTTTGGTTAATAGTACATTACATGCTATACATTCTCCTCTAAACACGGTATCAAACATATTATCTGTCCAGCACAATAGAAAATGTAAACCGTGAACTCTTGCCATTTATTCTAATATAAATTCTAGCCAGTAGCTGGTTTGGTGGGAGATTTACTTTACTAATGGTTGTGTTTATTATTCTTTCTTTGATGCATGGGTCAGGAATAGCGTTGGTTCAGTACCAGCTGGTACATCTGCCTGGCAGCTCCTGATAGCGATATAATTTATGGCCATGGATAGTTATGCCAGATAGAACTATGCAGTCAGTGATTAGAACTACAATTGTTGCTGATAATAGAGGAGAAGAGGCTTCATGTGAATCTTGGGAGTCGGCTTTTTAACATGATCTTGGTGCTTCCCTTATGACTGACAAATGCTGTGCGTCTCTGCGGAGAGTGACACAGATATTAGGGTAGGTCAGACGCCCACAGAGCTGGCACCTGTGGTGTGAGTAGTTATTTACAGAGTTCTCATGAGTAGAGATAAGGTAATAAAACCTGTGTGTTGTTATTGTGTACTTGTTGTGGCAATGCCCAATTGTTGTTTGCTTGTAGCTCAAGGTGTGAGGTGCCATTGATTCACTTGTAAATTTTCAGCAATTTAAATGTAAACCTTCCCTAATTAATACCTAACAATAAACAAACAAACCCACCAGCCGCTAAAAGTAAACATGATCAGATTGTTTGCATTCGTTATGTAAAATAGAAAAAAACCCCATCAAATTAGGAATGAACAATCTCTTCACACATTATAACATTGTAAGTCTTTTGCTTGATTACAATACACACGGTACAGAGAATTGCAGTTCAGCTCATTCAGAATAACATTAAAATTTGGTTCAGACATTTTACATGTTTTAATCCAATCTATTTTGACTCGGGGCACTTTTTGCTTTTCTTACAATTCAGGAATAAAAATAAAATTAAAAAATACTGGACCTTTTTAAAATCTGAATTTAAGGAGTTTGACCTGTTTATTAGTTTTTAGGCTCCAAAGAGAATATTGCAGAATTATGACAACACTCTGCATTGATTTAGCTACTGAGACCGATATGCCTCTGGACATCACTGTGATTGCCACAAAGTCCATTCCGAAAGCAGTCCAGTGGTCCTACCCACCGAACGTTGTTTCTCTTTATGGGGCAGTTGTACTAAGCATTGGAGAGTAATTAAGTGGAGATGGATAAACAACCAACCAATCAGCTCCTAACTGACATTTCTGAAACACAACCTGTAACATGACAGATAGGAGCTGATTGGTTTGCACTTTATCTCTCCACTTTATCACTCTTCAAGCCTTAGTACATCTCTCCTATTTACTTTTAAGTCTTTCAATGTGAATGTATACGCATGAGGAGCCGGTTTTCTGTGCAGGACCAAATTTTGCATAGATTCGGTTGTTTGGGGATCAGGGTACAGGATTGCAATGTCTGCATTGAGGATGAGCACCAATAATGCAGCCAAATTTCAGTGGAAATATGAAGTATGGTGATGCCCCAGCAATATACATTTAGATGTCAGCATGGTTGGCGTAGTGGTTAGCATCACAGCACTGTGGTCGTGAGTTAATTTCCAACCAAAGTCCCATGTGTGTGGAGTTTGTATGTTTTCCTTGTGTTTGCTTGGTTTCCTCCCACAATCCAAAAACGTACAGGTAGGTTAATTGGCTTCTGAGTACAAAAAAATGAACCACAGTTTGTGTGTGTGTGCGTCCATGTGATAGGGGGCATAGATTATAAGCTCCATTGGGGCTGGGACTGATGTGAATGATTGAAATGTACCCTGTAGGCTAAAGCACTGCAGAATATGTGTGTGCTACATACATAAATATCTGTTAATAAAGAAATAAGTTATATAGGCTCGCTAGGATAATTACTGTCATTTATATTTAACTGAATGTTTTGTTTCTTTTTATAGAAAAATATGAGAATTAGGGGTAGGATATCTGAGACAATGGGCGGAATTCAATTGCCTGTGATAGAGTACCAGAAGGTAGCGAGCACTTTTGAGCGAATCGTCCGGGCGAAGGGTACGAGTTAGTCTGCTGTTGCTAGCATTTAAATGCCATGGCAACGGCAACTGTCCCCCTTCGCCCACAATTGAATTCCTCCCATTGGGAGGAATCTGGTAGGATCTGAGTATGCAAATGTGCTAAAAATCATAATTTTTGCAAACTCGGCCCCTAACTTGGGTTGTCTATAAAATCCAAAAAATAGAAATCAGACCATGGGGACATACTGTAAGGGCAATCTTCTCCTAAACCACCTTCAATACAACAAATCCACTAAATTGAGATTTATCCCGAAAATATATTTTATTTATTATGTTTGACATTACCCAAGGATTATAGCAGATAAATGAGTGTCGGCATTAACCACACTTATGACCTTTCTCATGATGCACACATTTACTTGTCTGACAGTATGTTCTGTGATATCAATAACGCATACAGCAACGAGCGGGTTCATCTGTGCACAGTACAGCATACACAGGGCTCTGGTGAGACCTTGGTCAGGCTGAGCTGAATGATGGAGGCGAGAGCCGTCCCCAGTGCTGATTCATTAGCTGGGCTGTAATAACAGAATAAGCGGCTCTCCCAGGAGGATGCAGCATAAAACTGCAAGCATGAAATAGCATCTTTCTCTAGAGCTGAATGGCTTCCACAGACGAGATGAGGGAGCTATCCGTGAGCAGCCGATACGTTTGCCAGTCTCTCCATGTAAAATCATTATGAGTAATATAATAATTGGTCTACATACAGATGCTCAACCTATTACCTCTTTATCAGATCCCCCCACTGTGCAGAAAAACAATCTGTTTTGCTGTAATAAACTGTTAGGCCCCTTAACCACTGGTGTGAGTAATAATGCTTTCACTAGTGTGTCTGCTTTAATGCTTGAAAGAGAATTTTACCAGGGATGGGAACAGATCGTGTTTGTTTTAGTCACCCCATACTGTAGTCTGCATTGCACTTCCCCCGATAACTGAGAGAGAGAAGTAAGCTAGACATATAACACTAAGCATATACTAAAAGTTGCAGGAGGGCATAAATTCTAGTCGCATAACAAGGTTCCACAGTGGGCTGGAGTGCTCCACCTTCCATCCGTAACACCCCCCATCCCAGCATTTATAAAGCCACTGTCATTTTTACTTTAAACCTCTGCGTGGATGGAACTGGAGACCGCCCTTGTACTTGTTGCTGCACTTCAGTGTCACTGATAGGCTAGGATCTCAGTAATCTTGTCACTTTGCTCCCTACTTACCTGGGGTAGGCTGCTCTGCTATGTATTTATGAATAATATACTGCAGTGGTTGAAGTGGAATGCTACACTGCGGCATACCATCACTTCTCCTACTGCTACAATTGTAATATCAAATGTCATTCAGTTTCATTTTCCGTACTGACACTAAATTTACAGTCAGTCACTAGGTATATGTATGTGCGTGCAAATTCATGCATACTACAGAGGCTTATCTGACTTTTACGTCTTCATAAAACTCCAGAATTCCTCCTCAAAGACAAAACAATTAACTGACAGCTGTGGATGATGTAAAACAATAGGCACTACACGCTGTTGTATCTCCCGTCAGATAATTTGTTGACCTCACAATCTACATAAAATGTGCGCACAATTTGTAAAAGAATTATCTCTCCTCTAATAAACTCCAGAACCAGTTGGGTGCTGAAGGAGTCTACAAACGTCCCTCTGATTAATTGTTCATATCGCCATCATGAGACTTTAATAAACGACTCCTAGGTTTCGGGGTTTAAAATTAACTACCTTAAAACAGAAGCACTGGCCTTCTTCCCCGAGGGGAAAGGGGGTGTCGGGACTCCTTCTCCTTTCAATGGGCGAAAGGCAGCGGTGCAAGTGGTCGGGTACAGCATACCCTCAAGAATTTAGCCGTGGGTACGCCGTACCCAACGCCGCCGGGCCGCCGCTCCCTCCCTCCCTCCGCTGCTGCTGCTGCTGTGAGGGGATGAGAGCGCAGCGTGCGCCTCTCCTGCCCCTCAGTGTCTATGTTCAATTCGGCGCCGGCCCGTGAGCCAATCTGAGCTCGCGGACCGGAAGCCAAGGCTCCTGATTGGCTGCCGGACCACGAGCTTTGATTGGCTCACGGATCGTGCCAAATTGACGGTAGACACCCGCACTGCCGTCGGAGGCTGAGGGGCAGGAGAGACGCATGCTGCGCTCTACTACCCGGACACAGGACAGCAGCAGCAGGGGAAATGGGAGGGGGGCACTGTGAGGACGTGTACCTGGCACTGGGGGCATATCTGGCTCTGCGGGGACATGTGTATCTGGCGCTGGTGGCATATCTGTATCTGGCACTGGTGGCATATCTGTATCTGGCACTGGGGGCATATCTGGCACTGTGGGGGCATTTCTGCATCTGGCACTGGGGGCATATATGGCACTGGGGGACATGTGTATCTGGCACTGGGGGCATATCTGCAAGTGGGGGCATATCTGTATCTGGCACTGGGGGACATGTGTATCTGGCACTGGGGGACATGTGTATCTGGCACTGGGGGCATATCTGTATCTGGCACTGGGGGCATATCTGTATCTGGCACTGGGGGCATATCTGTATCTGGCACTGTGGGTCAATGTGTATCTATCACTGGGGGCATTTGTGTATCTGGCACTGTGGGGCAATGTATATCTGGCACTGTGGGCAACGTGTATCTGGCACTACTGGGGTCATATGTGTATCTGCCCCCCCCCCCATATGTGTACCACGCCCCCACTTTCATTGGTCACGCCCTATGTGGCATTTGGAAACACCCATTTTTTGGGGGGCGCGCGCACACAGTACCTGTAAGACATTTTTTCCACTGGCAAAAGGTGACAGTTTCACTTACCTAGGCGTAAAGATACTTCAAAACCCATCGTTATTACATGATTGTAATTACACCCCACTCCTGCAAAGAACCCTTCTAGACTTCTCAAAATGGGCTCACCTCCCCCTATATTGGCCGGTTTTTGTATGTTCTTCAAATGCTCCCTGTTTACCCCTCTAAACATATGTTGTCAATTCTAAATAAGGCAAACATCCCAGGATCTCTCTTTAAATTGCAACAGAAACGTGAAATGGGAGGCCTTAACTTACCTTGTTTGCGGTCCTTTGCCATGGCGGCTAACTATAGAGTGGCCTCTGATTGGATTAGTGACACTCAAACGTATTTGAATAGCCACTTGGACCAATCTTTTACCCCTGGTTGGAATTTGGTGTCCTTATTACAGACCCCACCTCAGACCATCCCACCAATATTCAAAGACAACTGTTTATTATATTCTGCCTGTGTTGCCTGGCGTACATTATGCCCCCGCTTAAAGTTATTACGCTATCACGCTATATTTCTACCCCTATGGGGAAACCCCAATTTCCACCCACAACTTACATCAATCATATTTAGGGAATGGCATGCCCACGGTCTTTGGGCCTAATTCTGAGTTGATCGCAGCAGCAAATTTGTTAGCAATTGGGCAAAACCGTGTGCACTGCAGGAGGGGCAGATATAACATGTGCAGAGAGAGTTATAAGCCCTACACACATGCCGATATCACTGCACGATATGATGATCTCGTTCATTAATGAACGAGATAACGTTCATATCGTGCAGTGTGGAGTCACCAGCGATGAACGATGCGCGGCCCCGCGCTCGTTCATCGCAGGTGACATGTCGGCTGTGCATGCAGGCCAATATGGACGAGATCGTCCATATTTGCCTGCACGTCTATGGAGCCGGGAGACGGGGGGAGTGAAGAAACTTCACTCCCCCCGTCACTGCCACCCCGCCGCCGGGTCGGCCGTATCGGCCGCCGGGCACCTCGGCGGCACATCACCTAATGTGTAGGGCCCATTAGATTTGGGTGGGGTGTGTTCAAAGTGAAATCTAAATTGCAGTGTAAAAATAAAGCAGCCAGTATTTACCCTGTACAGAAACAAAATAACCCACCCAAATCTAACTCTCTCTGCACATGTTATATCTGCCCCCCCCCCCCTGCAGTGCACATGGTTTAGCCCAATTGCTAACAACTCAGAATTACCCCCTTTGTTATATATTCCAATTTTTACAACCTGAATCATTTACTCTTTTAACATGCCCGCAACTCCAGGAGAAATTCCCTGTCCTCTCAATACCTCTGTTTCCCTTCCTACAGGCTTGTAGTTATGTACTACCCAAATTGGAAGACAGAGGTATTTTCACTGATCTTGACAGTGCCTTCCGGCATAATGTGGGATACCCACTGATGACATCACAAATTTATGACCGAACCCATCCGCTACTGAAGCTTGATGAAGGGTCGACAGGTTTGTTGAAATGGACACGGGATTTCCCTGATATTACCATGAAATCCCTGCTCTCTGCCTACCAGGTTTTGAGTAAACAACTTGTCTCTATGTCCTACGTAGAGATGAATCAAAAAATCCTACACGGGGCGTATTTTACTCCCAAACTTACATTTTTAATAGGAAAGGCTGACACATCTACTTGTTTTAAGTGTGGATCCCATGACGCCGATATAACGCATTGTCTTTGGTCCTGTCCCCTAGTCTAATATTTGTGGACCGCCCATAAAGGGTATATTACTCACGATTTACACCTGACTTTCACTATCAGTGATGGATGGGCCATCTGGGTGATAACCTCCATCGAATCTAGAACTGGATTGTCCAGTGGTAACCTGAAATTGCTAAATAGATTGTCCGCAACCGCGAAAAAGACGATATTATCCCAATGGATATCCCCTGATCTGGTTTCTATAACTCTTCTATACCCCAGAGTGTTCCACCTCTTCACTGTTGATTGGTCTGATGTTTCCTTACAAAAGGAACGAAAGACGGCTGTCTTCTTTGATATATGGTTGCCTTATATTAAAACACTAGCCCCAGTGACCAAAACACTTTTATGTCAGAGCTTCCAGCTCACCACATGGTATAATGTGATGGTGCTGGATACTGGCCACCAGTAGGATTAGGTTAGGATTTTCTACATCTATAAGCTGTACTGTATTAATATTATGTACTGCGATACTACTTTTTGTATTTCTTGTACTACGTGACATTGTGTGAACTTATTGTACACTTACAATTTCTCCTGTCGATAAAAATGTTTTTCAAAAAAATAAACGACTCCTATAAACGTGGTTTTATCGAAGAGCGTGAACTATGATGTCGCCTTTCTTCCAATACCAGAATGGCTTTGATTACTCTGAAGGCGAGATTCACTTGTTTTATTTGCCCCGATCTCCTGTCTAATGTGACAAGGCGAGGTGTGATTGTTTATGCTGGCGGGCGCGAGTTACTGGGCTCCCATTACTTATTGCATATGTTGCGCCCAAAGCACCAGGTTTAGATGTGTAGGGGGGGAATTAAGTTGTTTAATGGGCGCCAGCCAGGTTTTCATGAACGTATGGCCCACATCCCTAGTCAGTGGGTTTAATCAATAACCTCTGGCACATAGTACAGCAGATTTACCATACTTCCGACTCCCATAATTGTTTAAATATTCAACGTTAAAAAGGACAACGTGAAAGCACTCTCATAATTGCAATGTTTTCCTAGCTCTCAGCATATATTGCATAGTACCACCCACTTGGAGATTATCATAACAGCTTCCAGCCGCCAAAGGCTGAGATTGTATACTTCATGTAAGTCTGTATAAAATACTCATTTATTACGCTCTGATGTATTAATAAATGCTCTTTGATTGAGTTACTACATACATGTACAGTAATCGCTACTTCAAGCAGGAAACTGTAAGCCGTCAGTGTACAATGTGTGATGGTGTTCCTATGAAATATTACCTTGTAATTCATTAATACTTTTCTTTGTGGGACATGCTCTGTTTAGGTGGAATGATGGCTGTTCATTATACAGTGCAATACTACTTAATGTATTTTGTTTCCACTTGTCTGTGTCTAACAATATATGCACCATGTAGAGATGATTTGGATAGCCAATAAGATTCGGTTTTGAGAACCGAGTAAAACCGAGTAAAACCGAATCCGCTCATCTCTAGCACCATGTCAATGTCAAGACTTGTAAGCGTTTAATCTCCAGTAAAACGTTGACACCTTAATGCAAGGATACACCTATGTGTGTTCTGTTGTTTGGTTACAACTTTAATACTTCTTATTGCTGTGATTGACTGAGTACGGTCGTCGCCCTTTACCATACAAAATTGAGTTCTTTAGAAGTGAAAAATAAACTCAATTACCTGTGGAAATGTTATATATTGAATTGTATTTTAAAGTATAAAGCACGCATATATTAACCTTTGAACTCCTGGTTCTTAAAACCAAACTTTGACTCTGATAGCAATGTGCATGTAAAGCCGTAACTATCTTGCATAATCGCATTAACTGTTGGTTATTTACACGTGTGGTGCACAAACACTTATTTTCCGTATTTATTTAGGAAGGCCCCAGGGTGTCATCCTGACATTGTTTTTGGAATCCAATAAATATGTTTAACACTAAAGTGACAATCATGGACCTCTAGTACCAGACATTCCTCTTTTCTCCCTTAAGCACAGTGGCTGTTTTTCAGAAAGTAAATGAAACCAAGCAAAACAGCATATGGTCTGTGACAGGATCAGCCAGCATCGTATACCTTGGTGGTATTGGAAACACAGTTGTGGCTGTTAGAAATCATTGCTGCCCAATAAGAATACCTGCTTTCCCTATTGTACTATCAATTATGAACCTTTGGGCGCCTGTATGTACACGGTGACGGCATTTTTGTAACTTGATTATGTGATTCCTCTAAAGATAGGCAGGTCTGTGTATTTATTAAATGTGGTTTGGACATCCATTGAAACGTGCCTAGTGTGTAGGTATAGCATTGTTTTCAAGTCATGCACTGTCTAAGTAGCAGTATAATGGTAATTAAATTCACAAAAGGCCTCGTGTTAATTATGGAGCACACACTGTAAAACCTAGATCACAGCTTATGTGAACAGGTTTCATCAAAACTCTTGTGACGGTCTTCCTAATGGAAACACGTGAGAGTACCTATCACCATTACACTTACTATATAAACTCTAGACTTTCAGGCTTGGGAAGGGTTTGACTTTCCTGGGTGGCTTGCTAGGGGCAATTCAAATGTTTATTTTTGGACATCCAAAGCAATGTGCGCCTATCAGAGCAATTCAAATGTTGTGCTGATCGGGCGGCCATTACTAATCAAGTGCCCAAAAACACCGGGTGTAGCTGCACAAAGCTGCTAAACCCGACTAAAATAGTGGCTTCAACACAAAAAGTCCCGTTTGGGCACATTTCTGCTCTGCACCTCAGGAGGCTGTGAGGGCGATTCCTTTTTTTTTTTTTTTTTAGGCATCGGCCACTTGATGGCAGCATTTTAATTGTCCTGCTGGTTGGGCGTAATCTCCAGCAGCACTGACATTTCTGCTAGCATTCTCGTTAGGTGGTGAAAATTTGTCCCGTCATTGCGGCCACTATTTTAGTTGGATTTAGCCACTCTGCGTGGATAAAGCTGGTGCTATTGGAGGCTTAAAAAAAGTAATGGGTGCCCGATTAGAGCAACAATTGTAAAGCGCAACGGAATAGGCTGCGCTATATAAGAAACTGTAAATAAACAATTGAATTGCTCTGATGGTCGCCAATTACTTGTGGCCCCCCAAAAAAACATTTGAATCGCCCCCGTACGAGCAGAAAAGTCAGCACCAGCAGCGTTTGTGCCCGAACGAAAGAACTGAATTGCTGCCGTTGGGCACCATCTAGTGGCAGGCACCTAAAAAAAACCTATTGTATTGCCTCATAAGTGTAAAAGAAATAAAAGTATTTATAAAGAAAGAATGGTTACCATTGGAGTTCCATGTTATCAGATACTTGCAATGTTCGACTGATGGTAATAACCTTGTCAGTGAGACTTCTAAATGCTCTTGTAGCTACATCTACTATCTACAGATGGTACGCAAGGCAGTTGGTGATGTGATCCTGTATTTGGTAGTACGATGTGTTGATCAGGGTACTATGGTCCTGGGTAATTTTTAATAAAGATCAGAAGAACCACAGTAAATCATATAAAAAGAAGGTTATATAACTGAATTATAAATTATGTATATTTACAGTTCTGCTTGTAGTTGGTTTGGCAGTCATGTCGTCTCTTTGGTATTTTGTTGTGGCCGAGCCACTTAGAAAATCACCGTGAAGTCTGCTACATATTAACACAGCATTATTTACGACGAGCTATTTATTTATTGTGCTGCGCATTTGCACGGTGGTGTACCTGTATCTTCCCATCGCCCCTCTCTATCCTTACATGGTAGTCAGCTGTGTGTCAGTGAGCTTTGGTTCTTTGGGATGTTGTAACTGAACGAAGGTTCTCTTATACCCCTTTCACATCGCACAAATAACCCGGTATCGACGCGGCATATTGCCGTGTCGAAACGGGTCAGTGTGCGATGTGAAAGCTCCTTTGCTGAATTAGCGGGTCGCCTGACCCGGTAATTCAACCCGGTAAAAAAAGAAGGGTTATTGCCGGGTTGAATACCGGGTCAGTTGCAGTGTGAATGAGAGCCGTTCCGGTGCGACATGGCTCCCATTCACAGCATAGGGAGAGGCGGCGCAGGAGATGAGCTTATCTCCCAGCTCCGCCTCCACCCCTGCTGCTGCTGCGCCCCCCGCTGCTATGGCAACCGACCCGGTATATTGCCGGGTCGGAAAGCCAGCAAAGGAGCGCAAATGCCGGATCCCACCCGGTAAGGACACGTTTCTCTTACCGGGTGGGATCCGGCATTTGCGATCTGAAAGCAGCATTACTGGGAATAAGGGCGTTACCCGAGTTATACTGTGGGTAGCTATGTCTTGGCTGTGAATTTTGCTTGGACAATCTGTTTGTTTTTTTCTTTTTTTAAATAAACTACACAAATGCACTTTTAATAAATCCAAGAGTTATTTTTATGTACCAACAAATACTGTATGCAATTGTTACACTTTCTTGAGGTCTGAACTGCCCAAAATGATTAGTGGTTTTTGAGTAATTAATAAGTAGTCTTATTCTAAATAATGTTCATGGGTAGAGGCTACGGACAGTGAGGCTCTTATGTAATAGGTTTACATTTTCCAGTCCTGACGTGATTTCGTCAACTTAAACTAGGTACACCGTATACACTTATTTGGAAGATAGTCTGCCAGATCTGGCTGATTGGAATGAAAATCTGGCAATGGATAAGAGCAAATGACAATCAACCATTTGCTCCCAAACACTGGAAAACTAACAAAACCTGACGTTCATACAAATTAGTTAACACAATGTTAACCAACTTGGATGAACGACTGTTTATGTCCATTTTGCAGTGTTTGGGAGCAAATGGTTGATTGTCATTTGCTTTAATCCATTACCAGATTTTCATTCCAACCAGCTAAATCTGGCAGATAATCTGGCAGATAATTGTATAGTGTGTACCTAGCTTTAGCCACTAGATTTAAAGTGGCAATTTAGTCTTAAAGTAAAATCAGCCTGGTTTTCTTTTAGTACAAAACTGATGCTTTACATCTATGCTTATATCACGCCTTGACCAGCAAATCACATAAAGGCCTAGAGAGCTAATTCAGATCTGATCGCAGCAGCAAATTTTGTTAGCTAATGGACAAAACCATGTTCACTGCAGGGTGGGCCAGATGTAACATGTGCAGAGAAAGTAGATTTGGGTGGGGTGTGTTCATACTGAAATCTAAAGTGCAGTGTAAAAATAAAGCAGCCATTATTTACCCTGCACATAAACAATATAACCCACCCAAATCTAACCCTCTCTGCACATGTTATATCTGCCCCCCCTGCAGTGAACATGGTTTTGCCCATTAGCTAACAAATTTGCTCCTGCGATCAGGTCTGAATTAGGCCTTAAGAGCTTTGTTATTTGGGGAGTCGTGTGTTTACGCCATGGCAATGGAGAGGCTGGGTTATCCTTATATTATATTGCTCCTATCTTGTTTCTTTTTAGCTTTTTTTTTTTTTTTTTTACCATATAAGGGAGATGTATCAAAGCTTGGAAAGTGATAAAGGAGTCTATTCATGAAGCAGTGAAAAGAGTGGAGAAGTGAGCCAGTGGAAAAGTTGCCCATGGTAACCAATCGGCATTGAAGTAACATTTTATAATTTGCATACTATACAGTTGTACGGAGCAGCTGATTGGTTGCCATAGACAACTTCTCCACAGGCTCACTTCTCCACTCTTTTCACTGCTTCATGAATAGGTTAATGGGCCCTACACACTGCGCGATCCGCCGCCGAGCTGCCCGACGGCGGATACTGCTGATGGGTGACCCCGTGACGGGGGGAGTGAAGTTTCTTCACTCCCCCTGTCACCTGGCTCCATAGCAGTGCAGGCAAATATGGACTAGATCGTCCATATTGGCCTGCATGCACAAGTGACGGGGCACCAGTGATGAATGAGTGCGGGGCCGTGCGTCGTTCATGGCTGGTGCTTCCACACTGAAAGATATGAACGGTATCTCGTTCATATCTTTCACTCATATCGCTCAGTGTGTAGGGCCTATAAGTTCGGTGTACCCTGTATTGATCTTATCTGTGTCATATGTGCGGCACTGCGAAACACTTGTGGTGCCTTATAAATAAAATGTAGTAATAATAATAATACTTTTCTCTATCGTCCTAGTGGATGCTGGGGTTCCTGAAAGGACCATGGGGGATAGCGGCTCCGCAGGAGACAGGGCACAAAAAGTAAAGCTTTAGGATCAGGTGGTGTGCACTGGCTCCTCCCCCTATGACCCTCCTCCAAGCCAGTTAGATTTTGTGCCCGGCCGAGAAGGGTGCAATCTAGGTGGCTCTCCTAAAGAGCTGCTTAGGAAAGTTTAGCTTAGGTTTTTTATTTTACAGTGAGTCCTGCTGGCAACAGGATCACTGCAACGAGGGACTTAGGGGAGAAGAAGTGAACTCACCTGCGTGCAGGATGGATTGGCTTCTTGGCTACTGGACATCAGCTCCAGAGGGACGATCACAGGTACAGCCTGGATGGTCACCGGAGCCTTGCCGCCGGCCCCCTTGCAGATGCTGAAGTAAGAAGAGGTCCAGAATCGGCGGCAGAAGACTCCTCAGTCTTCTAAAGGTAGCGCACAGCACTGCAGCTGTGCGCCATTTTCCTCTCAGCACACTTCACACGGCAGTCACTGAGGGTGCAGGGCGCTGGGAGGGGGGCGCCCTGGGAGGCAAATGAATACCTATTTTGGCTAAAAATACCTCACATATAGCCTCCGGAGGCTATATGGAGATATTTAACCCCTGCCAGAATCCGTTAAGAGCGGGAGACGAGGCCGCCGAAAAAGGGGCGGGGCCTATCTCCTCAGCACACAGCGCCATTTTCCCTCACAGAAAGGCTGGAGGGAAGGCTCCCAGGCTCTCCCCTGCACTGCACTACAGAAACAGGGTTAAAACAGAGAGGGGGGGCACTAATTTGGCGATATGCTTATATATATATTAAGATGCTATAAGGGAAAACACTTATATAAGGTTGTCCCTATATAATTATAGCGTTTTTGGTGTGTGCTGGCAAACTCTCCCTCTGTCTCTCCAAAGGGCTAGTGGGTCCTGTCCTCTATCAGAGCATTCCCTGTGTGTGTGCTGTGTGTCGGTACGTGTGTGTCGACAGGTAGGAGGACGATGTTGGTGAGGAGGCGGAGCAATTGCCTGTAATGGTGATGTCACTCTCTAGGGAGTCGACACCGGAATGGATGGCTTATTTAGGAAATTACGTGATAATGTCAACACGCTGCAAGGTCGGTTGACGACATGAGACGGCCGACAAACAATTAGTACGGTCCAGACGTCTCAAAAACACCGTCAAGGGTTTTAAAACGCCCGTTTACTTTAGTCGGTCGACACAGACACAGACAGGGACACTGAATCCAGTGTCGACGGTGAATAAACAAACGTATTCCTTATTAGGGCCACACGTTAAAGGCAATGAAGGAGGTGTTACGTATTTCTGATACTACAAGTACCACAAAAGAGGGTATTATGTGGGATGTGAAAAAACTACCATAGTTTTTCCTGAATCAGATAAATTAAATAAAGTGTGTGATGATGCGTGGGTTCCCCCGATAGAAAATTATGGGCGGTATACCCTTTCCCGCCAGAAGTTAGGGCGCGTTGGGAAACACCCCTTAAGGTGGATAAGGCGCTCACACGCTTATCAAAACAAGTGGCGGTACCGTCTATAGATAGGGCCGTCCTCAAGGACCAGCTGACAAGGCTGGAAAATATAATAAAAAGTATATACACACATACTGGTGTTATACTGCGGCCAGCGATCGCCTCAGCCTGGATGTGCAGAGCTAGGGTGGCTTGGTCGGATTCCCTGACTAAAAATATTGATACCCTTGACAGGGACAGTATTTTATTGACTATAGAGCATTTCTATATATGCGAGATGCACAGAGGGATATTTGCACTCTGGCATCATGAATAAACGCGATGTCCATAACTGCCAGAAGATGTTATGGACACGACAGTGGTCAGGTGATGCAGATTCCAAACGGCACAGTATGGCCGTATAAAGGAAGAGGACTTGTTTGGGGTCGGTCCATCGGACCTGGGGGTCACGGCAACTGCTGGAAAATCCACCGTTTTTTACCCTAAGTCACATCTCTGCAGAAAAAGACACCGTCTTTTCAGCCTCAGTCCTCTCGTCCCTATAAGATCATATCTGCCCAGGGATAGAGGAAAGGGAAGAAGACTGCAACAGGCAGCCTATTCCCAGGAACAGAAGCGTTCCACCGCGTCTGACAAGTTCTCAGCATGGCGCTGAGACCGTACAGGACCCCTGGATCCTACAAGTAGTATCCCGGGGGTACAGATGGGAATGTCGAGACGTTTCCCCTTCGCAGGCTCCTGAAGTCTGCTTTACCAAGTCTCCCTCCGACAAGGAGGTAGTATGGGAAAAAATTCACAAGCTGTGTTCCCAGCAGGTGACAATTAAATTACCCCTCCTACTACAGAAAAGGGGTATTATTCCACACTATATTGTGGTACTGAAGCCAGAAGGCTAGGTGAGACTTATTCTAAAAAATTTTTTTTGAACACTTACAAAGGTTCAAATTAAGATGAAGTCACTCAGAGCAGTGATAACGAACCAGGAAGAAGGGGACTATATAGTGTCCCGGGACATCAGGGATGCTTACCTCTATGTCCCAAATTTGCCCTTCTCACTAAGGGTACCTCAGGTTCGTGGTGCAGAACTGTCACTATCAGTTTCAGACGCTGCCGTTTGGATTGTCCACGGCACCCCGGGGTCTTTACCAAGGTAATGGCCGAATTGATGATTCTTCTTCGAAGAAAAGGCGTCTTAATTATCCCTTACTTGGACGATCTCCTGATAGGGGCATAGTCCAGGGAACAGTTGGAGGTCGGAGTAGCACTATCTCGGATACTGCTACAATCAGCACGGGTGGATTCTAAATATTCCAAAATCGCAGCTGATCCCGACGACACGTCTGCTGTGCCTAGGGATGATTCTGGACACAGTCCAGAAAAAGGTGTTTCTCCCGGAAGAGAAAGCCAGGGAGTTATCCGAGCAAGTCAGGAACCTCCTAAAAACAGTGCATCATTGCACAAGGGTCCTGGTAAAAATGGTGGCTTCCTACGAAGCAATTCCATTCGGCAGATTTCACGTAAGAACTTTTCAGTGGGATCTGCTGGACAAATGGTCCGGATCGCATCTTCAGATGCATCAGCGGATAACCCAATATCCAAGGACAAGGGTGTCTCTCCTGTGGTGGTTATAGAGTGCTCATCTTCTAGAGGGCCGCAGATTCGGCATTCAGGATTGGATGCTGGTAACCACGGAGCCCAGCCTGAGAGGCTGGGGAGCAGTCACACAAGGGAAAAATTTCCAGGGAGTGTGATCAAGTATGGAGACTTTTCTCCACATAAATATACTGGAGCTAAGGGTAAATTTATAATGCTCTAAGCTTAGCAAGACCTCTGCTTCAAGGTCAGCCGGTATTGATCCAGTGGGAAAAACATCACGGCAGTCGCCCACGTAAACAGACAGGGCGACACAAGAAGCAGGAGGGCAATGGCAGAAACTGCAAGGACTTTTCGCTGGGCGGAAAATCATGTGATAACACTGTCAGCAGTTTTTCATCCCGGGAATGGAAACTGGGAAGCAGACTTCCTCAGCACGACCTCCACCCGGGAGAGTGGAAACTTCATTGAGAAGTTTTTTCCACATGATTGTAAACCGTTGGGAAATACCAAAGGTGGACATGATGGCGTCCCGTCTGAACAAAAAACGGGACAGGTATTGCGCCAGGTCAAGGGACCCTCAGGCAATAGATGTGGACGTTCTGGTAACACCGTGGGTGTACCAGTCGGTGTATGTGTTCCCTCCTCTGCTTCTCATACCTAAGGTGCTGAGAATTATAAGACGTAGAGGAGTAAGAACTATACTCATGGCTCCGGATTGGCCAAGAAGGACTTGGTACCCGGAACTTCAAGAGATGCTTACAGAGGTCTTATGGCCTCTGCCGCTAAGAAGGGACTTGCTTCAGCAAGTACCATGTCTGTTCCAAGACTTACCGCAGCTGCGTTTGTCGGCATGGCGATGGAAAGCCGGATCCTAAGGGAAAAAAGGCATTCCGGAAGAGGTCATTCCTACCCTGGTCAAAGCCAGAAAGGAGGTGACCGCACAACATTATCACCACGTGTGGCGAAAATATGTTGCGTGGTGTGAGGCCAGGAAGGCCCCACAAAGAAATTTCAACTCGGTCGTTTCCTGCATTTCCTGCAAACAGGAGTGTCTATGGGCCTCAAATTGGGGTCCATTAAGGTTCAAATTCGGCCCTGTAAATTTTCTTCCAGAAAGAATTGGCTTCAGTTCCTGAAGTCCCGAAGTTTGTCAAGGGAGTATTGCATATACAAACCCCTTTTTTGTGCCTCCAGTGGCACTGTGGGATCTCAACGTAGTTCTGGGATTTCTCAAATCACATTGGTTTAAAACCAGTCAAATATGTGGATTTGCAGCATCTCACATAAAAAGTGACCATGCTCTTGGCCCTGGCCTGGACCAGGCGAGTGTCAAATTGGTGTTTTTTTCTCAAAAAAGCCCATATCTGTTTGTCCATTCGGACAGGGCGGAGCTGCGGACTCGTCCCCAGTTCTCTCCCTAAGGTGGTGTCAGTGTTTCACCTGAACCAGCTTATTGTGGTGCCTTGCACCTACTAGGGACTTGGAGGACTCCAAGTTGCTAGAAGTTGTCAGGGCCCTGAAAATATATTCCAGGACAGCTGGAGTCAGAAAATCTGACTCGCTGTTTATACTGTATGCACCCAACAAGTTGGGTGCGCCTGCTTCTAAGCAGTCGAT
The DNA here is from genome assembly GCF_028390025.1 of Pseudophryne corroboree. Classification (NCBI taxonomy): domain Eukaryota; kingdom Metazoa; phylum Chordata; class Amphibia; order Anura; family Myobatrachidae; genus Pseudophryne; species Pseudophryne corroboree. The sequence continues at coordinate 162,777,711 of NC_086447.1, read as the reverse complement.
TGCTCGTTGGATTTGTAACACAATTCAACTTGCACATTCTGAGGCAGGCCTGCCACAGTCTAAATCGGTTAAGGCCCATTCCACAAGGAAGGTGGGCTCATCTTGGGCGGCTGCCCGAGAGGTCTCGGCATTACAACTCTGCCGAGCAGCTACGTGGTCAGGGGAGAACACGTTTGTAAAATTCTACAAATTTGATATCCTGGCAAAAGAGGACCTGGAGTTCTCTCATTCGGTGCTGCAGAGTCATCCGCACTCTCCCGCCCGTTTGGGAGCTTTGGTATAATCCCCATGGTCCTTTCAGGAACCCCAGCATCCACTAGGACGATAGAGAAAATAAGAATTTACTTACCGATAATTCTATTTCTCGGAGTCCGTAGTGGATGCTGGGCGCCCATCCCAAGTGCGGATTATCTGCAATACTTGTACATAGTTACAAAAATCGGGTTATTATTGTTGTGAGCCATCTTTTCAGAGGCTCCGCTGTTATCATACTGTTAACTGGGTTTAGATCACAAGTTGTACGGTGTGATTGGTGTGGCTGGTATGAGTCTTACCCGGGATTCAAAATTCCTCCCTTATTGTGTACGCTCGTCCGGGCACAGTACCTAACTGGCTTGGAGGAGGGTCATAGGGGGAGGAGCCAGTGCACACCACCTGATCCTAAAGCTTTACTTTTTGTGCCCTGTCTCCTGCGGAGCCGCTATCCCCCATGGTCCTTTCAGGAACCCCAGCATCCACTACGGACTCCGAGAAATAGAATTATCGGTAAGTAAATTCTTATTTTTCTCTCTGAGATTTGATACATCTCCCCCCATCTGATTGTTATGCTCATCGTTCCATTGAAAAACTGGTTGTCCGTGCCACATTACTCGTTTCCAACTTGGCCCCAAATGTGGGCTATTTAACATGCATTCCCAAAAATGATCCGATTTTGATTTTAATTGGATCATTACCTGGCATGCTGATCATTTTGGAACCGCACATCAACATCATGCCAGTTTGACGTCAGCCCTACCATCTATTCCTGCCTGAGCTGCCAGCATCCATTTATGCCCTCAGAAAGCATCTGATAACACAGTCTGTTGTTTGCAGTTCACTTCCAAACGCAAAATTATTAACCTTTAATAAAAATATCTGGTAACTACAACTATCACCTTAAGACACGTTATTTTTTATTTTATTTCACTTGCTTCTGTTTCTTTTTTCTTTTAAGGCCGCACTGCTACAAAACACAGGAAACCATTCTGAACAATATTCTGTAACTCCAGCACACAAGGGCTGTATAGCATGCCAGTCTGTATAGATATGAAGTATTTCATGTTATGTCAGTGGCAAACGCAGGATTTGCATGGGGCGGTTTCCAGAACTGGGTGGAGCCAATCACGGGGGTGGGGACTGAGGTGACTAGTGTGTGTATGTATGTATATATATATATATATATATATATATATATATATATATATATATATATATATATATATATATATATATATATATATATATAATCATATTAAACGTGTGTGTATATATATATATATATATATATCATATTAAACGTGTGTATATGTGTATGTGTATGTATATATATATATATATATATATATATATATATATATATATATATATATATATATATATACATAGCATATTAAACGTGTGTGTGTGTATTTAATCTGTCTACCAGGTCGCTCACCACAGATGAAATTAGTGTGCTTAACAAAGGGTTGTCCTTTGTTCCTACCAGCACCCCAGATGTTTTCAAAAACAAAGTCGACCTATTCAAATTAAACAGACGTATCAAACTTAAAGAATTCTTTCAAGGGAATACCTCAGTGTCTGAAAAAACTCCCATTTACAAAAAGTCCGTGTTCAACCCAGCAACATCCAATAAAAGCATAAAAAGTTTTTCTAGCTGCCTAGAATCCTATATCATTGAAGCATCTTCACAACCATATAAAGGATCATACAACCTCTCTAGGAATGAGCAAGTGGCACTCAGAAATCTTGGAAAATATGACGACATTACGATCCGCCCGGCAGACAAGGGGGGCGGTATCGTGGTTCAAGACTTAACCAGCTACAAGAAAGAAGCATATCGTCAATTAAACGATACGACTGTGTACGAAATTCTACAGAAGGACCCCACAATACAATATCAAATGGAACTGGACTCAATTTTATCAACAGCAGTGTCTGCCAACATCATCACAGCAGCTATCAAAGAAGCCTTGACTGAGACTTGGCCTAAGATCCCGACGTTTTACACGATTCCCAAACTCCATAAGGACACAGTTAATCCACCGGGTCGTCCCATCATTGCTGCCAGAGACTCATTATATTATAATTTATCCCGTTACCTTGATTTTTATTTACAGCCTTTGATATTGAGTCTACCATTATGCCTGATGGACACCACTTCTCTCATTAGAACATTGCAATCCATTTCTCCTCTTCCAGATCAGTATTTGCTTTGCACCATTGACGTAGTCAATCTATATACCAGCATCCCCCATGATAGGGGTTTAGCCGTGATGCAAACCTTTTTAGAATCTCACAGTGATTATTCAGGTCCTGATATTAAGTTTTTTGTTCAACTACTTTCATTGACTTTAGATAGAAATTATTTTCTGTTTGATAAACAGATTTTTCGCCAGCGAACTGGGTGCGCCATGGGATCATGTGTGGCACCCAGTTTCGCGAATATATTTATGAGCGAAATAGAAAAACAGTTGTTTTTTGATAATGCGTCGTATTCCAAACACATCATCTTATTCCGTCGATACATCGACGATATTTTGATGATTTGGTCAGGTACGCAACAGGACTTCGAAGACATGAGTCACGTGAATCAAAAGGATGCTGCTATTAAGTTCACCTATGAATGCAGTTACAATACTGTCCACTATTTAGATGTGTCTATCTCAGTGGACAGCAATTGTAACATAGTAACTAGCATGTATTACAAACCTACTGATCGCAACACTTTGTTGAGGGCTAACAGCCATCATCCTGAACCCATGAAATGGAGCCTTCCATTTTCTCAGTTTCTGAGAATTAGAAGAATTTGCAGTAATGATGAGGATGCCAAAAATCAGATGATGATTATGGCAAATAAATTTACAGCTAGAGGATATTCTCAAGAGTCCTTAAAACAGGCAATGTCCAAAGCACTTAATACAGCGAGACAGGACACTTTAGTCCCTAAAGATCCCGACAATGTTCAGAACAGGATGATCTGGACACAAGATTACACTACAGCCAGTAAGACACTAAATCGCCAATCTAAGGGTATATGGCCGGTAATTACTAGGGATAAAGATTTCTCTATCGTCCTAAGTGGATGCTGGGGTTCCTGAAAGGACCATGGGGAATAGCGGCTCCGCAGGAGACAGGGCACAAAAAAGTAAAGCTTTACTAGGTCAGGTGGTGTGCACTGGCTCCTCCCCCTATGACCCTCCTCCAGACTCCAGTTAGATTTTGTGCCCGAACGAGAAGGGTGCAATCTAGGTGGCTCTCCTAAAGAGCTGCTTAGAGAAAGTTTAGTTTAGGTTTTTTTCTTTACAGTGAGTCCTGCTGGCAACAGGATCACTGCAACGTGGGACTTAGGGGGAAAGTAGTAAACTCACCTGCATGCAGAGTGGATTTGCTGCTTGGCTACTGGACACCATTAGCTCCAGAGGGATCGAACACAGGCCCAGCCGTGGAGTCCGGTCCCGGAGCCGCGCCGCCGACCCCCTTGCAGATGCTGAAGCGTGAAGAGGTCCGGAAACCGGCGGCTGAAGACTCCTCAGTCTTCATAAGGTAGCGCACAGCACTGCAGCTGTGCGCCATTTTCCTCTCAGCACACTTCACTGGGCAGTCACTGAGGGTGCAGAGCGCTGGGGGGGGGCGCTCTGAGAGGCAAATATAAACCTTATACAAGGCTAAAAATACCTCACATATAGCCCATAGGGGCTATATGGAGATATTTAACCCCTGCCTGACTGGAAAAATAGCGGGAGAAGAACCCGCCGAAAAAGGGGCGGGGCCTATCTCCTCAGCACACGGCGCCATTTTCTGTCACAGCTCCGCTGGTCAGAACGGCTCCCAGGTCTCTCCCCTGCACTGCACTACAGAAACAGGGTAAAACAGAGAGGGGGGGCACATTAATGGCTATATATATATATATTAAAGCAGCTATAAGGGAGCACTTAATATAAGGATATCCCTTGTATATATAGCGCTTTGTGGTGTGTGCTGGCAGACTCTCCCTCTGTCTCCCCAAAAGGGCTAGTGGGTCCTGTCTTCATTAGAGCATTCCCTGTGAGTTTGCGGTGTGTGTCGGTACGTGGTGTCGACATGTATGAGGACGATATTGGTGTGGAGGCGGAGCAATTGCCAAATATGCAGATGTCACCCCCCAGGGGGTCGACACCAGAATGGATGCCTTTATTTGTGGAATTACGTGATGGTTTATCTTCCCTTAAACAGTCAGTTGAGGACATGAGGCGGCCGGACAATCAATTAATGCCTGTCCAGGCGCCTCAAACACCGTCAGGGGCTGTAAAACGCCCTTTGCCTCAGTCGGTCGACACAGACCCAGACACGGGCACTGATTCCAGTGACGACGGTAGAAATTCAAACGTATTTTCCAGTAGGGCCACACGTTATATGATTTTGGCAATGAAGGAGACGTTACATTTAGCTGATACTACAGATACCGTAAAACAGGGTATTATGTATGGTGTGAAAAAACTACAAACAGTTTTTCCTGAATCAGAAGAATTAAATGACGTGTGTGATGAAGCGTGGGTTGCTCCTGATAAAAAGTTGATAATTTCAAAAAAGTTATTGGCATTATACCCTTTCCCGCCAGAGGTTAGGGCGCGCTGGGAAACACCCCCTAAGGTGGACAAGGCGCTCACACGCTTATCCAAACAAGTGGCGTTACCCTCTCCTGAGACGGCCGCACTTAAGGATCCATCAGATAGAAAGATGGAAGTTATTCAAAAGAATATATACACACATGCAGGTGTTATACTACGACCAGCTATAGCAACTGCCTGGATGTGCAGTGCTGGAGTAGTTTGGTCAGAATCCCTGATTGAAAATATTGATACCCTAGATAGGGACAATGTTTTACTGTCGTTAGAACAAATAAAGGATGCATTTATCTATATGCGTGATGCACAGAGGGATATTTGCACATTGGCATCTCGGGTGAGTGCTATGTCCATTTCAGCCAGAAGAGCCTTATGGACACGACAGTGGACAGGCGATGCGGATTCAAAACGTCACATGGAGGTTTTGCCGTATAAAGGGGAGGAGTTATTTGGAGTTGGTCTATCAGACTTGGTGGCCACGGCTACTGCCGGGAAATCCACTTTTTTACCTCAAGTCACTCCCCAACAGAGAAAGGCACCGACCTTTCAACCACAGCCTTTTCGCTCCTACAAAAATAAGAGAGCAAAGGGCTTGTCGTACCTGCCACGAGGCAGAGGAAGAGGGAAGAGACACCAACAGGCAGCTCCTTCCCAGGAACAGAAGCCCTCCCCGGCTCCTGCAAAAACCTCAGCATGACGCTGGGGCCTCTCAAGCGGACTCGGGGACAGTGGGGGGCCGTCTCAAAAATTACAGCGCGCAGTGGGCTCACTCGCAGGTAGACCCCTGGATCCTGCAGATAATATCTCAGGGGTACAGGTTGGAATTAGAGACGGATCCTCCTCATCGTTTCCTGAAGTCTGCCTTACCAACCGTCTCTTCCGAAAGGGAGAGGGTGTTGGAAGCCATTCACAAGCTGTACGCTCAGCAGGTGATAGTCAAAGTACCCCTATTACAACAAGGAAAGGGGTATTATTCCACTCTATTTGTGGTACCGAAGCCGGATGGCTCGGTAAGGCCTATTCTAAATCTGAAGTCCTTGAACCTCTACATAAAAAAGTTCAAGTTCAAGATGGAGTCACTCAGAGCAGTGATAGCGAACCTGGAAGAAGGGGACTTTATGGTATCCTTGGACATCAAGGATGCGTATCTACACGTTCCGATTTACCCCGCACACCAGGGGTACCTCAGGTTCATTGTTCAAAACTGTCACTATCAGTTTCAGACGCTGCCGTTCGGATTGTCCACGGCGCCTCGGGTCTTTACCAAGGTAATGGCCGAGATGATGATTCTTCTTCGAAGAAAAGGCGTATTAGTTATCCCATACTTGGACGATCTCCTAATAAGGGCAAGGTCCAGAGAACAGCTGGAGACAGCTTTAGCACTATCTCAAGAGGTGCTAAGACAACACGGGTGGATTCTGAATATTCCAAAATCCCATTTAATCCCGACAACTCGTCTGCTGTTCCTAGGAATGATTCTGGACACGGTTCAGAAAAAGGTTTTCCTTCCAGAGGAAAAAGCCAAGGAGTTATCCGATCTGGTCAGGAACCTCCTAAAACCAGGAAAAGTGTCAGTACATCAATGCACAAGAGTCCTGGGAAAAATGGTGGCTTCTTACGAAGCAATTCCATTCGGCAGATTCCATGCAAGAATATTCCAAAGGGATCTGTTGGACAAATGGTCAGGGTCGCATCTGCAGATGCACCTGCGAATAACCCTGTCACCAAAGACAAGGGTGTCACTTCTGTGGTGGTTGCAGAAGGCTCACCTATTAGAAGGCCGCAGATTCGGCATTCAGGATTGGATCCTGGTGACCACGGACGCCAGCCTGAGAGGCTGGGGAGCAGTCACACAAGGAAGAAACTTCCAGGGAGTATGGACGAGTCTGGAAAAGTCTCTTCACATAAACATTCTGGAACTAAGAGCAATCTACAATGCTCTAAGCCAGGCGGAACTTCTCCTGCAAGGAAAGCCGGTGTTGATTCAGTCGGACAACATCACGGCGGTCGCCCATGTAAACAGGCAGGGCGGCACAAGAAGCAGGAGTGCAATGGCAGAAGCTGCCAAGATTCTTCGCTGGGCGGAGAATCACGTGATAGCACTGTCAGCAGTGTTCATCCCGGGCGTGGACAACTGGGAAGCAGACTTCCTCAGCAGACACGATCTTCATCCGGGAGAGTGGGGTCTACATCCAGAAGTCTTCAACATGTTAATAGACCGTTGGGAAAGACCAATTGTAGACATGATGGCGTCTCGCCTCAACAAGAAACTGGACAAATATTGCGCCAGGTCAAGAGATCCACAGGCAATAGCTGTGGACGCACTGGTAACTCCTTGGGTGTACCAGTCAGTGTATGTGTTTCCTCCTCTGCCGCTCATACCAAAGGTATTGAAGATCATACGGCAAAGAAGAGTAAGAACAATACTAGTGGTTCCGGATTGGCCGAGAAGGACTTGGTATCCGGAACTTCAAGAGATGCTCACGGACGAACCGTGGCCTCTACCTCTGAGAAGGGACCTGCTACAGCAGGGTCCCTGTCTTTTTCAAGACTTACCGCGGCTGCGTTTGACGGCATGGCGGTTGAACGCCAGATCCTAAAAGGGAAAGGCATTCCAGAAGAAGTCATTCCTACCTTGATTAAGGCACGGAAGGAAGTCACCGTGAAACATTATCACCGCATTTGGCGAAAATATGTAGCGTGGTGCGAGGATCGGAGGGTTCCGACGGAGGAATTCCAACTGGGTCGTTTCCTACATTTCCTGCAATCAGGATTATCTATGGGTCTCAAATTGGGATCCATTAAGGTTCAAATTTCGGCCCTGTCAATATTCTTCCAAAAAGAATTGGCCTCTGTCCCTGAGGTCCAGACTTTTGTCAAGGGAGTACTGCATATACAGCCTCCTGTGGTGCCTCCGGTGGCACCGTGGGATCTAAATGTAGTTTTAGATTTCCTCAAATCCCATTGGTTTGAACCATTGAAAAAGGTGGATTTGAAATATCTCACATTGAAAGTGACTATGTTACTAGCCCTGGCCTCTGCCAGGAGAGTATCTGAATTGGCGGCTTTATCTTATAAAAGTCCTTATCTAATCTTCCATTCGGATAGGGCAGAACTGCGGACTCGTCCGCATTTTCTCCCTAAAGTGGTATCAGCATTTCATCTGAACCAACCTATTGTGGTGCCTGCGGCCACTAGCGACTTGGAGGACTCCAAGTTGTTGGACGTTGTCAGAGCCTTAAAAATATACATTGCAAGGACGGCTGGAGTCAGAAAATCTGACTCGCTGTTTATATTGTATGCACCCAACAAGTTGGGCGCACCTGCTTCTAAGCAGTCGATTGCTCGTTGGATTTGTAACACAATTCAACTTGCACATTCTGTGGCAGGCCTGCCACAGCCTAAAACTGTAAAAGCCCACTACACAAGGAAGGTGGGCTCATCTTGGGCGGCTGCCCGAGGGGTCTCGGCATTACAACTCTGCCGAGCAGCTACGTGGTCGGGGGAGAACACGTTTGTAAAATTTTACAAATTTGATACCCTGGCAAAGGAGGACCTGGAGTTCTCTCATTCGGTGCTGCAGAGTCATCCGCACTCTCCCGCCCGTTTGGGAGCTTTGGTATAATCCCCATGGTCCTTTCAGGAACCCCAGCATCCACTTAGGACGATAGAGAAAATAAGAATTTACTTACCGATAATTCTATTTCTCGGAGTCCGTAGTGGATGCTGGGCGCCCATCCCAAGTGCGGATTATCTGCAATACTTGTACATAGTTATTGTTAACTAATTCGGGTTATTGTTAAGGAGCCATCTTTAAGAGGCCCTTTCTGTTGTCATACTGTTAACTGGGTTTAGATCACAAGTTGTACGGTGTGATTGGTGTGGCTGGTATGAGTCTTACCCGGGATTCAAAATGCCTCCCTTATTGTGTATGCTCGTCCGGGCACAGTACCTAACTGGAGTCTGGAGGAGGGTCATAGGGGGAGGAGCCAGTGCACACCACCTGACCTAGTAAAGCTTTACTTTTTTGTGCCCTGTCTCCTGCGGAGCCGCTATTCCCCATGGTCCTTTCAGGAACCCCAGCATCCACTACGGACTCCGAGAAATAGAATTATCGGTAAGTAAATTCTTATTTTACCCAGCTTTAAAGATACTACTCTTATGGCAGCCTATAGACGGGGGCCGGAACATCAGGGACATAGTTGTCCATAACGATATTTCCAATCTTGGTCAAAATAGATTGTCCAACTTTCTCACTCGACAACCAGGCAACTACAGATGTACTGGATGTACTACCTGCAGCTGTCTGGAAGCGGGTAGTACCTTTAACCATCCTAGGTCAGGTAAACTGTTCAACATTAAATACACTCTAACTTGCAGCAGCAAATATATTGTGTATTACATTAAGTGCCCTTGTGGGCTGCTTTACGTCGGCAAAAGCATTAGACAGTTCAAGGAGCGAATAGCACTGCACAGGTCTAGTATACGGGCTGCCTTAGAAGGTAAAGGCAGCGATCTCCCAGTAGCGAGACACTTCAAAAATTGTAATCATAGTTTGGCGTCCATCCGCTACAAAATTATCGATCATGTTCCCGCAAACAATAAGGGGGGTGACAGAGGTCAAGTACTGTTGAGAAAAGAGGCATGGTGGATTCACACCCTGCAAACGGTGTATCCACTTGGCCTAAATGAGGCATTGAGTTTTAATTGTTTTCTGTAAACATCATTTTCCCCTACATGAGTTTTTATAACACCGGTTATAATTCCTTTATATCTAGGATGACATCATATATGCATGCAGGTTTTCCCACAGTTTATTTTGTCAATTTAAATTATATTATGTATAGATCCTTCATTTATGCATGGGTTGTATGGTGCTACTTTGTTAACTGTATTCTAATGGATATAGCAATTTCAGCTTGTCTATTTGGTATATAGTTATAATGTTGCCCAGTACATTGCTCCATTCTGGAAGCAATGACATTGCTCACCTGGCTCATGGTTACTCAGCTATAGCATTTGGATCATGATTCCGTTTAATGTCATTATTTTAGACCTCTGCTACAATAACGTGTCACCGGGTATGTAACAACTCTTGTTTAGGTGTTTTCCATGTTTTTTATAGGTTTTCGGGTCTGTATTACATATATTTTTGTACTTGTTCGTTCTCACTGTCTGTAGTTTATGGTTACCTAGCAACGCTCTGACGTGTGGACCAGCCCGCACCCCCTGCCTGCCCGACGTCGATTCTCGGCGCCGGCCAGTGCAGATGACGTTTTTGCCCGGCGTTTGGGGGAGGCGGCTTGAGCCACGCGATTGGAGAGGAGCTGGTTGCCGGTATGTATATATATTTTATGTATCACAGTTGGCTGGTCGTGTCTTGATAAAAGGGAGCTATCCCTGAAACGTTGACTGCACCAGCGTTGTCTGTGTTGTCTTTCTTCCTGAGTGCCACCATACGTTTTCCTATATATATATATATATATATATATATATATATATATATATATATATATACACATGTGTATATATCATATGTGTGTTTATATGTATGTATATACACGTGTGTATATATGTATGCACATGGATATATATGTACTATAATTAAAATAAAGTAAACTTTTATTGCACTTACAAGTGCCACCAGGAAGACAGCAGGCTGCAGAGGACGCTAGACAGCCATTAATAATACTCATGCAGCTAAAATAAAATTTAAAAAAAAAAAAAAAAAAAAAAAAATTTTTGTGGAGGGGGGTTTCTGGGTGCTCGGAAACCCCCCCCTGGGTGCGCCACTGGATGTATGGCAGATTTTGGAGTCCGGTGGCCGTGCGGGATGCTGGCCGAACTCTTTAAAGGGTCAATCGCTTACAAGGCAAAACCATGCCTTGTAAGTGATTTGCCCCTTTAAAAAAAAAAAAAAAAAAATCAGAGTTTGGCTGGCATCCTGCATGGCCGCTGATTTTGGATGGCATTACATCCCGCCCCTAGTGTTTGACAGCTGGTGAATAATCATTGGTTTTATTAGTGTTGTACCAGGCACATGAACTTGGTCATTTTATTTTCAAATGATCGATTTTATGACAGGTATATTCTTTCTAAATAGTAAGGTCACATTTTAAACACTATCCGTATAAACCCATTTGAATGTATACATTTCTGATTCCTCTTTGTACATATCATCTATACTGCACAATCCAAAGTCATTTCTCCAATTTCATCAGTGATGTATTTACTATGAAATGCAGCTTTCCCTAATAAAGTAACCCTCATACGGTCTGTGGTTTCCTTCTCTTTGCAGTACTTGGCAAGGAGACGTCATTACAGAAAAATAGTTAACCGCTTTCATTTAAATGATTTAATATGCTTGCTGTACTGTACCTGTGTGTTGTTACAATAAATGCTTTGCTGTCGTTATCATGATTTGGTTTAGTCATTATTGTAATACAGATAATTCTAAGGCAGTGGTTCTCAAATTGTGTACCTGTGTGCCCTGGGTTGCCCTGAGTTGTTGGTCCAGGAATACATTAGAGAGTGTACAAAGAAGGGCAACTAAAATGGTGCATGGCCTACATCACAAACCTTACCCAGAAAGGCTGAAAGATCTTAACATGTAGTTTGGAGGAGAGAAGGGAAAGGGGGGACATGATAGAAACTTTCAAATATACCAAGGGTTTTAACAAAGTTCAGGAGGGAAACATTCTTCAAAGGAAGAGGAGTATTAGAACTCGAGGACATACACTGAAACTGGAGGGGGGGAGGTTCAGGGGAAATTTAAGGAAAAAGGCTAGTGGACAAATGGAATAGCCTCCCATCAGAGGTGGTAGAGGCTAAGACCGTAGAGCAATTTAAACATGCATGGTATAGTCATAAGGATTTCCTTACAAAGAATTAAGGTTAAAGAAGGGTTGAGATTACCTAAACGATAAAAAAGGGGCAGACTAGATGGGCCAAGTGGTTCTTATCTGCCGTCAAATTCTATGTTTATGTTTCTATGTTTAATGCTAATTATTTATGGTCCATGTAGTAGACAAAACTGGTGCTTGAGGCTTCCAATCATAAAATATGTGGACAAACAGAAGTGAACCCTGTCCCTCACTGCAGAACTGAACCTAAAGATGACATACTTATAAACACAATTTACTTCATTTATTTATTTTTTACATTTCTGAATAAGAAACTTTTGGCCAAGGGGTGCTGTAGAAAAAATTCTGATTCTCTAGGGCTTCGTGATTCAAGAGTTTGGGAACCACTGTTCTAAGGGATTTAAAAAAACAAAATGCTATTAATCTCCATCAGGGGTCTGTATGTCATTGGGAGTCGGTACTGTAAATATTAACTACTGTGGTACGGTTCTCATAATTCTGTATTTGTGTATGCTATGTTCTTGTCTGTACTATTTTGGACTTGTGCGACTTGATTGTGTTACCCTTATGTATGGCGCGGGATGCGGTCAATTTACTTACAATCAAAATCCTGATGGTCAAAATACCAACAACCATTGACCAATGGTCAAAATCTCGACATTCAAAATACCGCCAAGGTCAAAATACAGACTTTTTTAAAATGTCGACAGGTCAAAAAGTCGACAAGTGTTTCATGATTTTTTCATTGAAACCAGCTTGTTCAGACTTTACCATCCCAGTGGACCTGGAAGGGGAATATAATAGTGTGCCTAGCGCAGCGAGCCATGCGAGGGGACGAGGTACACTTATACAGTGTCCATGTTGACACATACACATAAAAAAAAAAAAACCCAATGAAAACTTGTCTGCTTTTTTTTTACCTGTCGACATTTTGGCCTTGTATTTTAAATGTCGATATTTTGACATTTGTCGGGATTTTGACCGTTGGTCAATTCAGTTGTTGTCGGGATTTTTTTTTATTATAAGTTTTTCATACCAAGGGGCTAATTCAGTAAGGATAGCAAATCTGCTTGTTATCAGAAATACTGGAGGCCTCCTGCTGCGCCCGCAGGAGACCCGCCGCCTTCTCCTTCATCACGGCGGCTGCATGTGATGTCATGCAGCTGCCGTTATCACACCCATGACACGCCCCGTTCAGCCGACTCCGCCCCCTGTTCACGACACCAAGCCCCACAACACTCCGTCTCCTCCCTGGAAATGGAGCGTTGCCCGCCCCACGACCCCCTCTGCCTGATCGACAGGCACAGGCGATAACATTTTAAGTGCGCGCCCCCCCCGCAGAAAGTGCGGGCGCATGCGGGGCGATCGTAAAAATTCTGGTTGGATAGCGATTTTATGATCCAAACTGGATTAGCCCCTAAACCCGTATGGCGCCATATAGATAAAAGTGGATAATAATAGTGACCTATATAATTTTTTTTTCTCCAGACTTTGCAAAACTTGTCTATTGACTTATTAGCCTGTTATCAATGATACTTATTCAGTTACCTTCTGCTGTATTCTAGTGGTTACTGGATTGTTACCATAAGACAGCACCGTTCCCACACCAGTATACAGTGCCCGTTATGATGTCCTGTCCATTATACAGCCGATAACAGCTGCGTGATGGCTGGACACAGGTTCTACTGCAGGAAATGCCCTCTGCATTCACAAATCCATGAATGCTCTATTTGCAATTTAGAATTCTTTACAATTTAATGTAACCAAATCTTGACCTGGAAGTAACATTTTAAATATTCTTTTATGAACCGCAGTATCTTTAGGAGGCAAATCCTGGAAAACGATGGAATACTTCCATGGGTTTTCTGCGATAATCACATTAAAACACAGAAGAGTCTTGGTGATAGGAATTCTTTTCTGTATAGTTTGCTGTATAAATAAGTAATGTTTCGGTATATTTGTGTATGCCTCTGTAGTGTGTGACACATGGTTTATCTTTGGTTACACTTTAATTGGCTGTCAGTTATTCAGAGTGCTGGTCAAGGTTCATTGCAGGAGATTGTCATGTTGTCATATGGGAGCATGTAATAGACATGGGAAAGACACGATCCCTGATAAACCATTTACTATGCTAGGCTGCCCCACGGATAAGCATGGACAGTCGTCCTGGTTCCCCTACTATAGTGCTCTGCTGTATCCCATCTGTTACTTGTGACCCAGTGCTTTGAAAGCGGCAGTGATTTCCATACACTGCACGATATGTATATTTCTCTATCGTCCTAAGTGGATGCTGGGGTTCCTGAAAGGACCATGGGGAATAGCGGCTCCGCAGGAGACAGGGCACAAAAGTAAAGCTTTTACAGGTCAGGTGGTGTGTACTGGCTCCTCCCCCCATGACCCTCCTCCAGACTCCAGTTAGATTTTTGTGCCCGGCCGAGAAGGGTGCAATTCTAGGTGGCTCTCATAAAGAGCTGCTTAGAGAGTTTAGCTTAGGTTTTTTATTTTACAGTGATTCCTGCTGGCAACAGGATCACTGCAACGAGGGACAGAGGGGAGAAGAAGTGAACTCACCTGCGTGCAGGATGGATTGGCTTCTTGGCTACTGGACATGAAGCTCCAGAGGGACGATCACAGGTACAGCCTGGATGGTCACCGGAGCCACGCCGCCGGCCCCCTCACAGATGCTGAAGCAAGAAGAGGTCCAGAATCGGCGGCTGAAGACTCCTGCAGTCTTCTTAAGGTAGCGCACAGCACTGCAGCTGTGCGCCATTTTCCTCTCAGCACACTTCACACGGCAGTCACTGAGGGTGCAGGGCGCTGGGGGGGGGGCGCCCTTGGAGGCAAATGAAAACCTTTAAAAAGGCTAAAAATACCTCGCATATAGCCCCAGAGGCTATATGGAGATATTTACCCCTGCCTAAATGTACTAAATAGCGGGAGACGAGCCCGCCAAAAAAGGGGCGGGGCCTATCTCCTCAGCACACGGCGCCATTTTCTGTCACAGCTCCGCTGGTCAGGAAGGCTCCCAGGTCTCTCCCCTGCACTGCACTACAGAAACAGGGTATAACAGAGAGGGGGGGCAAAATAAATGGCAATATATTAATATAAAAGCAGCTATAAGGGAGCACTTAATCATAAGGCTATCCCTGTCATATATAGCGCTTTTTGGTGTGTGCTGGCAGACTCTCCCTCTGTCTCCCCAAAGGGCTAGTGGGTCCTGTCTTCGTATAGAGCATTCCCTGTGTGTCTGCTGTGTGTCGGTACGTGTGTGTCGACATGTATGAGGACGTTATTGGTGTGGAGGCGGAGCAATTGCCAAATATGAGGATGTCACCTCCTAGGGGGTCGACACCAGAATGGATGCCTTTATTTGTGGAATTACGGGATAGCGTCAACTCGCTTAAGCAGTCGTTTGCCGACATGAGGCGGCCGGACACTCAATTAGTGCCTGTCCAGGCGCCTCAAACACCGTCAGGGGCTGTAAAACGCCCCTTGCCTCAGTCGGTCGACACAGACCCAGACACAGGCACTGATTCCGGTGGTGAAGGTGACGAATCAACCGTATTTTCCAGTAGGGCCACACGTTATATGATTTTGGCAATAAAGGAGATGTTACATTTAGCTGATACTACAGGTACCACTAAACAGGGTATTATGTGGGGTGTGAAAAAACTACCAGTAGTTTTTACCGAATCAGAAGAATTAAATGACGTGTGTGATGAAGCGTGGGGTGCCCCGATAAAAAACTGCTAATTTCAAAGAAGTTATTGGCTTTATACCCTTTCCCGCCAGAGGTTAGGGAGCGCTGGGAAACACCTCCTAGGGTGGACAAAGCGCTAACACGCTTATCAAAACAAGTGGCGTTACCCTCTCCTGAGACGGCCGCACTTAAAGATCCATCAGATAGGAGGATGGAAAATATCCAAAAAGGTATATACACACATGCAGGTGTTATACTACGACCAGCTATTGCGACTGCCTGGATGTGCAGTGCTGGGGTAGTTTGGTCAGAGTCCCTGATCGAAAATATTGATACCCTGGACAGGGACAATATTTTACTGTCGTTAGAACAAATAAAGGATGCATTTCTTTATATGCGTGATGCACAGAGAGATATCTGCACACTGGCATCACGGGTAAGTGCTATGTCCATTTCGACCAGAAGAGCTTTATGGACACGACAGTGGACAGGCGATGCGTAGAGGAGTTATTTGGGGTCGGTCTATCGGATTTGGTGGCCACGGCTACGGCCGGGAAATCCACCTTTCTACCTCAAGTCACTCCCCAACAGAAAAAGGCACCGACCTTTCAACCGCAGCCCTTTCGTTCCTTTAAAAATAAGAGAGCAAAGGGCTATTCATATCTGCCACGAGGCAGAGGACGAGGGAAGAGACAGCAACAGGCAGCTCCTTCCCAGGAACAGAAGCCCTCCCCGGCTTCTACAAAAGCCTCAGCATGACGCTGGGGCTTCGCAAGCGGACTCGGGGGCGGTAGGCGGTCGTCTCAAGAATTACAGCGCGCAGTGGGCTCACTCGCAGGTAAATCCCTGGATCCTGCAGATAATATCTCAGGGGTACAGGTTGAAATTAGAGACAGAGCCACCTCGCCGTTTCCTGAAGTCTGCTTTACCAACGTCCCCCTCAGAAAGGGAGACGGTTTTGGAAGCCATTCACAAGCTGTATTCTCAGCAGGTGATAGTCAAGGTACCTCTTCTACAACAAGGGAAGGGGTATTATTCCACTCTTTTTGTGGTACCGAAGCCGGATGGCTCGGTAAGGCCTATTCTAAATCTGAAGTCCTTGAACCTGTACATAAAGAAGTTCAAGTTCAAGATGGAGTCACTCAGAGCAGTGATAGCGAACCTGGAAGAAGGGGACTTTATGGTATCCTTGGACATCAAGGATGCGTATCTCCACGTTCCAATTACCCCTCACACCAGGGGTACCTCAGGTTCGTTGTACAAAACTGTCACTATCAGTTTCAGACGCTGCCGTTTGGTTTGTCCACGGCACCTCGGGTCTTTACAAAGGTAATGGCCGAGATAATATTTCTTCTTCGAAGAAAAGGCGTATTACTTATCCCATACTTGGACGATCTCCTAATAAGGGCAAGGTCCAGAGAACAGCTAGAGATGGGTTTAGCACTATCTCAAGAGGTGCTAAAGCAGCACGGATGGATTCTGAATATTCCAAAATCCCAATTAATGCCGACAACTCGTCTGCTGTTCCTGGGGATGATTCTGGACACAGTTCAGAAAAAGGTTTTTCTTCCCGAAGAAAAAGCCAAGGAGTTATCTGACCTGGTCAGGAACCTCCTAAAACCAGGAAAGGTGTCTGTACATCAATGCACAAGAGTCCTGGGAAAAAATGGTAGCTTCTTACGAAGCAATCCCTTTCGGCAGATTCCATGCAAAGGGATCTGTTGGACAAATGGTCAGGGTCGCATCTTCAGATGCACCTGCGGATAACCCTGTCGCCGAGGACAAGGGTATCCCTTCTGTGGTGGTTGCAGGAGGCTCATCTATTGGAGGGCCGCAGATTCGGCATGCAGGATTGGATCCTGGTGACCACGGATGCCAGCCTGAGAGGCTGGGGAGCAGTCGCACAGGGAAGAAATTTCCAGGGAGTGTGGTCGAGCCTGAAAAAGTCTCTTCACATAAGCATTCTGGAACTAAGAGCAATCTACAATGCTCTAAGCCAGGCGGAACCTCTGCTTCAAGGAAGACCGGTGTTGATCCAGTCGGACAACATCACGGCAGTCGCCCATGTAAACAGACAGGGCGGCACAAGAAGCAGGAGGGCAATGGCAGAAGCTGCCAGGATCCTTCGCTGGGCGGAGAATCACGTGATAGCACTGTCAGCAGTATTCATCCCGGGCGTGGACAACTGGGAAGCAGACTTCCTCAGCAGACACGACCTTCACCCGGGAGAGTGGGGACTTCATCCAGAAGTTTCCCACATGCTATTAAACCGTTGGGTAAAACCAATGGTGGACATGATGGCGTCTCGCCTCAACAAAACACTGGACAGGTATTGCGCCAGGTCAAGAGATCCGCAGGCAATAGCTGTGGACGCGCTGGTAACACCTTGGGTGTACCAGTCGGTATATGTGTTTCCTCCTCTGCCTCTCATACCAAAGGTATTGAGGATTATACGGCAAAGAGGAGTAAGACTAGTGGCTCCGGATTGGCCAAGAAGGACTTGGTACCCGGAACTTCAAGAGATGGTCACGGACGATCCGTGGCCTCTACTTCTGAGAAGGGACCTGCTTCAGCAGGGTCCTTGTCTTTTTCAAGACTTACCGCGGCTGCGTTTGACGGCATGGCGTTTGAATGCCAGATCCTAAAAGGAAAAGGCATTCCAGAAGAAGTCATTCCTACCTTGATAAAGGCAAGGAAGGAAGTCACCGCGAAGCATTATCGCCGTATTTGGCGAAAATATGTTGCGTGGTGCGAGCAGCGGAGTGCTCCGATGGAGGAATTTCAACTGGGTCGTTTTCCTACATTTCCTGCAATCAGGATTGTCTATGGGTCTCAAATTGGGATCTATTAAGGTTCAAATTTCGGCCCTATCAATATTCTTCCAAAAAAGAATTGGCCTCAGTCCCTGAGGTCCAGATTTTTATCAAAGGAGTACTGCATATACAGCCTCCTGTGGTGCCTAAGGTGGCACCGTGGGATCTAAATGTAGTTTTAGATTTCCTCAAATCCAATTGGTTTGAACCACTAAAGAATGTGGATTTGAAATATCTCACATGGAAAGTGTCTATGTTACTGGCCCTGGCTTCGGCCGGGAGAGTATCTGAACTGGCGGCTTTGTTTTATAAAAGCCCTTATTTAATTTTCCATTCGACATAGGGCAGAGCTGCGGACGCGTCCGCATTTTCTCCCTAAGGTGGTATCAGCGTTTCACCTGAACCAGCCTATTGTAGTGCCTGCGGCTACAGACGACTTGAAGGACTCCAAGTTGTTGGACGTTGTCAGAGCCTTAAAAATATACATTTAAAGGACGGCTGGAGTCAGAAAATCTGACTCGCTGTTTATACTGTATGCACCCAACAAGTTGGGTGCACCTGCTTCTAAGCAGTCGATTGCTCGTTGGATTTGTAACAAAATTCAACTTGTACATTCTGTGGCAGGCCTGCCACAGCCTAAATCTGTTAAGGCCCATTCCGCAAGGAAGGTGGGCTCATCTTGGGCGGCTGCCCGAGGGGTCTCGGCATTACAACTCTGCCGAGCAGCTACGTGGTCAGGGGAGAACACGTTTGTAAATTTTTACAAATTTGATACCCTGGCAAAGGAGGACCTGGAGTTCTCTCATTCGGTGCTGCAGAGTCATCCGCACTCTCCCGCCCGTTTGGGAGCTTTGGTATAATCCCCATGGTCCTTTCAGGAACCCCAGCATCCACTTAGGACGATAGAGAAAATAAGAATTTACTTACCGATAATTCTATTTCTCGGAGTCCGTAGTGGATGCTGGGCGCCCATCCCAAGTGCGGATTATCTGCAATACTTGTACATAGTTATTGTTAACTAATTCGGGTTATTGTTTAGGAAGCCATCTTTCAGAGGCTCCTCTGTTATCATACTGTTAACTGGGTTTAGATCACAAGTTGTACGGTGTGATTGGTGTGGCTGGTATGAGTCTTACCCGGGATTCAAAATCCTCCCTTATTGTGTACGCTCGTCCGGGCACAGTACCTAACTGGAGTCTGGAGGAGGGTCATGGGGGGAGGAGCCAGTACACACCACCTGACCTGTAAAAGCTTTACTTTTGTGCCCTGTCTCCTGCGGAGCCGCTATTCCCCATGGTCCTTTCAGGAACCCCAGCATCCACTACGGACTCCGAGAAATAGAATTATCGGTAAGTAAATTCTTATTTTTATATATCGACTGTATATTGTTCGTATCGGTTTATTGTATCTTGTAGTGATATTTTAAATACTTGCTGGGATGTTATTATAACTAGATGTCTATTTAATTGATTACATTTATTTAAGTTTTCGCTAACGTCCTAGTGGATGCTGGGGACTCCGTAAGGACCATGGGGAATAGACGGGCTCCGCAGGAGACTGGGCACTCTAAAGAAAGATTAGGTACTATCTGGTGTGCACTGGCTCCTCCCTCTATGCCCCTCCTCCAGACCTCGGTTAGAATCTGTGCCCGGCCAGAGCTGGGTGCTCCTAGTGGGCTCTCCTGAGCCTGCTAGTAAAAGAAAGTATTTGTTAGGTTTTTTATTTTCAGTGAGCTTCTGCTGGCAACAGACTCACTGCTACGAGGGACTGAGGGGAGAGAAGCAAACCTACCTGTCTACAGCTAGGTTGCGCTTCTTAGGCTACTGGACACCATTAGCTCCAGAGGGTTCGAACACAGGCATCTGTCCTCGATCGTCCGTTCCCGGAGCCGCGCCGCCGTCCCCCTTGCAGAGCCAGAAGAACAGAAGCTTGAAGACGGCGAAAACGGCGGCTGAAGACTCCTGTCTTCATTTAAGGTAGCGCACAGCACCGCAGCTGTGCGCCATTGCTCCCAGCACACTTTCACACTCCGGTCACTGTAGGGTGCAGGGCGCTGGGGGGGGGGGGGGCGCCCTGGGCAGCAATTGAAGTACCTTTTTGCCGTAACATACATATATACAGTCAGGCACTGTATATATGTAAAAACCCCCGCCATTTTTTTCACACAGAAGCGGGACAGAAGCCCGCAGCTGAGGGGGCGGGGCCTTCTTCCTCAGCACACCAGCGCCATTTTCTCTTCACAGCTCCGCTGGAAGGACGCTCCCCAGGCTCTCCCCTGCAGTATCCAGGTACAAGAAGGGTAAAAAAGAGAGGGGGGGCACATAAATTTAGGCGCAAAAGACATAAAATCGGCAGCTATTGGGTAATCACTTATTATAGTGAATATCCCTGGGTTATATAGCGCTGTGGTGTGTGCTGGCATACTCTCTCTCTGTCTCCCCAAAGGCCTTTGTGGGGTCCTGTCCTCAGTCAGAGCATTCCCTGTGTGTGTGCTGTGTGTCGGTACAGCTGTGTCGACATGTTTGATGAGGAGGGTTACGTGGGGGCGGAGCAAGTGCGGATAAATGTGGTGTCGGGGCCGACACCTGATTGGATGGATATGTGGAAGGTCTTAAATGATAATGTAAGCTCCTTGCATAAAAGGTTTGATGACGCTGCAGCCTTGGGACAGCCGGGGTCTCAACCCGGGCCTGCCCAGGCGACTCAGAGGCCGTCAGGGTTTCATAAACGCCCACTATCTCAGATGGTTGACACAGATGCCGACACGGAGTCCGACTCCAGTGTCGACGATGATGAGGCATAATTACAGCCTAAGATGACCAAGGCCATCCGCTACATGATTATTGCAATGAAAGATGTATTGCATATTTCAGAGGTTAACCCTGTCCCTGACAAGAGGGTGTATATGTTTGGGGACAAAAAGCAGGCAGTGACTTTTCCCCCGTCACATGAATTAAATGAGTTATGTGAAGAAGCGTGGAGTTCCCCTGATAAGAAAGTGGTGATTTCCAAAAAATTACTGCTGGCGTACCCTTTCCTGCCAACGGACAGGTTACGTTGGGAATCCTCCCCTAGGGTAGACAAGGCGCTGACACGCTTATCTAAGAAGGTGGCCCTGCCGTCTCAGGATACGGCCGCCCTAAAGGATCCTGCGGATAGGAGGTTTTGCCTTATAAGGGTGAGGAATTGTTTGGGGACGGCCTCTCGGACCTTGTGTCCACAGCGACAGCTGGAAAGTCGACTTTCTTGCCTCAGGTTTCCTCACAGCCTAAGAAAGCACCGTATTATCAAATGCAGTCCTTTCGTTCTCAGAGAAGCAAGAAGGTCAGAGGTGCATCCTTTCTTGCCAGAGGCAGGGGTAGAGGAAAGAAGCTGCACCATGCAGCTAGTTCCCAGGAACAAAAGTCCTCCCCGGCTTCCACTAAGTCCACCGCATGACGCTGGGGCTCTACAGGCGGAGCCGGGAGCGGTGGGGGCGCGTCTCCGAAAATTCAGCAACCAGTGGGTTCGCTCACAGGTGGATCCTTGGGCTATACAAATTGTATCTCAGGGATACAAGCTGGAGTTCGAAGTGACTCCCCCTCACCGTTACCTAAAATCAGCCTTGCCAGCTTCCCCCACGGAAAGGGAGGTAGTCCTGGCGGCAATTCACAAGCTGTACCTCCAGCAAGTGATAATAATGGTCCCCCTCCTTCATCAGGGGAGGGGTTACTATTCCACACTGTTTGTGGTACCGAAACCGGACGGTTCGGTAAGACCCATTCTGAATTTAAAATCCTTGAACATTTATATAAAAAAATTCAAGTTCAAAATGGAATCGCTCAGAGCGGTCATTGCAAGCCTGGAAGAGGGGGATTTTATGGTATCTCTGGACATCAAGGATGCTTACTTGCATGTCCCCATTTATCCACCTCACCAGGAGTACCTCAGGTTTGTGGTACAGGACTGTCATTACCAATTCCAGACGTTGCCGTTTGGTCTGTCCACGGCACCGAGAGTATTTACCAAGGTAATGGCCGAAATGATGGTACTCCTTCGGAAGCAAGGAGTTACGGTTATCCCGTACTTGGACGATCTCCTCATAAGGGCGAGGTCCAGGGAGCAGTTGTTGATCAGCGTAGCACACTCTCAGGAAGTGTTGCAACAGCACGGCTGGATTCTGAATATTCCAAAGTCGCAGCTGATTCCTACGACGCGTCTGCCCTTCCTGGGTATGATTCTGGACACAGAACAGAAGAAGGTGTTTCTCCCGGAGGAGAAGGCCCAGGAGTTAGTGACTCTGGTCAGGGACCTCCTAAAACCAAAACAGGTGTCGGTGCATCACTGCACGCGAGTCCTGGGAAAGATGGTGGCATCGTACGAAGCCATTCCCTTCGGCAGGTTCCATGCGAGGATCTTTCAATGGGATCTGTTGGACAAATGGTCCGGATCGCATCTTCAGATGCATCGGCTGATCACCCTGTCCCCCAGGGCCAGGGTGTCTCTTCTGTGGTGGCTACAGAGTGCTCACCTTCTCGAGGGCCGCAGATTCGGCATACAGGACTGGGTCCTGGTGACCACGGATGCGAGCCTCCGAGTGTGGGGGGCAGTCACTCAGGGAAGAAACTTCCAAGGGTTGTGGTCAAGTCTGGAAACTTGTCTGCACATAAATATCCTGGAACTATGGGCCATATTCGACGCCCTGAGTCAAGCAGAGCCCCTGCTTCGCAACCAACCGGTGCTGATTCAGTCAGACAACATCACCGCGGTGGCTCATGTAAACCGCCAGGGCGGCACAAGAAGCAGAGTCCCGATGGCGGAAGCCACAAAGATTCTTCATTGGGCGGAGATTCACGTACAAGCACTGTCAGCAGTGTTCATTCCGGGAGTGGACAACTGGGAAGCAGACTTCCTCAGCAGACACGACCTCCACCCGGGAGAGTGGGGACTTCATCAAGAAGTCTTCACACAGATTGCAAATCGATGGGAACTGCCACAGGTGGACATGATGGCGTCCCGCCTCAACAAAAAGCTAAAAAGATATTGCGCCAGGTCAAGGGACCCTCAGGCGATAGCTGTGGACGCGCTAGTGACACCCTGGATGTTCCAGTCGGTGTATGTGTTCCCTCCTCTTCCTCTCATACCCAAGGTACTGAGAATAGTACGAAAAAGAGGAGTGAGAACAATACTCATCGTTCCGGATTGGCCAAGAAGGACTTGGTACCCAGAACTACAAGAGATGATCACAGAAGACCCATGGCCTCTGCCTCTCAGACAGGACCTGTTGCAACAGGGGCCCTGTCTGTTCCAAGACTTACCGCGGCTGCGTTTGACGGCATGGCGGTTGAACGCCGGATCCTAACGGAAAAGGGCATCCCGGATGAAGTGATTCCTACGCTGATAAAAGCTAGGAAGGATGTAACAGCTAAGCATTATCACCGTATATGGCAAAGATCTGTTGCTTGGTGTGAGGCCAGGGTGGCCCCTACAGAGGAATTCCAGCTGGGTCGATTTCTGCACTTCCTACAGTCAGGTGTGACTATGGGCCTGAAATTAGGGTCCATAAAGGTCCAGATTTCGGCCCTATCCATTTTCTTTAAAAAAGAACTGGCTTCACTGCCTGAGGTTCAGACGTTTGTAAAGGGAGTGCTGCATATTCAGCCCCCTTTTGTGCCACCAGTGGCACCTTGGGATCTTAACGTTGTGTTGGATTTCCTGAAGTCCCACTGGTTTGAACCACTTAAGACCGTGGAACTAAAGTATCTCACGTGGAAAGTGGTCATGCTGTTGGCCTTAGCATCGGCGAGGCGTGTATCAGAATTAGCGGCTTTGTCATGTAAAAGCCCTTATTTGATCTTCCATATGGACAGGGCAGAATTGCGGACTCGTCCCCAATTTCTTCCAAAGGTGGTATCATCGTTTCATTTGAACCAACCTATTGTGGTCCCTGCGGCTACTCGGGACTTGGAGGACTCCAAGTTGCTGGACGTAGTCCGGGCTTTGAAAATATATGTTTCCAGAACGGCTGGAGTCAGGAAGACTGACTCGCTGTTTATTCTGTATGCACCCAATAAGCTGGGTGCTCCTGCTTCAAAGCAAACTATTGCTCGCTGAATTTATGAGTGTATGGCTCCTCCCCTCTGTCTTTCCCTGGAGCTTACTTTCTATAGTATGTTTGGTGTGCCCCCCACCTTTTCATAATGTCCATGTTTCTTACCATTGATGCAGAATTAGTCTATGGGGGAAATATATCAAGTCTCGGAGAGACAATGGAGCAGTTACCCAAAGCAACCAGTCATTTCAAAGACTGTGCTAGATAAATGACAGACGCTTTGTTTCTAATTCTGCACTTTATCGCTCTCTCCAAGTCTTGATACATCTCCCCCCTATATTTGTGATTGATAACCTGATACCTTCAGAGGCTGCTTGGTCCCTCTAACCTTTGAACCATTACTCTTAGTCTGTAATAAGTT
Organism: Pseudophryne corroboree; assembly: GCF_028390025.1. Classification (NCBI taxonomy): domain Eukaryota; kingdom Metazoa; phylum Chordata; class Amphibia; order Anura; family Myobatrachidae; genus Pseudophryne; species Pseudophryne corroboree. Next base: position 162,753,021 of record NC_086447.1, on the reverse strand, counting down.
AAACCAATACTCGATAACCAATAATCGAATAAAGAGATAATGATTGATCAGCAATGATTTAAAACAAGTGTTACAAGTGGTGACAAACCAGACCATGAAGAAGGAAAGCGTTACAGTTGGAGTCACAGGTGAAAGGGTGGAGGGCTACATGTGGCTGGTCTATCCCTTCCCCACTTTAGTCATCCATTTAATTTCCCCTTTTACATTCTAGAATTGTCCAGATTGGCTTTTCTCTTACTTGGCCTTACCAGTCTGCTAAGGGTTAGTGGTATCATAGCATGCCAGGTGAAGTGAGCCTTGCAACCCATCTCCTTGCAACAGCCATTACTGAAGAGTTAATGGGTTTCCTGTATCATCTCATTGTGTTATTTATTCATTTGCAACATTTAACCAGCAGGATGGTTAATTCCATTTCTTCCAGTACAATTTCCTTCACTCAGTCAAGGCTCTTGAGGCTGGGCAGATGTAGTCTTACCAGCTGTGCTAGGAAAAAACGTCAATTAGTATCATCTTGTTACGGGGCGTTTTTGGATCTCTGTGCCATGGAAACTGGTTTATCACAGCGCTTACCAGATGGCTCCCAGTCTGCAGGGACAGCTCAGGAAGAGCTGCTAAGATTTCAACTCCCTCAGCGTTACATTTCACCTTCCTTAAGGGGAATTTAATGTGCAGGACTTAACATGTCCTGAGACAAACAGTCTTACCCATTTCTCATGCATTGTGTAAGAGATCCAGCATGATACCTCTTAAGGAAGAATGACTAAATGTAATTGCAACAAAAGAACCTATTTAGATTTCGCCCACTAGAACACAGGTGACTTGTGCCGTTTGCTGCTGTGGTTCAGGGTATGTAAATGTTGGATCTTGCTCCCAGAACGGAACACTGGTGCTGCGTGTATTGCAGTGCAACAGCTGTGTTACCCATTTGTCCGTGAACAATTCCTTTTAACATACAGTACATTTTTATCATATGTAACACTTAACCATTTATGAAATTGTTGCAGTATACAAACAGCTGTCAAAGTTGCTGTGCTGTTATGGAGCTGGGATTCTCCATGGCAGCTGCATATAGATTGAGGGGCATATGTACAAAGCTTTGGAGAGAGATGAAGTACCAGTCAGTCGGCTCTTAACTACCATGTTTCAGGCAGTGCTGAGAAATGAGTTAGGAGCCAGTTGGCTGGCACTTTATCTCAGTCTACTTTATCTTTCTCCAAGGCTTCGCTCATAGACCCCTTTATGTCTCTCAAAGGCTTTGTACATATGTCCCCAAATGCTTCCATCAAGATGGCCTAATTGACCAATAAATACTGAAATAACACATTATTCCCACTTTGCCACCATGTACCCATGAGACCCATGCTGTCTCCCCCCCCTTACTCCCCCGCCCCAGCATTGTACACGGTTTCAGTTAGAGGCACTGCTGAGGAATTGGTTGTCCTATGACAGACGGGGTGATTGATAGCTATAAGCGGTTTGGCTTCTTGCAAGCCTTGATCTAGCGCAGTCTATGAAATGACAGAAGCTGATTCTCTCTTAAAGGTTTGATACAGTACATCTCTTACCAAGTCCTGAAACTGTTGGCCAGGACAGTTTGCCTGCTCTGTGGCTGTTATAAGAAGAGGCCAGTGGGAAATGTGACTGATATATTACGGGACCTGATGGATTAGGATCCCGTCATACTCCCTCCCGCCCCCTACGGTTGACCAATGACCGTCGCCTCCCCACCGCCCTGGTCACTGCTTCCAATGCTCAAGTTCAAGACTATGCCAGTGCTGCACCCCTTCAGTGGAACGCGCTCCCCTGATCCATTAGGCTCTCCCCGACCTTGCAAAGCTTCAAACGGGCACTAAAAACCCACCTATTCATCAAAGCGTACCCTTCCGATGTATAACCTAGTCCCGAGGCTGCTCCTCCATCCCCCTGCCTCATGCCTTGAACATCTCAGCTTTGCTTACATACTGCCATCACACTACCTCCCGCTTGCTTGCACCTCATGTCATCTGTCTGTCGCTCTTTCCCACTAGATTGTTAGCTCCAGAGCAGGGCCCTCTTTCCTCTTGTTATCTAAGCCCTCTTCTCGACACATTTCCCTCGCAGCTCTCTCCTACTCAGCGACCACCTTTACCCGCTTTTTCTCCTGCTGGTAAAGGCTCATCTCTATCTATGACCGCCAGCCCCAAGTAGTACGATTATTACTCCCTTGCTACTTACATCTTAGCTGTATTATGTATGAAAATTGTGGTGCTCTTTGTTACCTGTACTCTATTTCTGTTATTTACTGTAATGCTAAGTTTTGTCTCCCTGTACGGTCATTTGTATGGCGCTGCAAAACACTTGTGGCGCCTTATAAATAAAAGGTAATAATTATAATAATAATAATGGGGGAAGGGGGAGAGGGAATTCAGTGTACGCGATGTGCCATTCTGAAATGACACATCGCGCCCCCGGCATTGCAGGTTATTCCTTGTACCCCATAGTGGTAATATTTGCGAAGTCTGCACTACCATTACTGGCCGATATGTGCACAGCTGCAGCACACCGCATCAGGGACGTCTTTTCGTATGGGCTCAATGGGCTCTTGCCCAAGGGCCCCAGGAGTAAAAGGGTCCTAGGCTGATAGCTGAGGGTCTCCTCTTTCCAAGGGTACCAGATTTTTTTAAATCGGCCCTGGGGAACCGGAGATATCCGACTTCAAAGCAGTGGTCCCCATCCAAGCCTGTTAATTGTTCTTCCCAGACAGATATCTCGGGTTCTGTCTGACTTAGAGTTTTTCTGAGGGTATACTACAAAAGCTGGGACTCTCCCCTTTCAGTGAACACTGGCAGCTTGTCTCTACTATGCCCAGAACCAGAGATATCAGCCTTCAAGCAGCTGGTCCCTGCTACAGCTCCACACGCCTAATATGCAGTTTTATATTTTTGTTGGTGGATTGCTCTGGCTACTGAAGTCTGATCCCCAAGTCCCCAGTACCTCCTGAAAGGTGGGACTCTCTAGTTTTTTTATCCCATTAAAAATAAGAAATATATTTCCAGGAACTGGAGATATCTGCAGTAAAGCAAGCTGCCCTGACCATCGGAAAATGATGAATATTAAGCCCACTCCACTATCCACCCCTCCCCTGTGTATTAAATACCCCCTACCACCCTGGAAGTCATGTACCAGGGCCCCTTCATTCAGCCCAATGTCCCCTTCTACAGTTTAGTGTTCTCCTTCCTGCCCCATGTGTGCAGTAAAGGAGTAATTAGCAGAAATTATTTCTCCAGGTCCTACATGCTGAGCGAAAGATAGAACCCCCCCATACCCGACGCGGGACATCAAAGCTGCCGCTGACAGCACCCCCGCCCCTACCACTGATGGGTGGGTAGGGGCCCCAGTGCATTGCTGTGCCCAGGGGCCTACACTGCTGTTAAGATGGCTCTGCACCGCATACAGTTTCTGATGCAGATATGAACGTACACAGATTTGCATATGGGAGAATATACGTATTTGTTTGCACGCAAACCGTCAGTATCTGCGGCCAAGTTCCGGTCAATTCTGCATCAGACCCTAAAATAACAATGTGGTTGCTGGTGCTTACCCTGACTAGCACAAGTCTGTGTATATCTACTAGAACAGAAATAAAAGAACTATGTCAGATTTTGATCACTACATTTAAGCACACAGTAGAATGTCTAATTTTAAATTATTTTTTTGTGTTTAAAAGTAACTGTGTTGTGTGCCAGGTGTCTGGCGTATGGAAGTCAGACTGTAACCTCCAGACGTGCCTGAATAATGATTTCTGCTTGTGTTGGTAAATATATTTTTATAGCAGCAGTTTGCCATTCTATTAATTCCTTGAAATACAACAGAAATGAGCAATTTGAGTTATAGGGGGCATTTACTAACCACTTCAGCCAGGTAGAAATGTTTGTGCGGACGGTGAAATATCAGTGGCCGGGACTTGCCTTCTGTATTTGCTCCAGAAATGTGTTCAATGGTTATTTGTGTGTTCGAGGCGGACAGACTATGATAAAATACTACAGTAAACAATAGATTAACAGCATTCTTGGGGAACAGCTAAACGCATTAATAATGTTTTACGCCTACGTTCTGCGATGTACAGTATCAAGCAGTGAAATACGTCTGGAAGTGGCCCATAGCAACTAGAAAGCCTCTACATGTCATTTTATAGACTGTACTTGATAAATGCTGCCTCAAATCGGTTGTCGAGCAATCGCCCGACTACTGCACTGTGTTGGTTGGAAACAACTGTGCATGCTAATGATGGATCAATACAGGGGTCTATTTACTAAGCCTTGGGTGGAGATAATGTGGACGGAGATAAAGAACTAGCCAATCAGCTCCTAACTGCCATGTCACAGGCTGGGTTTGAAAAATGACAGGAGCTGATTGGCTGGTACTTTATCTCCATCAACATTCTCTCCATCCAAGGCTTAGTAAATAGAACCCATCTTTGCTGGGGAAGCTGGTTACTGTGCTCAGAAGATGATCACAGATGGCTGCTGGCCATTCTCACCTGCCAAGGTCCAGCCCAGTTTTACCAGTTTAAGGGGTCTATTTACTAAGCCTTGGATGGAGATAAAGTACCAGCCAATCAGCTCCTAACTGCTATGCACAGGCTGTGTTTGAAAAATAACAGTTAGGAGCAGATTGGCTGGTACTTCATCTCCATCCAAGGCTTAGTAAATAGACCCCTAAATATGAGTAGGCCTAAGAAGATGCCATAAACAGGCAGGTTCATCTGTTCTTTGTTTTTTTTTTACTTTAAACCTATTCTATTCTATTATGTATAGCAAAGAAATCTATACGTATAATAAATAAAACTCTAAGGGTTGTGTCTACATAGAATTTGTTTTTGAGAAATGTACTTCTAGGGACTGTTCGTTCTGGCATCACACAAAAACTATTAGATGAATTTGGATTGCGTTTACACTGGTGTACAGCTTAGTGACCTAGGACAAGGAGAAATGTGGGCATCCGAATGGGAGTTTGGACGCCCAAAGCAGTACTTTAGACGGGTTTAGATGTTTTACGTGGTTAAACCCTGTCTGTTTGGGCGTAACATGTGCGATGCGCACGTACCAAAACAACAATTGAATTGTGACAATTGTTTGGGCGACTAAAAAAGTCCAGTTTAGATGTGATTATTAGATGCCCAAAACAATTTCATTCCCCCAAATGTGTATAATATAAAATATTAGATGGCACTACTGTCAAAATTACACCAATGTCTAAAATGCTCCCTGACTGTCAATCACACTGCAAATAAATCGTCACTGCGACCGCCACCACAAGACCATTGCGGCACATGTGCAGTGGCAAAAATCTCTTGACCGCGTACAGCATCGCCATTGTGTCCCATCTCTGAATCGGACCCTATGGAGGCAATTCAAATGTTTTTTTGGGTGCCCGTCAGAGCAATCCAGTTGTTGCTGATTGGACGCCCATTGCTTCATACCCGCACAAATAGACGGGGTTTAGCTGTGAAATGCGAACTCCCGTTTGGGCACTTAAACCACGGACTTTGTATACGTTTCTTCTATCGCCTTAGAAGACTGTGAGAAGAAGTGTCACCTCTGTGGCTAATAGGTGTCTAAATGGAGCTGCAACTGAATTGCTCCATTTTGCGCCCCCTAGCGGTAGCCGCGGAGGAAAACAGTTGACTCTCCCACTATGTTTAGCAGAAGTGAAAAGTTCTGGTTATACAATATTCATGTTTCGCTTTGGCATTGTGTCCACCGCACTTGTCAATACTGCTGCAGAATTAATAGACTATAAATAGAGCAATGATGATGGTGTTTTGTGCAGATGGTGCATGGTGTCTCTGCTCTGTTGTAGATGAGAATTCAGGGTGGAACACGAAGAGTTCTGCCTGGAAAGTTTATACATTCTGATGGAGAAATGCGTTGAGTTCCACAGCCAAAAGCGGAATGAGGTGAATAGACTGCTGAACGGTTTTGAATATTTCACTTTTCTGTGCTAAAGTTTTATCAGTATAAACACATGTTGTGAAACGCGTTCCAGGCAACAGCTGCTGTCTCTGGATGTCTGCATTTCGCACACCGATGTTTAGAGCAAAGCTTGGAGAAATGCATTTTTTTCTTCTAAGCTGTCAATTTAACTGTATGTTGTATAAAGCCAGAGAGCATTACTTTCTGATACATAATTATACAGAGACCTCACAACAATGTTCAGAAACAATGTTCTGAACAATCTTCTGTCCAAATGTGTTTACTTGTTTTTAAGTAATACAGTGCAAGAAGTGTATATTTCCCCCTCCGAGTAATCCTCGGAGCATATGTAATGATATTTAATTAAAAAAAATATATCTGTCTAACCCTGGATCAAATACAGCAGCGCAAGGGTGCAGTAAGGGCACTGGGTTCCGAGCATGGGAGTTTCTATAATAGGTGCAGTGTGTGCGATGCACACAGGCCCCTAGGTCCGGGGGGCCCACATCGCACAAACTGCACCCATAGAATATCCTACCCCTCCGGAGTCCTGCAGCGCCCATTTCCTAGTGATTTACGTGTGTGCACTGGAGGTGTCCCCCGGGAACAAGGCATGGGCGCCATGTTCCTGTAGAGCTGCACATGCGCAGTAGGTTCTGGCTTAAAGCCAGAGACTACTAGCTACCACTCTTAAAATGCCCCTAGTCCAGAGAGAGCTAGATTCCAGTACTGCCAGCTACCAAGTGCAGCACTGGTCCACAGGAAGTGGGCACTGTCACTATTTAGGTGCTGGTGTAGGAGCCTGGGGGCAGCGGTGAGTTACCCACCCCATGATGCATTGGGAGGGGTCAGTAACATGCAAATAATGACAGTGAGTGTGACAAGAGTGGCAAAGCACACACAGGTTGCTCAAGGAAGAGTAACCTCTACGTAATGTGTACCACCTGCGGAGTCCGTTTATCCGATCACACAGCACTTTTACAACGTGTACAAAGAGCCTGATTCTGAGTTAGTATTAAAGCAAAAAAAGAGCAAGTAACTGTGCACCTGGTCAAAACTCTGCTGCACTGCAGGTGAGGAAGATGTAACCTGTACAGAGAGATTTACATTTGAGGGATGGTATCCAAACTCAAATCTAAATTGCAGTGTAAAAATGAAGTGTGGGCTAAATGCAAAAGCAGCAAGTATTTACCCTGCATGCCAAAATGATACATTTACTTGCACACCTTGCATTGCAACATGATTTGCACAGGTACACAGTAACTTGGTCTTTTTTGCTTTACTCCCACCTCAGGTGGTTCTCAAACTCGGTCCTCAGGACCCCATACAGTCCACATTTTCCATGTCGCCCGGCAGTCGCACTGTATCACCAACGATCATTTTTTCAAAAACCACAAGTGACCTGGAAAACATGAACTATGTGGGGTCCTGAGAACCCAGTTTGAGAACCTGTGGTCTAAGGTGTACCCAGCCTAAGGGGGGTATTCAATTAAGTGCCATTTTTTTTTAATTTTTTTTTTTTTGCTGGTCGAAAAAACTGCACTAATTCGACACATGGTATTCAGTTGCGGGCATTTCCGCCCATTTTTTAATCCATTTTTGCCCAAATGTTTGCAAAAATTATGCCAAAAACGGGCAAAAATGCCCGCAAATTTGCCAATATACGTAGTTTTCGCCAGCGCCAGATTTTTTGACCAGTTGAAAAAAAACGTACTTGCAATGAATAGGTCGATTGTAAATTTGACCTAAAAATGTCCGAAATGTCACTAATTGAATACCCCCTTAAGTGTGTACCTCCAGACCAAATACAATGCTTTGACACACTATCCTTTTCTGTGGCCATTGGTTGAGTTGGGAACATTCTTAGAATATATGTAATGATTTGTAATGGAAACATTCACACATACGGATCATGTTTTTAAAATTCCAGTGTCTTATATTCTGTGTAATGCTATTAAAAATAAACTTTTATCTGTCTCTGGATAGCTGTTGCATTTGGGGGAGGGGAACTGAATGTGGCAGATTTTGAAATCCGAGTGTCCCTATGTGCTGGAGCATATTACCATTCTGACCCCTATGTATAAGTTAAGCCGCCTGTAATGATAGGGGACACAAACAACTGTATCTGCCTAGAAGCCATTGACCTGCTAGAAATCCTGTCTGATAAGATGTGAAAGGAAACACAGCTAGAGTGCTGGGGTTTTTTGTTTTTTTTCCTTCTTCAGTATTCTGAAACATTCCTCTTGCTGCTTATTTTGCTGGTCTTTTTATGTTCTGACCATGCTTCAAATATGATCCACCATGGCAGCCATTTTGTCTAACTACAGAAGTCTATCGAGTAGCTGTTTTATGGGATGACTGCTGTATTTGATGTTGGCAGTGCCTCACGTTTTTTTGTTTTTACACATTGTGGCAGTTTTACTATAAAAATGTAGACATACAGTATATTATGTACTATTTTATATAATAGGCAGTGTGTTCCGGTTATCAATGAATATTATTTTAATATGGGTTAAAACTAAAATGGGAAAGACTTACAGGTATGTCCCTGTTTTTGCCTACAAATTTTAGGGGAGATTTATCAAAGATTGGAGAGAGATAAAGTAACAACCAGCTCCTGACTGTCATTTTTCAAACACAGCCTGTTACATGGCAGTTAGGAGCTGATTGGCTGGCACTTTATTTCTTTCCACTTTATAATTCTCCAAGGTTTAGTACTAATCCCATAGTGTGATGAGTGGGCATAATGTCAGGAGTGGTTAGGTAGGTATACTATCAGATGCCTCTATAGTCGGGTTAGCAAGGAGGGCTAGTGATATACATACAGTAATATTTACTAAGAACAGTGCAAGAAATTGTGGGGGGATATTTATCAAAGCTTTATGAGAGATAATATACTAACCAATCCGCTTCTAACTGTCATTGTATAGGCTGTGTTTGAAAAATGGCAGGAGCTGATTTGTTGGAACTTTATCTCTCTCCAAGCTATGATAAATCTCACCCCGTATGCGGTAGAGAGGAGCAAAATTTTACTTGGGTCAGTAGTTCTGCTCTGTGGTACATGCTCCCCCCTTAGTGGTATAATGAGGGAGAATTCTGTCCAGAACCAAAAAATATAGGGACTTTCATGCAAAATGCCTAAGTACAATTTCTATAAATGTGAGACTTTTTAGAATATTATGTGGACGCATTTTGAATTCAATTTAAGCGCCGGAGGCCAGTAGGTGGCACCCAATGGAGCTGTTCAGTTGTTTCTCCATTCGGACGCGATCAACTGCCAGCGTGGCAATTCAGCTGTGTGAAGTGTGACCTGTTTGGGTGCCCAAATGGGACTTACCACGTCAAGCCCATTACTTTACGTAAAGCAGGTAAACCCGACTTTTCTGGGTGCGATGTGCGCAATAAAAAAAAACCAATTGATTGATTATTGTCCCCAGATCTCCTGTCACTATAGTTGGACATCGGGCCTGATATAACAATTGAATTCCGATATCGCCACCCGATCCCCGTCTAAAATGACAGGAGATTGCAGGGGTGATATTCAATTGATGCTTTTTATTGCACTGATCGCGCCCATTAATGTCTGGTTTAGCCAAGTAAAGCAGCTAAACCCAACTAAACTAATGGGCGCATTGCCATTTGGGGACCCCGAACTGGTCACTTTTTGCACATTTCAGCTTGCCAGCACGGGGTGCTGCGGCTGAAATGTCTCCTCGTGGCTCAGAGTGCCTGAACGGAGCAACAATTGAATTGCTCTGTTGGGCGCCATCTAGTGGCAGCCGTGGAGAGAAACAATTGAATTCCCCCCAATGAGCAGCTGCAGGACCAGTATTTCCTGAATGCCCTTGTGACTGGTTCATTAAATATTCACACAAATGTATTATGTAATTGCTCTGATATCACAGTTAATTGGATTTGTAGTTCCATTCCCCGTGTCCACTTTCACTGCACATTGTAATAGGGTAGAGCAGTGGGAAAGCCAGTGTCCCTGACTGTGATCCGCCACCCTCTAACTGTCTACTGTTACAAAATGAACGCTCACAGTCAGGATAGGGAGTGGTACAGGTAAAGTTTAATATCGACACCTATAACTCACCCATATCTATGGCGTCAATATATTGGGCTGCTACTATTGATCCAAATATCACTGATTATCGAGCGCCACCTTTTAATGTTTCCAATGCAAAAACCTTCAATGTCCATCCTTATAGGCACCACCCAAAGTTTCCTCTCCCTCAATGATGGTCACAACAAAAGTTCTATTGTTCATGTTTCAGAAAACAAAAAGTGAGGTATGATAATGTGATATAAAGTGCATAACTGGGCACGTTGGGTGACCCTAAAGTTAGATGGTGGATGAAGTTCTATCTAGGAGGACAGTATGTACTGTAGCTGGTGTTGGGCTGCAATAGATGAAAAGTAGCCGGGGAAAGAAGACTACTATAAAAAGCCATGAAATGAAGCACACTTGAAGTAGGCCTTATTGGCTGCTATACTCCTGTACCAGCTGCTGCTACAAATGTATGGAAAATGTTCTCCGTTTGACACCTTGGTAACAAATTGATGCAGCTGTCAGTGATGTTATGATGGTGCTGACTGCTATAAATCAGCTGCTGTGTGTGGAAATATTAAAGTGCCGATATGGAGATTTTGCATGCCAAAATTATTATTTTTTATTTTCCTTTTACATTTTTTATTTTTAAACCTAGTTTTAGGACAATGGAAGAGGAATGGAGCTTCCCAATTGTTACTGTTAAAAATCACTATTAAATATCCGTGTCCCAAATTACGAGTTATGTAAATATCAGGGCTAAAGTAGATGTGTCTCATTATATGCCCTGCTGCTGCTGTTATTGCTAGGTGCCCGTTACATTCTTAGACACACTTAGCACAGACATTTAATATTAGACTCCGCCCCTCCCCCATGCAATTTACTAATTATATAATATTCAAAATGGATCTTCCGGGCAAGAACACTTTTTCTTCGAATTTGCATTAATAATGTAGTTTCTCAAAATTATGAATTAGAAGTACTATAAAAATGGTCAAATTGATACAAGGTTGATGGGGAGTCCTTCCTAAATGATATGGGTTTGACCAGGGACGGACTGGGAGTCTAAATGAGCGCTGGCATTCTAGTGGATGTGCGGCACACCCTCATGTCTCTGTATGCTGAACAGAGCACCGGGAGGCAGAGCTGCTTGTCCTGTGCCGGGCACCAGAGCAGCGCACCGGGAGGCGGAGCTGTTGGGCCAGCCCCTGGCTCTCAGTGTGCCATGCGGCTCTTAGGCCAGCACTGGCCATCTGCCCTACTGCCATTTGCCAGAAGCCCAGTCCACCGCAGGGTTTGACGTAGCTGCTTGGTATGCAGTCCATGTGTGACCGCACCACTGTTGGACACAATTCTCGTCCCTCCAAATTTGACATCTCTCCCATAAACTAACAGAATATTGTACTTTTAATGAATACATTTGGAGCCGGAAACCGAATACTCGCGGCAACATTACTGGAAAATGGTGTTCGAGCCACCACTTGTTTTATGTACCCGGAGGAGATTTATCAAATCTTGGAGAGAGAGATAGTACCTACCAATCAGCTTCTAATACCCTTTTTAGACCGAAATGTCTGAATTACCCATCTTTTATCTGGCATTTCAGTGCCGGGTAGTTTTGATGGTCCCTGCCTGACCACCCTTTCACACAGACAAGCAAATTACCGGGTCAAGAATTTCTACCTGGTAATTTGTGGTTTAAAATGGGTATTTCGTCTGTGTGAAAGAATCAACTCGGGACGAAATTCCCGGGCTGACCCTTTCACACAGAAGAAGGACCCGTGTTTATCGGCATATTACCTGGTAGAACTGTGTCACCCGGGAATTTGCCTTTCTGTGTGAAAGGGGTATAATTGTTATGTTACAGGTTGTGTATGAAAAATGACATGAGCTGATTGGTTGGTCTCCACTTTATCACTTTACAAGCTTGAATACCCCGCCCCCACTTCTCTTTTAATCTTTATATACTTGTTTGCTTGCTGCAGGTATTGGAAGACTGTGACTCTCACATTATGAAACTACAAGTCTCTCCTCAGCTTTCCTTCCTATGATTTACGAGGCTCCAGTAATGCCAGAGTAAGACAGCTCATTTTGTATGGTGTTATTTGATTATATTATGGATGCCCTCTGGACACTGGCATTCACTGAGAGAATAGGAATGGCGTATTGTTTTTACCATTCATTTCACTTATTGCTTACCTATAAAAATTATACCTTTTTCTTTTGTCAATAAAACTATAATCACAATTCCTTTATACTTTGTTTTTTCTTCTCCTCCCCCCCACCAAGATGGGAGACTCTGGTGGGAGGAGCTGGGGGTGTGGTACCTTGAATCGTATCAGAGTTGCTCTGATGGAGTGAATTTTTAAGGGCCCCATGCATCTGCAATGGATTGATGCAATTCCCTGATCCCTCGACGCTGGGGTCAGGGAATCGGAGAAATCACCCAAGAAAGCAATTCTAGGTAAACATCTACAGCAGGTAAACCACTCAGGGTGTAGCAGTTACAGGAACCCCCACCACTTATCCTGTTATTTTGGGTTCATCAACAGTTTATATGACCCTAAAATAGGTAAGATTAGTTATGAAGATTATGAATGGGAAACTGTGACACATGGAGCTCTCATTTTAGTTCAAGGACATTTGTGCTTCTAAAATAATTGTATTGTTCTTTTTCAGAGCTATTGGACTGTGCGGCGGCCGGCGGGCCACCAACACAACCACATTGGAGACTTCAGCTTTGTACAGTTATCAAACGCTCTTTCCTTATGATCCCCTTGTCTGATGTTAAAAAAATGACCTTGAATTATTGCCAAACAGTATGGGGGAGATTTGGAGAGTGATATAAACAGCAGCCAGTCGGCTCCTAACTGCTACAACTGTTACAGGTTGTCTTTGGAAAATGACAGGAGCTGATTGGTTGGTAGTTTATCTCTCTCCACTTTACCCCTATCCAAGGCTTCGTGCATCTGCCCCTATAAAAGAAATATTTTGTTATGCTTGAGATTGATATATACTGTCCATTACTAGGCTTGTTATCTGGGCAGCTCATTCATTTCCTGCATTCTGACTTCTTACTTGCAGTGTATAAAACAGCTAAATAATATCTAGCCTGTGTCTCCTTCCATTGGAATGCGTCCCCATACATACTCTAGTCACCACTGTATGTTGTTCGCAGTGTTACTGGCAGTTTCATAGATGTCAGTGACCAACCTTCGCCCCAATGTAAACTGCCATTTAGAAATCACTATAGACTTCCTGTTTCATTTAGATTTGGTGTACAGGTGCCCTTTCTTAACTGTTACTTTAGTCGGGTGGTCTTCAGTATGCCGACTGACAGGATCCCGGCGCACAGTATACCGGCGCCGGGATCCCGACAGCCGGCATACCGACACTTATTCTCCCTCGTGGGGGTCCACCCCCATGGAGGGAGAATAAAATAGCGTGGCGAGCGCAGCGAGCCCGCAAGGGGCTCATTTGCGCTCACCACACTGTCGGAAAGCCGGCGGTCGGGCTCCCGTCGCCGGGAGCCCGACCGCCGGCATATCGTAGTGAACCCCTTTAGTCACGCCATGTCCTGTGCGACTTGGCCACACCCATCTTTTCTGCTGAATATGTGGGTGTTATTTGCATAATTAAAAAACATAATTGTAACCAAACTACTTTGCTAGTATTCACTGGTCAGTGAGGTGTGTGACATTTGTACATATGTGTGCGACTAATCGGAGTCTATATAAAGGGCTCTAATTCAGTCGTCCGCGGCTTTACTTCATGCCAAGTTCTGTTGTGCTTCATGTGTGACTTGTACACATTAATTAAAGTCTTTGCTTAGCGTCTTTAGTACACTGAGCGGCTTTGCGCTGTGTCTGTGATGCAAAAATGACACAAGAAAAATCCAGTATGCTACTCAGTTGCAGTGGGCATCTCGTGCCATAAGGCGTAGTGATGGGCAGTAAATTAGGACACCTCTATATGCTGAAATATTGAACATCTAGCTAAAAGGGTTGGGTATGTGTGATCCTGACTGTTAGATGGCAGGCAGGGGGCGGGGGCGAGCGCAACGAAGCCCCATGCGGGCTCGCTGCACTTTCCATGCAGTGGGCTTGGTGGGCTCTCTGTGCTCCCCACAGGTTCTATTCCCACTCTATGGGTATTGTGGACACCCACGAGTGGGATTAGTCCCTGTTGATTGGCATGCCGACCATCAGGATATTGATATTGATCCCGGCATCAGTATTGTTTCAGGCCGTGTCACAGCAGTTTGACACCTACTTACACTGCATGGACCCAGTAATTACCCGGGGCTACTCTGCCGGCACTTGGAGATGACATGATCTTCACACAACGGTGTGCCGACTCTCCATAAGGTTTGAATGGGACCTGGGTTTGATGACCCGGGCTACCCATTCACACTTGCCTGTAACCCAGATCCTTCCCGGACTAAGACTGGATTCTTGGGTCACTGGATCCAGTTTCTTTTTTGGTAACCTGTCACACTGAGCCACGGCCCAGGTTAACCCGGCAATAACCCAGGTAAGCAGTACGGGTGGTGTAATGGTTAGCATTACTGCCTCACATCACTGAGGTCATGGGTTCGATTCCCACCATGGCCCTAACTGTGCGGAGTTTGTATATTCTCCCCGTACTTGCGTGGGTTTCCTCCGGGTACTCCGGTTTCCTCCCACAATCCAAAAATATACTGGTAGGTTAATTGGCTCCCAACAAAATTAACACTATTATGAATGTGTTACTGTGTACATGTGATAGGGAATATAGAATGTAAGCTCCACTGGGGTAGGGACTGATGTGAATGGCCAAATATTCTCTGTATAGCGCTGCGGAATATGTGTGTGCTATATAAATAACTGGTAATAATAATAATAATAAGCATCGGTTTGAAAGCTGTAGAATGTAAAATGTAAGTTAACGAACACTAGAGAGTAGTATGGTAATGCTAGACGCTATGTTTTTTTTATCTGAACATATTTTAAGAATTCAGAGTATTAAACAAACAAAACAAAAAAAAGACAGTGGATGGGAGTCTTAAAATTGCGAAACAGAAGTTTTATATCCTTACGCTGCAGTACATCCCAACTATCCCGGTTCAGGTGGGACCATCCTGAGTTTTAGGGTGGAGACATGGCCCCGCCCCATTCATGACATAGCCAAACAACCTCCTTTTATTATGCATTTAGTCCATTTTTTAAATGTATTTATTTATTCTTGTGTGTATGTGTGATTAAAAATGTAAAAAGATTGCCTTTTGTTTAGTGTAGCAGTAAATAATCTCTAAACCTTTCCCCTGGAATTATTTACATCTGTAAAGGTATTTCTAATCTTTAACCTCATTTGTAGATAAGCTTATCTGATCACCCTTTTCCTGTTACATTCCCACGGTGCCTTTTAGTTACATCATCTAGCGAGTCGCTCCCAGAATTCTGCATTCCTTGCGATTTTCCCCCGTTGGCTAGGCACGTTCTGATGTACAGTATAATGTCATTTCTGGACTTCTGGTCAGCCTTGTGCAATTCACTGCATCTTAAACTGAGGGGAAGGAAGGGGGGGGGGGGGAAGAATATGACACACAGAATAAATTCTGCTCATTCAATTAACTCTTTATGTGGTAATAATGTGCTGCGTATACTTGTCAATCTCTCTATTGTCTGATTGTCAGCACTTCTGAATCCCAGAGCCCTTTCTTCCTCTTTTAGGGTAATGTACTATTGTGCCTCTGTTTTCTTTCTTTTTACAGGTCATGGAAAGAGGATGCACTGTATAACAAAGACTTTATATTCTTTGGCTCTTGGATGGAGTCATAGGTTGTTTTACATGCTGGAAGAGAATCACATTTAAAAGGGGAAATGTAAATGAATAAAACTCACAAATATACTGTAATTACAGTTATGCATTATTATTATTTTTTCTTCCACCTAAATAGAAGCAACTGTTTCTGACGCTGTCCAGATGCACAAATAATTAACTTAAAGGTTATTATCATAATGCAGTCTTTGCAACGCACCTACAGCAGTGCTGGACAATTAAACCTCTTAACGGCTGATGAGTTTATTATCTGTGTGTCATCTTAACAAACTTCACTCTATAATTGGCAGAAAAGACCAACTATTTATTCATAGACCACAAAGGAATAAAACAGTATGGCGCCATCGGAAGGACGATCTGGTATCGGAGCCTAAACAGTGCAACACTCGGCAACTGCTAAATGCACTGAGGGCAAAGGACCGCCGTGGATGCCTTTTGTAGACGGGTTATGGTGGTCATATACTGACAGCCTGACAGACATTTTATCTGACAGCCAGCAGATATCGTGGGCTTATGATGTCAGATGTTCTCACAGCGTATGGCCACACAATATCTATCTGCGTTCCTCCCCTGGGGAGGAGACATTTCCCTTTTCCACCCCTGTGAAGGAACCTGGGAAATGTCAGCCATGGTCAGCGCATACACTGCCCGATGAGGCCGGCTTGCAGCTCGCAATTATCGCATCTGTTGGACAATTTGCCATTTCCAACTGGCCAGTATTTTGAGATTGATCACACAGATGCACTGTACAATTATCTGGGCAATCCGTGTGATATCAGGCAGATCACCCAGGTAATTGTATAATGAATGCCCAGCATTAGGGTCATTTCACCCTCATACATGGCATGGAGGTGTTGCTGCCCCAGGTAGGGTCAATACAGTATTTATAATCAAATCATTAAAGGTGAGTGCACTCAAGAAACTAAACTGCATCTCAGCTGATGATCTGCTTTCCTTTCTTACCACAGAGTAGGGCTAACCATCATTCTGTTGGTTAGTGGTTTCACCATCGATGCGATGCCTCAGATGGTAATACATCGGTGGCTGATCCCCCTATGGTGAGCACTGGCCCTGGTGTGCGCATATGCGGGTGCCGTATAGGCATGTGCATAGCCTAGTCATTGATGGCTTAAAGTCAATAGTTTAATTAATGGCTTACCATCCATGGGCGTCACTACCACAGACTGTAAAAGGCCCCACACACTAGGGAGATGTATCTCAGCAATGACTTGCATGCAATCTGGCCGGGAGCTTCGCGGGAGAACTGCGATTGCAATTTGCTACTTAAGTGTATTTTTACATGTGATTTATCTCATGTAGTCTAATGTTAAACTTATTTCTCTATCGTCCTAGTGGATGCTGGGGTTCCTGAAAGGACCATGGGGAATAGCGGCTCCGCAGGAGACAGGGCACAAAAAGTAAAGCTTTCCGATCAGGTGGTGTGCACTGGCTCCTCCCCCTATGACCCTCCTCCAAGCCTCAGTTAGATTTTTGTGCCCGGCCGAGAAGGGTGCAATCTAGGTGGCTCTCCTAAAGAGCTGCTTAGAAAAGTTTAGCTTAGGTTTTTTATTTTACAGTGAGTCCTGCTGGCAACAGGATCACTGCAACGAGGGACTTAGGGGAGAAGAAGTGAACTCACCTGCGTGCAGGATGGATTGGCTTCTTGGCTACTGGACATCAGCTCCAGAGGGACGATCACAGGTACAGCCTGGATGGTCACCGGAGCCTCGCCGCCGGCCCCCTTGCAGATGCTGAAACAAGAAGAGGTCCAGAATCGGCGGCAGAAGACTCCTCAGTCTTCTAAAGGTAGCGCACAGCACTGCAGCTGTGCGCCATTTTCCTCTCAGCACACTTCACACGGCAGTCACTGAGGGTGCAGGGCGCTGGGAGGGGAGCGCCCTGGGAGGCAAATGAAAACCTATTTGGCTAAAAATACCTCACATATAGCCTCCGGGGGCTATATGGAGATATTTAACCCCTGCCAGAATCCACTAAAGAGCGGGAGACGAGCCCGCCGTAAAAGGGGCGGGGCCTATCTCCTCAGCACACAGCGCCATTTTCCTTACACAGCTCCGCTGGTCAGGACGGCTCCCAGGTCTCTCCCCTGCACTGCACTACAGAAACAGGGTAAAACAAGAGAGGGGGGGCAAAATAGTGGCAAAAATTATATTATAAAAGCAGCTATACAGGGAGCACTTATTATAAGGCTATCCCTGTCATATATATAGCGCTTTGGTGTGTGCTGGCAGACTCTCCCTCTGTCTCCCCAAAGGGCTAGTCGGGTCCTGTCTTCGTTAAGAGCATTCCCTGTGTGTCTGCTGTGTGTCGGTACGTGTGTGTCGACATGTATGAGGACGATATTGGTGTGGAGGCGGAGCAATTGCCAAATATGGGGATGTCACCTCCTAGGGGGTCGACACCAGAATGGATGCCTTTATTTATGGAATTACGGGATAGTGTCAACACGCTAAAGCAGTCGTTTGACGACATGAGACGGCCGGACAATCAATTAGTGCCTGTCCAGGCGCCTCAAACACCGTCAGGGGCTGTAAAACGCCCTTTGCCTCAGTCGGTCGACACAGACCCAGACACAGGCACTGATTCCAGTGGCGACGGTGACGAATCAACCGTATTTTCCAGTAGGGCCACACGTTATATGATTTTGGCAATGAAGGAGGCGTTACATTTAGCTGATACTACAGGTACCACTAAACAGGGTATTATGTGGGGTGTGAAAAAACTACCTATAGTTTTTCCTGAATCAGAAGAACTAAATGAGGTGTGTGATGAAGCGTGGGTTGCCCCCGATAAAAAGATGCTAATTTCAAAGAAGTTATTGGCTTTATACCCTTTCCCGCCAGAGGTTAGGGCGCGCTGGGAAACACCTCCTAGGGTGGACAAGGCGCTCACACGCTTATCTAAACAAGTGGCGTTACCCTCTCCTGAGACGGCCGCACTTAAAGATCCAGTAGATAGGAGGATGGAAAATATCCAAAAAAGTATATACACACATACAGGTGTTATACTACGACCAGCTATAGCGACAGCCTGGATGTGCAGTGCTGGAGTAGCTTGGTCAGAGTCCCTGATTGAAAATATTGATACCCTGGATAGGGACAATGTTTTACTGTCTTTAGAGCAAATAAAGGATGCATTTCTTTATATGCGTGATGCACAGAGGGATATCTGCACACTGGCATCACGGGTAAGTGCTATGTCCATTTCGGCCAGAAGAAGTTTATGGACGCGACAGTGGTCAGGCGATGCGGACTCAAAACGGCATATGGAAGTTTTGCCGTATAAAGGGGAGGAGTTATTTGGAGTCGGTCTATCAGATTTGGTGGGCACGGCTACAGCCGGGAAATCCACCTTTTTACCTCAAGTTACTCCCCAACAGAAAAAGACACCGACTTTTCAACCGCAGCCCTTTCGTTCCTTTAAAAACAAGAGAGCAAAGGGATATTCATATCTGCCACGAGGCAGAGGAAGGGGGAAGAGACAGCAACAGGCAGCTCCTTCCCAGGAACAGAAGCCCTCCCCCGCTTCTACAAAAGCCTCAGCATGACGCTGGGGCTTCTCAAGCGGACTCGGGGGCGGTGGGCGGTCGTCTCAAGAATTTCAGCGCGCAGTGGGCTCACTCGCAGGTAGATCCCTGGATCCTGCAGATAATATCTCAGGGATACAGGTTGGAACTAGAGACAGATCCACCTCGCCGTTTCCTGAAGTCTGCTTTACCAACGTCCCCCTCCGAAAGGGAGACGGTCTTGGAAGCCATTCACAAGCTGTACTCTCAGCAGGTGATAGTCAAGGTACCTCTTCTACAACAAGGAAAGGGGTATTATTCCACTCTATTTGTGGTACCGAAGCCGGATGGCTCGGTAAGACCTATTCTAAATCTGAAGTCATTGAACCTGTACATAAAGAAGTTCAAGTTCAAGATGGAGTCACTCAGAGCAGTGATAGCGAACCTGGAAGAAGGGGACTTTATGGTATCCTTGGACATCAAGGATGCGTACCTCCACGTTCCAATTTACCCCTCACACCAGGGGTACCTCAGGTTCGTCGTACAAAACTGTCACTATCAGTTTCAGACGCTGCCGTTCGGATTGTCCACGGCACCTCGGGTCTTTACAAAGGTAATGGCCGAGATGATGATTCTTCTTCGAAGAAAAGGCGTATTAATTATCCCATACTTGGACGATCTCCTGATAAGGGCAAGGTCCAGAGAACAGCTAGAGATGGGATTAGCACTGTCTCAAGAAGTGCTAAAACAGCACGGGTGGATTCTGAATATTCCAAAATCCCAGTTAATGCCAACAACTCGTCTGCTGTTCCTAGGGATGATTCTGGACACGGTTCAGAAAAAGGTTTTTCTCCCGGAGGAAAAAGCCAAGGAGTTATCCGAGCTTGTCAGGAACCTCCTAAAACCAGGAAAGGTGTCTGTACATCAATGCACAAGAGTCCTGGGGAAAAATGGTGGCTTCTTACGAAGCAATTCCATTCGGCAGATTCCACGCAAGAATTTTCCAGAGGGATCTGTTGGACAAATGGTCAGGGTCGCATCTTCAGATGCACCAGCGGATAACCCTGTCTCCAAGGACAAGGGTATCTCTTCTGTGGTGGTTGCAGAGTGCTCATCTATTGGAGGGCCGCAGATTCGGCATACAGGATTGGATCCTGGTGACCACAGACGCCAGCCTGAGAGGCTGGGGAGCAGTCACACAAGGAAGAAACTTCCAGGGAGTGTGGACGAGCCTGGAAACGTCTCTTCACATAAACATTCTGGAACTAAGAGCAATCTACAATGCTCTAAGCCAGGCAGAACCTCTGCTTCAGGGAAAACCGGTGTTGATCCAGTCGGACAACATCACGGCAGTCGCCCATGTGAACAGACAGGGCGGCACAAGAAGCAGGAGTGCAATGGCAGAAGCTGCAAGGATTCTTCGCTGGGCAGAGAATCATGTGATAGCACTGTCAGCAGTGTTCATCCCGGGAGTGGACAACTGGGAAGCAGACTTCCTCAGCAGACACGACCTTCACCCGGGAGAGTGGGGACTTCATCCAGAAGTCTTCCACATGCTGGTAACCCGTTGGGAAAGACCAATGGTGGACATGATGGCGTCTCGCCTCAACAAAAAACTGGACAGGTATTGCGCCAGGTCAAGAGATCCGCAGGCAATAGCTGTGGACGCGCTGGTAACGCCTTGGGTGTACCAGTCGGTGTATGTGTTTCCTCCTCTGCCTCTCATACCAAAAGTATTGAGAATTATACGGCAAAGAGGCGTAAGAACGATACTAGTGGTTCCGGATTGGCCAAGAAGGACTTGGTACCCGGAACTTCAAGAGATGATCACGGAAGATCCGTGGCCTCTACCTCTAAGGAGGGACTTGCTTCAGCAGGGTCCCTGTCTGTTTCAAGACTTACCGCGGCTGCGTTTGACGGCATGGCGGTTGAACGCCGGATCCTAAAGGAAAAAGGCATGCCGGAAGAAGTCATTCCTACTTTGATTAAAGCAAGGAAGGAAGTAACCGTGCAACATTATCACCGCATTTGGCGAAAATATGTTGCGTGGTGCGAGGATCGGAGTGCTCCGACGGAGGAATTTCATCTGGGTCGATTCCTACATTTCCTGCAATCAGGATTGTCTATGGGTCGCAAATTGGGATCTATTAAGGTTCAAATTTCGGCCCTGTCGATTTTCTTCCAGAAAGAATTGGCTTCAGTCCCTGAAGTCCAGACTTTTGTTAAGGGAGTGCTGCATATACAGCCTCCTGTGGTGCCTCCAGTGGCACCGTGGGATCTCAATGTGGTTTTGGACTTTCTAAAATCTCATTGGTTTGAACCACTAAAAAATGTGGATTTGAAATATCTCACATGGAAAGTGACCATGCTACTAGCCCTGGCTTCGGCCAGGAGAGTGTCAGAACTGGCAGCTTTATCTTACAAAAGCCCATATCTGATTTTCCATTCGGACAGGGCGGAACTGCGGACTCGTCCGCATTTTCTCCCTAAGGTGGTGTCAGCATTTCATCTGAACCAGCCTATTGTAGTGCCTGCGGCTACAAGTGACTTGGAGGACTCCAAGTTACTGGACGTTGTCAGAGCATTGAAAATATATATTGCAAGGACAGCTGGAGTCAGAAAATCTGACTCGTTGTTTATATTGTATGCACCCAACAAGATGGGTGCTCCTGCGTCTAAGCAGACGATTGCTCGTTGGATCTGTAGCACAATCCAACTTGCACATTCTGTGGCAGGCCTGCCACAGCCTAAATCTGTAAAGGCCCACTCCACAAGGAAGGTGGGCTCATCTTGGGCGGCTGCCCGAGGGGTCTCGGCATTACAACTTTGCCGAGCAGCTACGTGGTCAGGGGAGAACACGTTTGTAAAATTTTACAAATTTGATACTCTGGCTAAGGAGGACCTGGAGTTCTCTCATTCGGTGCTGCAGAGTCATCCGCACTCTCCCGCCCGTTTGGGAGCTTTGGTATAATCCCCATGGTCCTTTCAGGAACCCCAGCATCCACTAGGACGATAGAGAAAATAGGAATTTACTTGCCGATAATTCTATTTCTCGGAGTCCGTAGTGGATGCTGGGCGCCCATCCCAAGTGCGGATTATCTGCAATAATTGTACATAGTTATTGTTAACTAATTCGGGTTATTGTTGTAGGGAGCCATCTTTCAGAGGCTCCTCTGTTATCATACTGTTAACTGGGTTTAGATCACAAGTTGTACGGTGTGATTGGTGTGGCTGGTATGAGTCTTACCCGGGATTCAAAATTCCTCCCTTATTGTGTACGCTCGTCCGGGCACAGTACCTAACTGAGGCTTGGAGGAGGGTCATAGGGGGAGGAGCCAGTGCACACCACCTGATCGGAAAGCTTTACTTTTTGTGCCCTGTCTCCTGCAGAGCCGCTATTCCCCATGGTCCTTTCAGGAACCCCAGCATCCACTACGGACTCCGAGAAATAGAATTATCGGCAAGTAAATTCCTATTTTCCATGCAATTGAGATAAATCTAACGTGCAGCACGTGTGATTTGCGATGGGTGACACACGGGAACACGCATTACATTGCAATCGCACGAAAAGGACATGCAATGTGACAGTTTTCATGCAGTCCATCTCGGCAATTTGTCTCAATTGCATGAAAACAGGCCATATCGCACTAGTGTATGGGGCCCACAAACAGCTACAATAAAACAAAGAGGAGGGTGGGGAAAAATTCTTCAGTAAAGAGGTCAGAGCTTAAATAACCTAGGGGTAGATGTATGAAGCCGTGATAAGAGCGGAGAAGTGGACCAGTGGAGAAATTGCCCATGGCAACCAATCACCTTTGAGGTTACATTCTATAAAATTATAGGCTCAGCTGATTGGTTGCCATGGACAATTTCCCCAGTGGCTCACTTCTCCACTCTTTCCACTGCTTAATACAGCTCCCCCCTAACCATGCCCCTACAATCTGGCATGCTCCCTAAACACACATGACCTGCAGCAGAAGCCAGCTCACACGTTTGTGGTTTAAATCACTTCCGGTTTATTCATCCTTCTGTAAAAGGTATACTGAAATGACAAACTTAATGATATGCATCCCAAAGGGTGTATAGGGCCCAGCTTGTTCAAGTTTAAATGTAAGCTGGAAAGTCATGGTAAGGAGCAAGTCCATGTCATTTTCATGTACATTGAAGATGTGTTTTATGGATCTAATATTATACATGAGATACTGTACTGAATGATTCTGCTTAAATATCATAAATACCTTCATAGTTCAGCTTATTTTGTGATTTGGGGGCAGATGTATTAACCTGGAGAAGGCTTAAGGAAGTGATAAACCAGTGATGTGTGCAAGGTGATACATGCACCAGCCAATCGGCTCCAATATGTAAATTAACAGTTAGGATCTGATTGGCTGGTTCCTTTATCACCTTGCACATATCACTGGTTAATCACTTCCTTATGCCTTCTCCAGGTTAATACATCTGCCCCTTGGTCACAATCCACATCCAGTGGGACCTTTGAGGATACTCGCTGGTGCCCCCAAATTCGGTGCACTGGGATGTTAGATGTCACCTTTAGAAGGTGACCCTATTGCCTGAGCCGTGGCAGAGAGACGGGTGTGTGGCAGTCTTTTACTTGTTATTTAATGCAACTGTGCAGATCAAAAAGGCTCTGTCCATACATATTGCTAAATATTTTATTCGAGAACAAATGGAAAACTTATCAGCGTGGTGTACTTTCCCTTTCAATATGTGAAATGTATCTGGCCTCCTTTGGAAAAAAAAAAATTGATTTGTTATGAAGCTGTTAAACAGAATCCATTAGGGTAAGGAAAGCTCATCCTAATGCACGGTCCTATTATACTGGCCAATATGAACCTACCCCAGTTGAATTGTCATTGATTTATAATGGCTAGATTTAACTGAGTGCTTCTATAGGGCACTCTTAAGCCTATACCATAGATCATATTTCTGGTTCCTTTGAGGCTCAATGGGAAACTAATGTCTACATACGTTCTGCAGCTCTGGAATGTACAAAATGCTGGTTTGATTTATTTTTTAAATCACCTGATAACTTGGGAGGAGGCAATCTCTCGAGTATCCACTTTATAACCTCTTTCTGCACTGGATAATCGGCAACATATGGCCATGTAAACAGCTGCACCCCTAGCAATCACTGCAATAGATAATATTGGGGTAAACAGTTGTAGATTGACCCACATGATGGGAGTGCTGATTTTATGGAACAAACTGACGAGATGCTTTTGAATGAAAACATATAATACATGCCTGACTGCTTTCCACAACGTGATAATCACCAGTTTCTGCTTATCCAAGTTATTACCTAATTGCAGTGACCTGGGCTGGGCAAGTGTTAAAATTGGTGTTGTGCAATGTCTGTCTTGCACAACTGTGGCTGACTAATGCAAATGAAATGACTTAAATGAAAATGTAGGAAACCTTTAAGATTGGCATTTAAGCAAGTGAGGGTTGCAAGAGCGAATGCAAGTAGTGGTGGCTGGTACAGTTTAGCTAGTTCTCCTCTTTGTTTTACACCCAAGCACTAGTACTCGGGGGCGCTAAGAGGGGGTAGGGTACTAATTGCCAGGCCCGAGCTTTTCTAAGGGCCCTGGCCAGCTATCAAATGGGCCAGGTGTCTCCCTTCGTGGTGGCATGCATAGTATTTTTCCATTGATTTTCAGATTGGGCATGGCTACGCCCTCTTAACTTCGACCACACCCCTTATGTTGCTCCCATGCCCACATCTTGGCTATATAGCATTGCTGATACTGCTCATGGGAACTGCATGCGTCTGATTCAGTAGACCGGTATGCGAAAATGTACTTCCACCCCTTGTATCTGCAACTTGTGTTACTCAATTATTAACCCAACCTTCCCTAAAAATCTAGTTACCCACTATAATTGGATAGAGGTTTTTCAGTGGTGCTGCTGTTTGATTTCATGCAGGGCCCTCGTTAATGATTAAATGGTAATACTATTTACTAAGAATCTAGGGAAGTATAATCTGTGCTCCTGGCAATGAAAGGGATTTTTAAGGGCCGGCTTTGATGGAGGGGTAATCAGGTTATTTGGAAATAGCCCTTCCCATATGTAATGTCCAGATCAGTGGATAGTGTACAGGGTAACAGACCTTAATCCATCCTGTGGGTCCTATATACAATTTTGTCTACTTATAGACTTTTTTTTTTAATTTTTCTTTTCTTTTTAATAACACAAAGGGCTATACAGTAAAATGGATTATCAGTATTCCTAATACTTGCATTCGGTAGGCTGCACTGACAGATACAGCGTGAGATAGATCGAGTACCACAGGGGGGCCACTCATTACTTTAGAGATCTTTAAGAGACATGATAAAACTGGTAAACGCCACCTTCATATTCATTAGTAGCAGGATGCCCCTAATATGTTCCATGCTGCATTTCATGTACAACATTTGTATATTATTGTGTGCAATAGGGATTTCTAGGGGCTTATGTAATAGCCTGCGAGATGCAGGCTGTGCGGGAAATCCGGTGAGTCTGCCCATATTTTTAAAACGGCAGTCATTTTTAAAAGGCAAAACCAGGTTGGTTTTTCCTTGTAAATGATTGCCACTTTAAAAATACGGGCAAACTTGCCGGAATTACCGCACAGCCTGCATCTCGCAGGCTATTACATAAGCCCCATAGTCTGAGGGAATATTATTTCTATAGTACCCCTTTCACACAGCCGATGCCGAATCCTACCCGGGAATTGGAAACGGGCCCTTCCCGGGGGTGGATCCGGCATTGGACGCTGCTGCTGGCTTCCCCAACCCGGCAATATGCCAGGCGGGTTGCCATAGCGGTGGGGGGCGGATCCGGCAACGCGGGCGGAGGCGGTGCTGGGAGATGAGATCATCTCTGCACCGCCTCTCCCTGTTGTAGTGAACGGGTCCCGGGTCGCATTGACCCGGGAGCCCGTTTACGCAGCCATTGACCCGGTATTCAACCTGGGAATAACACTGCTTTATTCCCGGGTTCAATTACCAGGTCAGGCACCCCGGGATTTTGACTATGGCGCTTTCACACCGCACGCCGACCGAGCAATATGCCGGGTCGATACCGGGTTATTTGTGCGGTGTGAAAGGGGTATAGGTGGAGTGCAAGGCACAGATCACTGGTACAAAATACTAATAAAACAAAAATGTCTCTCACACACATTTTATTTGCTTTCATTTTCATTTAATTTTATTTCTTTTGATCCGCTTGAGAATGGTTGAATCACCAGATCTGTGCCTTTGAGACCAGTTTAAGCTTTTATATCCATTGGGAATATTGGGCGGTATTTTACCTGATTATTATGCTTGTACTTCGTTCTGGTAGTTTTGGTGTTTGTGTTTTATTAGAGAGCGAATACTTCAGCTTTGCTATAAATATACACGTTGTAATTATTTTCATAAGTGTCAGTGACACATTACATTAGTAAAGGCATAGCATGGCCTCTGATTAATTTTAAAGCCTGGGAATAAATCTTGTTTACCCAGCGTAATTCTCTTCCAAATGGCCAAACCTCTGTCTTCCCTGAATGGCAGCAAGATCAATGGAGCTGTTAAGGCAGAGAATTAATTAGTCATTTTAGGTTGTTTATTTATTTATTTTTTAAGTCTTTTTTTCTTTTTCTTCCGCCTCCTTGTTGCCCTAAATTGAATTTCGTTCTGTGTAATACTGAATTTACACAGTTTATTGGAAAGAGAATTTAGACTGACTAGCTAATCTGTCACTTGCTAATAGGCTGAATTCCCTTGATCCCCTTAGCAATTGATTTTGTCATTTATTTTATTTATATTATGTGTATATGTGTATATAGACTAGATTCACTATGGGCTGAGTTCAGGGTAAGTTGGCTGTAAAGGGGACCGAAAGCATTTTATATGTCTGGACGATGTGAAACCTCTAGGATGGGGTCAGCATATATTTAGTAGCAGGGAGGAGTTAATGCTGTGATGAGGTTGACCTATGAACCATGTCATGGGCTATCAGTATTTGAGGGGTGTGGTTATGTTTTATACTATTGGTTCTAGATCTGTGAGGTCTCTTGCTTCTTCAGATTTTCCCACCCTTCTATCCATCCCTTATCTTTTTAATGTTGTCAGGCTTTATTCTTCTGAGAAAGAATGGTAGTAATGACTTATTCTGAGTCTTGAGGTCCTCGCCCAGCAGTTAGGCTGACTCTAAGGCTGGGTACACACATGAATGGTTTTGGGACGATCGGCTGTATTGGGACGACAAATATTCTACATCATGCAGTGTGTATGCAGGATTGCGCGTTCCCACTTCTCTGCGTGCCATATCTTCTGGATGGCTGTGCTGCACGGCTAACCATAAGGAATCGCATGCGACCCGGTGCATTTTAATGAAGGACGGAATGAGAGATCATTCCATTGTTCATTTAATCGGCCAGTGTGTATGGGCAGTCAGTGATGGTTCCGGACGAAGGCCAATCGCCCCGACCATGAGTCCGATTGGCCATCATCCTAGTGTATATCCAGCCTAACAAACTGGGATCAGCGACCCCAACGGTTCAGTTGGGCTTCTTGTGTGTCATTGGAATGGAAGTTAGGATACCAGGTTGCTGGTGGTGGTCTGGCAGTTTGCCCCATCTAGGGCTTTATGAATTGCATGTTTTGGGATGGCAGCTGGCTCCCATTTAAGCTTGCTTACTTCAGCAGATGGTGCTACTAGGGCAGATTTATCAAAGTTTGGAGCTTGGTAAAGCGGAGAGAAATAAAGTGCCAACCAATCAGCTCCTACTTGTCATTTTTCATACACAGCCTGTAACATGGCAGTTAGAAGCTGATTGGCTGGTACTTTATCACGCTCCACTTTATCTCTCCAAGCTTTGATAAATCTTGCCCATTGTTTGTAAGGCTGTTCTTTTGTCATCAACATACCTTTTCTTTATGTATTATTTTTAAATCAGTGAAGTTGTTCCTTTTTCCCCCAACAACACACCTCCCTGTGGGGCAGATGTATTAAACCTGTAGAAGAGATAAAGAATGAAGTGATAAGTGCAAGGCGCTAACGCACCAGCCAATCAGCTCCTAAGTGTTAATGCACCAGCCAATCAGCTCCAATATGTAAATTATCACCTTGCACTTATCACTGCTTTTATCACTTCTTTATGCCTTCTCCAGGCTTAATACATCTGCCCCATTATTTCTTCTGGATAAGTTTTAGATTGTTTTACATATGTATAAGTGTAGGCTGACATTCGTTTATTGCTCCCGCATGACGTGGGTGGAAGTAAATGCGTATATTTTCCCACATGCAGAGTTGGACGTATCTCTGCGGCTGGACCGCCCCTGTCATATGCTTGGTTTTGATGCCCAGTGCGTGCCCCAGCCCCATCCTTGACGCAAACGGACAATGGCCCCCGATTCAGATGCAGACGCAGCAGCAATCCTTTTCAGTGATGGAACTGTGAGACTAAAACAGTAGAGCAAGTTAATCATGCATGGGATAGGCATATGAATATCCTTACAAAGGACTAAGGTTCAAAAGGTTTTGAGATTGCCTAAATAATTTAAAAAAAGGGCAGACTAGATGGGCCAAGTGGTTCTTATCTGCCGTCACATTCTATGTTTCTGTGGAAGTAATGGTCGCCTTATGAGTACCATGTAGGGTAAAAGGAATACGCTTGGGATTGTAAAGCCAATTAATACAACATATAATTGGCCTTTTAAGTGCTCTTTAGTGATTGTGGCTCTGAATAAATTGTGTTTTTGTTATAGTGTGTAGGAGCGCTTGCTGAGGCGTGTGTTCGCATGTTTATGTATTTACCTGGAATTCAGGCAAATGTGGGTCTGTGTATAATTAATGCTCAGTTACATTGTAGATGAGTTACATGTACTCGCATAACTGTTCTTGAATGTCAACACAGCTCTATTTACACCGAATAGAATGCAGAATATGCTGAGGACATTGATCTGTATCTGTATAGTCACACACATCACCCATGACCGACTTCTAAACTGCCTGGTTAGTGGTATCTGTATAGTCACACATCACCCATGACCGACTTCTAAACTGCCTGGTTAGTGGTATCTGTATAGTCACACATCACCCATGACCGACTTCTAAACTGCCTGGTTAGTGGTAAGCTTTTCCAACTGTAGGTGGATGTTAGGAGCGTACATTATACTGGGGGGAAGGTATTAAACCTTGGAGAGAAAGTACCAACCAATCCGCTCCTAACTCATTTTTCAAAGACAACCTGTAAAATGGCAATCAGAAGCTGATTGGTTGGTACTTTGGGGGAGATGTACTAAGCCTGAAAAGTGATAAATTTCACAGTGATAAACTGCCAGCCAATCAGCTCCTAACTACCATGTCACTGGCTGTGTTTGAAAAATGACAGTTAGGAGCCGATTGGCTGGTACTTTATCACCGTGATATTTATCACTTTTCAAGGCTTAGTACATCTGGCCCCCTATCTCTCTCCAATATTTGATACAGCTACCCCACAGTGTTGTATTTATGGAGCAAAGCTTGTGATTGTTGACTATTCTTTTCAAAAGGAATAATAATCCATATAGTGCTTTTGTCTTGACTCTATCTTATTTTGTTTTGGCAGAACAAACAATTTGGCCTCTTATGTCTGATATATAAATAGGTTTGGCTATTGACTGTCAGTATATATGTACAATAGGGACCAGATCGCTGTAAATCTCAACTGTTCTGTTGATCGTCGTGAAAAAAGCTAACAAAACAATAATGTAACGTAGCAATGCAGTATACTCTATCCACATTTTATGGAATACTCTTATAAAGGACTTGTCTGATTACGTTTAGATTTTAATTGAAATGTAACCCTTTAGCTCCTGAAAGTGATAACTGCTTTGCATGCCTAAACCAGAATTAATAATTTGAAACACCCCTGATAATAATAGATGGAGGGATCACATGCAAACCATAAATTCACAAATCCTCGGCCTTAGCATCTGTGGCAGGTCGTTATGTCACCCACATGATTGGAAGCTTTAGGTTTAATTACTTTGTAACCAGCTTGTTTAGGAGAACATGTCCCTAGAACGGCATGGCTGCTTACACATTCATACAAAGCAGGGATGTCTAGGACTCCCTAATTGGCCGCTAAATCTAATTACTTAAGTATTAAATGTATATGACCCTGCATATGCTGGAAGTGTTAGTATTCCTTTAAGGAAAGCAAAGCATCAAAGAGTGTGTGTTATACACAGGTAGCAGACGGCACATTCAATAGATCAAATGCTTTTTATCTGTTGTCAAAATCATTTTCTCCAGTACGTAGCCTGGAAATGAAGTCCCTGTGGTACTTGCTCAGTGATCCGTGGATCTGAACCCCCCCCCCCCCATCCTCCCCCGGTTTATTCTGCATTAATCAGACCCCCAAGGTGGCAGTGAATGTCTTGGGAATATCCAAGACATGTTGACACCTGTAGGCCTTCAAGATGCCCCTTTGGCAATTGTCTCTAGTTAAATCCCTCATTATCCAAATGCTCCTGATTTGTGGTAAGAGACATAAAGGATAAGCAGGCAACAATGTAAAAATAGCAATGGCAGATCTGTTTGTTTCCTTTTTTTTTTCTCTCTTAACCATTGGCTAAAAAAAGAAAGAAAGAAAAAGAGGCCCATAAACACAGCGCTTTTCATGTGCTAGCTCAGAGTAAAGGGAGGTACACACGTTGAGATCCGTGCTTAAAATCTAAGCAATCTGACTAGATTGCTTAGAAATTAAGCACGGATCTCTCGTGTATGCCCCCCCAGCGATGCGCGACTCCGCGCATCGCTGTTGCCGGTGCTAGATTGAGCCTGCGTGATGTGAGCGCCCCCCCTCGCTCAGCACACATCGTGCTGAGCGGGGGGAGAGATGTGTGCTGAGTGGTCTGTGATAGATCGCTCAGCACACATCTCCTAGGTGAGTACCCCCATTAAGCTTCCAGGGCTTTGGTGGCTTTTAAGGGCCCTACAGACACGGTGATGCGCCGCCGAGCTGCCCGACTGCCGATACGGCAGACTAGCGACCCAGTGACGGGGGGGGGGGGGGGGGTTCTTCACTCCCCCCGTCACCCGGCTCCATAGCAATGCAGGGAAATATGGACGAGATCGTCCATATTGGCCTGCATGCACAGGCGACGGGGCACCAGTGATGAACGAGCGCGGGGCCGTGCATCATTCATCGCTGGTGCCTCCACACTGAAAGATATGAACGGTATCTCATTCATTAATGAACAAGATCGTTCATATCTTGCAGTGTTATCGCCCAGTGTGTAGGGCGCATTACCCATATGTAGTAATGGGGTCTGATGGCTATTGGCCTACCAGTATATTTTTGGATTTGTGGGAGGAAACCGGAGTACCCAGAGGAAACTCAAGCAAGTACAGGGAGAATATACAAACTCCACATAGTTAGGTCTGTGGTGGGGATCGAACCCACAACCTCAGTGCTGTGAGGCACCATTACACCATCCGTAGATCCTATGTCAGATCAGTTGCTGTGTTTAAGAACATAATTAGTGTGTGGTAATACCACTGTAGGGGCTCACCTGGATAAGCACCTGAGCTTTACACACACACACACACACACACACACACACACACACACACACACACACACACACACCCCTCCCCCCCCCCCCCCCCAATATCGAACTGGGGCATGTAGGGCCCACTGGGAAATGCAATGCTAGGGGGTCATGCTTAAGAGGCCTGGTCATCCACCAGAGGGGCAATAATCATGTGAAAGAGAAAAATTATGAAAGCTATGCAACAAGTAGGATGTGTTTTTTTTTGTTTTGTTTTTTTGTTGTAATTTGGCTTCTGGTTAAGGTTATCCACCAAACATTCTCATTTATTTTTCCCTTTCATTTCTTTTATTTTTTTTATTTATTTTTTTATTTTAATCTTTTAACAACTTGCAGCTTTTCCCCAATAGTTTTCTCCTTTTGGTGTCCGTTCATCTAAAAATCAGCTTGCATCTCATGTGGATAAAATCAGGAATGCTATTGAGACTCATTGAAATGAGCTGCCCTTACATTCGTCCAGTATTATAACCAGATTCAGCATGGAGACCTAGGAGTGTATTGTTCATCTAGCCGACAAAAGACATTGTCACATGTTATTTATAACATTGGATTTATAAGCCATGAAGACTCTGTAGGGGGTTCTGTTGCTTTCTTTAAGGTATAAACCCTAAATCTTCCAGTTCATTTTATATTCTTGAGGTAGAAACAATGAATGGTGGCGTATTCTGGCCAGAAGATCGACCGTAAACTAAAAATCCATTAGGTAATCTTCTAGGGCCGAAGCTATAGTATATTAAAATATTGACCTATACGTCCTATATAGGCATAATGCTAAATTCTTGGCCTTGTAGGATCTATTGAAAGCAATGACTTCACATTAAAATAACAGGGACATTTATGATACAATTAATACTTACTGGTACACCTATGTTAATAATTGATTACTTGGAAAAGATGGAGCAACAGGGCTAAGGGAATATATAAATATATAATAATAAATAACTAAATAATAAATCATGGCATATATATATATATATATATATATATATGTGTGTGTGTGTGTGTGTGTGTGTGTGTATATATATATATATATATATATATATGTGTGTGTGTGTATATATATATATATATATATATATATATATATATGTGTGTGTGTGTGTGTATATATATATATATATATATATATATATACTCTCATCAACATGTGTCGAGGCCTCTTCCTCAGGACACACCAACAATCAAAACACAAACACATAAAGGACGTTTAAATACCTGATACCACAAGCCATCCTCCCGCCGCCGCAATCGTCCACAGCTGCAGACGCCGGGTGTCAGCGTGAACCTCACTTCCGGGTAGACGCAGGTGGATGTTGCTAAGCGACCTCCAGCTTGCGTTCCAGTAGGGAGAGTCCAGCCCCTACATCATCAGGCGGCGCTGCCAGCAGACAGGGCTGGGGGAGAAAAATTACATACAATATAAAACGCATACATATAGTAAAATGACAGCTGTGTTTCACCATCACATTATAAGCGAGCAGAGTGCTCCATATAACACACACAAAAATTTGGTATGTATGTGTATATATATATATATATATATATATATATATATATATATATATATATATATATATATATATATATATAGATATAGCTATATATATATAGATATATAGATATATATAGATATACAAACAGTGTCCGGCACTCCAATAAGCAATTATACTGCGCCCGGTGCCCTCACAGCCGTGATGAAAACAAATATACAATGATATCAGGCGGCACTCACAGCATTGTAGATACTGATAAATAAACGGTCAGACTCCGTGTGAATATGTCAACGTTTCAATTTCATTAAAAATTGTCGTCAGGATATATATATATTGTAATGTAATACGTCTTTGTACCTTTTATAGAAATGAATGTTGGGTACTCTAGTTTTTGGACCCAGGGACCCCTTAGCTCTGCTGCAAATACCTTGTTGCCTCTTTATTGGGTCTTCAAATCCATTTGCTGCTCATAGAATGTAAAGGGGGGTCCCCATGGAGCGATCGCTGCTTAAAATCTAAGCAATCTGACTAGATTGCTTAGATTTTAAGCAGTGATCACTCCGTGTGTACCCCCCACAGCGATAGCGATGCGCGGCCCCACGCATCGCTATCGCTGGTGCTAGATTGGCCTGCATGCAGGCCAATCTAGTAGGTCGCTCGTTTCACCCGCTGGGTGAAATAAGCGTCCCCCCGTCCTCCTCCGCATCGCTCACCACACATTGCGCTGTGCTGAGCGGGGGGAGAACATCTCTCCCAAATTGGGCTGTGAGTACTGGCCTAAGGCTCTGTGCCCATCAAAGTTTTCTAGAGCTAGTATCTTTTGTTTTTTTCACCCTCTTTTTGACTTTCACAGAATGCTGTACACTTTGTCTCCATTGCTTAACAAATAAAAGTATGCATATGTTTCTGTGTGATAGTTGAATAGGCAGGTTCTGGTATGAGCACAAGGCTCTTATCGTTAGAAATGAGTTTCCACTTAAGCACTTGGTCCGGCGTTGAGTGCTGAACACTCCTCGCAAAATAATCTCTGAAGCACTCTCGCACCGATAAGAGGATGCATAGTCATTCAGCATCAAATAAAGCTTTAAAAAAAAAAAAAAAAAGGAAAAGAACAAACAAAACCCAAGACTCTCAAATAAAACGCAAGTTATTGGAGGAAGGTGGGGAGGATATTTCACAGGGGTACAAAGGGTGAAAGGTAATGGAGGCTATGGTAAGGGCAGAGGCTTTTTAAATCTTGAGTTACGATTCGGCAAGATGAAAGCATACTTACAGTTGACTATAGACCTAATCCAATCATTTAATTTGGAGGAGATGTATTAAGCCTTGGATAGTAATAACGTGGAGAGAGAGAAAGTGCCATCCAATTATCTCCTAACTGTCATTTTCCAAACACAGCCTGCAACATGGCAGTGAGGAGGTGATTGGCTGGTACTTTATCTCTGTCCACTTTATAACTCTCCAAGGCTTAGTACATCTCCCCACTAATCGCCCAATAATGACTGTTTCTTTGGCTAATTTGGTTACACATGAGGTCTGACATGGGTCTGATCATTCAAAAGGAAAGACGATTAGATCGTCCGGGGCCATGTGCAGTGTGGTTAGTATATACATACATGCATGCAGACGGCGTTGGCTCAGCAGATTTTTATTTCCTATTCAGATTTTGATTCCAAAGGCATGAGGAGGAAAATCCATAGACTGCTTTTTATACCCAGTCTATCTAGTTAACAGTAAGTCCTATTTCCAGACATGGAATCACTATCCACTCTAAAAATCTATCTTTTCCCCACATAAACTCCAGTTCATCTTATCCATTTCTGCTTCTATTAAAAACCTCCTAATGCCGCCTTTTCCGCCGTTTACCGCAGTCCCGCGTCACTTTGACCTCTCTCTTGGTCTTTCATACTCTACTGATCTCCAACCTTGCTTACTTCTTTCCTCTATAGGTCTTCTGCTATTATATGATAATCCAGTAATACCTACCATATATATTTTGCTGAAGGTTCATAAGAATCCTATACATCCTCCAGGTAGGCTCGTAGTAGCCGGGATTGATTCCCCCACAGCAGGATTAAAACAATTCTGCACATTCTTGAATACTAATGATCTAAATACAGTCCTAACTTTCAACATTAGTATAGAGACTGTGGATTTTTTTTATAGAAGAAGGCCAAATTAAGAATAAAAACTTCGTCAAAACAACAGACTCGAGGGCCTATATAAATAAGGAAAGCTGGCACCATAGAAACTAGCTGGACTCTATTCCATTGGGACAATTTAAACGTCTTAAAAAGAATTGTACTAGCCAAGAAGTATTTCAAACACAGGCATTGGAGATAAAGGAATACATTTTATCTTGTAGTCATGAGGAAACTACACTATTGACAACTTTGGAAACTGTCTCAAAAATTGAGAGGAAGGACTTAATAGCTGGTAGAAAAGGGCATAAAGATATTGATAATGAAAAAATATAAATGGCCCTTCACAACTACATATACGTCGCAACATCAGCAGGTACAGAACATCTTGAGGAGGCACTGGAAAGTGCTTCAGAAAGACCCTGTAATAGGGCAAGACCTACCCGCTGCTCCAGTATGTATTTTTAGAAAGGCTCCTAATTTAAGATCTAAATTAGTGAGAAGTCTGTGTCCTTCATCTCCAAAACAGGGGAATATCACATCAGTTGGTTTTTACAGATGTGGGTCCTGTATGGGGTGCAGGAGCACGAAGAACACATTTGGGAATAAGAAAACAAGTGTGGATATCAATGGAAAGAAAGTTGAGATAAAATAATTTATAACATGTCACTCCAGTAATATAATACATAGAATTGAATGCCCCTGCAATAAATTTTATATTGGGCGAACTAGTAGATCATTAAAAGTGAGAATAGCAGAGCATTTAAGAAATATATAAAGAAAGGAGTTGAAAGACATGCACTGTCTATGCACTTTAATCAGGTCCACATAAATCATTTTTATGGTTAAAAAAAGGTTACATCAGGTGTCAGAAATAGAGAATGTGCACAATTTTTAGCTAGAACAGAAATGCAATTTATTTATATTTATATTAAATTTAGGACTTTAATACCAATGGGGCTCAATAAAAATTTTGAGCTAAAATGGTTTTATGATTCCTCAGAAATTTTGTTAAATTTTATAAGTAGATTCTGGACATTTTTTTTTCTATATTATGGGTTATAAAAACTAGGCTACAAGAAAACTGAATTATGTACTGTTGGAGTTAAGATTTTAATGTGCTCACGAATATATTTTTTTATTGTTTAGAAATTGATCCACTTAAAAATGGAAGTATACAATGGGTCTTAATGGGATTGTCACCTCCAAAATGGCCACCGCCAGCCTTAAGGACATTTCTCTATGGAAATGAACTTACCCATGAATGCGCTGTATTAAGGACAAATTGATGCCTGTTGATTAATATACAGGAAGTGGAAGTATGTGATATATGATCGTCCAGCTTCGAGTATGTCAAATCTAAATAGAAAATGAGGAGCCCTAAGGAGCACGGACCTCCGACTTCCGGACCGGAAGTGACGCGGGACCGGAAATTATGCGGGACCGCGGGAAAGGCGGCATTAGGAGGTTTTTAATAGAAGCAGAAGTGGAGATGTGGGGAAAAGATTTTTAGAGTGGATAGTGATTCCATGTCTGGAAATAGGACTTACTGTTAACTAGATAGACTGGGTATAAAAAGCAGTCTATGGCATTTCCTCCTCATGCCTTGAGGAAGATACTTAGATATCGAAACGCGTTGGGTGAGGACTGTTTTATGAAGCTCTTTCGTGGTCAGACTGTACAGTGGATATCCTGGGGACGCCTATGATATTAAAATCCATGTGCATTTGTCTACTTTTTTTGTTGGGTAGACCATATGACCGGGTGAGAGTCCATTTTAAATATTGTTCTTTTTTATGAAATCTATTAAAAGATTGTATTACACTAGTGGAAGCTTTTCCTTTTTCCCACATATACAACGGATGAACATTGAAAGTTCATTGAAGGAAGGATTAGGATTGGCTGAAGCCGCTCTAGTGAATGTGTTATTGTCTACATATTTAGTAGACCACCATTTCCGGTAGGGGACTATATCATCAACCTTGCATGTCAAAATATATTGAAGGGGTGATACACAATATGAGATTACTCTCTTCCTATTTTTGAGTGTACTTGGGAGCTGTGAGAGATTTGCTGCCTGGAGGAACACTTGAGGAGGTGGAATCTTGAAATTGTCTTTTGTCCTACCAACAGCGCCAAAGGATAAAGTGGTGATTTTGTTCCTTTTTGGTTTCATTTCAAGTATTCCAGACGACGGAAATGTTTCATGTTGTCACGTGTCGGCATGTCGGACTGCTCCTGGCTTTTCCTGCTGTGCTAGGGAAAAACATCTTACTACTTTTAGTTAATTTAGAGTGCAGAAACCCTATATAACTCCTTCATGTCTGACAGTTGTGTAGTAGAAAATACAAATACAGCGAGGCGTAACCTGCTGCTGGCCAATTACCTGAGTTTATGGATTAAGGGGCACAGCGACATGAGTGGACAAGAAAGTGAGAGGACTTGCCTTTCAAGTAAATGGAGTTGATGGTAGAGTGTGGCTGTTCTGGAATCGGCTCTTCGGCCTAGTCTGAGGTTTAAGTGTGTTGCATGGCAGTATCTGCTGTATAGCTCTATGTAGAGTATATATTGTCATACCTTAAGTGGATCTAAAAGGCCATATTTGTGTATCCTGTTGGAACTCCTTAGGACATTTAAAGATCCTTTGTTTCATGACATACCTTAAATTACATTACAGTATCCCCGCTGTATATAATATGGAATGGGTTGTGCCTGAAAGCCGAATAACCATTTACCAGCAGTATCCATGTTATACATTTCAGTGAATAACGTGAAATATTTTTATATTGAGTAATATTAAGGTCCCAATCCTTCCGCTCCCCAAATTTAGCCATGGTATAATCATTCTTCAGCCGCAGGTTTCTACATTTTACAATGTAGCCTAATGGCTGTGCCACCCCTCCCCTTCACATGCCCACATTTAAACTGGTGACAAAAGGATATCCCTGATCGGGAAAACTATTGCAGTGAGCAATGCTTAAACTATGGCTGAGGCTGGTGGCAGGTGGTGTAAAAACTGTGCAGTCAATTTGGAGTCTAGTACAGTGTCCGCAATTATTTTGGAAAAATTCTAATTAGGATTCTAAATCTTCTAGGCCCAAAGTCTGACGCCTAATTCAATTAAACTCCATTTTTGGATACTGACTCTTTACAGTATTGTGGCTGCCAAGCTTCTCACTTGGTGATGCACATAGACTTCAAAGAACCTTCCCAGGGAGGCTGAAAATAAGGCCGTGCGTTGTGTGGTTAGGTAGAACCCTGTCCTAAAATTCGGGATTATTCCTCTTGGCTTGCTGTTTGGTGAACCATAAATATATTCCTTTCTCCCTCCAAATTCACAGCCAGCGGGTTAAGTGATATAATGAATCACCCGTCTCAGCTCTCAGCCTCCAGGGCTTGTAAATGCAGATTAGTAGCCTCAGTAGGGGAATCGCCGCTAAGAAAAAAGCAAGACAGTGGGAACAGAATAGGACTGGCCTCTTCTATTCAGCAGCAGACTGGCTCCAGTTCTTTAGCATGCAGATGAGCTTGCTCTGAATAATGCACTGTGCTACAGATGTCCGTTTTCCTGATGGTCTCTTTCGCGATACCTCATTACACGCTGCTCTGAAGAAAGGTACTTCTTTATCCCTCTGATGGCAATACACCACGGGCCACATGAGCCCAAACTCTACCAATTCCACTTTAATCTGCAATGTAAGCCGAACGATACTGTACATATTGTGCTGATTTTATTTGAGGAGTTCCATTAAATTGATTATACCCTTCAAGGCTCCAACATACTTGGTATGTATGTATGTATGTATGTATATATATATATATATATATATATATATATATATATATATATATATATATATATATATATATATGCAGTCTGTACCGGCAGCACACGGATAATAACGACAGAGTCAGGTTGATCATGCAACGTTTCGATGTGTATTACATCGTCATCAGGTAACAAGTTGCCCCTTTTTATAAGCACTTCAGTGTTTGTTTGTTTTTTCTTAATGTATTTGAATGTCTGTATTTGTATTTTACTGTACATGTGTTCTGACTTGTTAGTACATTATGTAGTGACAAACAAACATGCCATTCTAATGTTAGTTGAATTTACGAAACCTAGTGACGGAATTTCTTGTATAACTATCGATTTGTTTAAACTGTGAATGTCGTTTATTATTTTAGATCTGTGATATGATTCAGAGAATACTGTGTTCATTCAGGATTTTGAGCCCATCCATTCATTTTAGTTAAACATACCAATCTGGTATTGTGTCCTACACCATAATTACTACCTAAGGCCTTCCTTACCTGAAGCCATTCACTAGACCATCACACACTGTAATGTATAATTAAGTGGGGTACAGGAGATGAACTGGCAACCAGATTCTAGCTATCATCTATCTAATACATCAGTGGATGTGCTAGATAAATGATCGCTAGAATCTGGTTGCTGTTGGCAACCTCTCCACTTTTTCTACCACTGAATAGTGAAGCAGTTTACATCCTGCCCCTGCCTACCTTTCAACAGATCAGTTCTCTAGAGGGGTGGGGTTGCCTTCACTTTGGGAAGGCTGCAAGATCTCCCTCATTCTGGTGTCTCCTATGGGAGGCAGTCAATTTACCGGCTGTCGGGATGCCAACGCCGGAATCACGTCACCCGATGAAATACCAGCGGCCGGAATCCCCACTTGGGTGGTGGTCCACGCCACCACCCGTGGGGGAATTTAACCCTGTGGAGATCAAAGGTCACCACCGGTCCCAAAGCATGGCGAGTTCAGTGAGCCCGTGAGGGGACACGCTGTATTCGCCACCGGTATCCCGGCGTCTGTTTTCTGACTGCCGGGATATCATACTGATCCCTCTCCTA
Source organism: Pseudophryne corroboree (assembly GCF_028390025.1). Lineage (NCBI taxonomy): Eukaryota > Metazoa > Chordata > Amphibia > Anura > Myobatrachidae > Pseudophryne > Pseudophryne corroboree. Next base: position 162,712,585 of record NC_086447.1, on the reverse strand, counting down.
TACATTGTAGGAGTATAGCTATGCAGTGATCTTTGCAAATAGATTTATACCGCTTTCACATTGCATTAGCGTGTCGCATCCAGGACTTGTACACTAGTCCTTCCCAGGTGCCACCCGCTTGAAACCCCTTTCAGACTGGTGGCACCAACCCGGCAAATTGCTGGGTTAGTGACGTGTGTGGAGCAGGCGCCTGGAGATCAGATCATCTCCAAGCGTCACCTGTCCCTATAGCGCTGCCTCTCCCCATAGAGTGAACAGGTCCCGGTTTTCATCAATTCAGCCACCCGTTCACAATGCACTTCAACTCAGAAATAACCCTGTTTTATTCCCGGGTTGAAATACCGGGTCAGTCGACCTGGAAATTGTACCATACCCCTTTCACACTGCACCTCGACCCGCGTCGACACTGCAATATACCGAGTTATTTGTACCATGTGAAAGGGGTATTAACCAACTTGTCTGAGTAACTGTTTTGTTACTTTTTCAGTGTTTGGGAGCAAATGGTCATTTTGTCATTTTCTCCAATACAGTTCAACATTTTCGTTACAACCAGCGAATTGGTTGGTTGGGCAGAAAATCTTAAGGTGTATGGCCAGCTTTACGTATGGAATAGCAACAGATGTGGAACAGTGTCCATAAGGCACAGATCTCTGATTTAATACATATTTTAAAGATTGCTTCTCTGTTATGTTTGAGAAGCACGTATGTATGTATGTATGTACATACATACATACAGTGTCAGGTATCTGTCATTTGGTCAGGTCATTTTACCAGCTATTCCTTTGTGTGGAGTACAATACCCAGCACCATCTGACCGTACCCCTTAGAGAATATGTTGCAGTGCTGAGGTCTTTCCATTTTTGCTGCTTGCACGGGATAGAATTATTAATTTGAAAGGACCATCTGCTCCCTTCAGCATATTCTGAGTATGCAGTTTATTAATTTAGATTGCATGCAATGAACAATAGCACTAAATCGAATCACTTTAATGGATAGTACATGACTGCTAGTAAGGTTAGCACCCACGGGGCATCATTTCCATGCTCCTTGTAGACCCCTTTAATTCAATTAGTGCTCCTACTATAAGTGGTATTCTGCCGCTAGGTGTCCAGCAAGGTACTGAGTATACATCACTGCCAGGCAGTGTAGGGAATACATTGTATATACAGTACGAGCTATCAGTATTACTAGCTGTTGGTATCCTATATGTTGTGCTTTTACTTATTGTTTCATTATTTTGTGTAGGTTTAATGGAATCACGACCTGTCACCCGCACAGGAAACAGGGTTTTGTTTGTTAGATACATTGTATAGATTGGGGGTCACATTGTAGCTTGAATATCACTAAATCCAACCTACTTTTTCTTTTAATCCCTCATCTTCATACCTCAAGCAGTGTTTATAAAGTAGGCATGCATGGGTTCAGAATACACGAAAGCTACCTATAACTACATGAAATGGGAGGTAAAAATGGTCCATGAGCCCATCTCCATGCCACCTCTCCTCTATGTAGTGAACGGATCCCAGGTCGCATCAACCCAGGAGCCCATTCACGCTGCCACTGACTTGGTATTCAACCGGGTGTGGATCATTAGATCGACAGTGTCTACTCTAGGTCGACCACTATAGGTCGACAGGGTTTCTAGGTCGACAGGTCAAAAGGTTGACGTGATTTTTTTAATTATTTTTTTGTGTTGTTTTCTTCGTAGAGTGCCGGGCAACCCCAATTAGTGCACCGAGTCCCCTCGCATGGCTCACGGATAAGGTGCCTCGCTTCGCTCGGCACAGATTAACGTTCCAATTGTAGTCCACATGAATCGTTAAGTATGAAAAAGTTCAAAAAAAGAAAAATTGAAAAATGCATGTCGACCTTTTGACCTGTCGACCTAGCACACGTCGACCTTCCAACCCTGTCGACCTAGTGACTGTTGACATATAGTGGTCGACCTTAACATTGTCGACCTAGACAGTGTCGATCTTCAGACCGGATCCCATTCAACCCGGGAATAACACTGCTTCGATACCAGGTTATTTGTGCGGTGTGAAAGGGGTATAAGTGTGTGCGTAGATGGGCTCTGTTACATAGCACAGATCTCTATGTGGTCAGTGCATTGAGCTGAAGTTGCAATCCTGACGTCTTTGCTTGTCTAATCCATTTATCATTATCGCTCTCTAGTTTAGCAATGCAGTCTCTGACTCTTAACTTTTTTACTTGTTTTTAACATATTTACAAGTGTTCTGTGAAACTAGGACAAAAGCCCTTCTGCAGAGCCTTTGTATGCCGGCGTTCCTTGTGCAAGTAAGCAAATACACAGTTTTGTTGTGCCAGTAAGTGTTAGCTGAATTGGAGCCGGTCACTGGCCTGGACAACCTGTAGCTCTCGGAGTGCAATGAAATGACGAGCTCCAGCATGGTCTGCCATCTGATAACTAGCAGGATATGCTGGGGCTTGTAGTTTCACAACACCCTTGAGAGCCACAGGGTGTGTCTTTACCAAGTAATCCTTTTTTGATCAAAATAAATAAAACATTGTTCTATGTAATGTTTAATATTAAATCCATTTACCCGTTGTCTAAATCCTCGTAGATTGATGAGTCTGACCTGGCATTATCGTTGTATCCGCAGGCCCTTCCTGTTCTTCCATCTCTATAACTAATGTATGTGCAGGCAGGTGGAGGGGGAGAACATTGGTACGTTATCAATTATGTAAGGAGAATGTGCATTGAGCTAAAATATAAATGGATTTAGTGGTGATGAGCGCGCTGTGATACATCTCTGCTCAGTCCCCCATTATACAAGTCCCAGCGTTATCCCGTAAAGTGGTCAGAATTAAAGCAAGATGAGTTCATTCTTTGGTCATGACCCACTTAGCTTGGAGGCGCGATACTGTCCTGGGAGCAATTAATGGCGCGAACCGCAGGCCAGCATTAAGATGTGTTGAAGCAGCACTCTGTATAACACCGCAGATGAATCTCTTGTGTCATCAGCTCTGCTTTGGAAAAAGCACATTTGTATTTAGGGCTGTTTTGTGGTTTTGAGACACTGCCTTAAATTGCCAAGTGTGTTGTATAGTGGTTGGGATGTATTTAGGGTAGCATGGGCAGTGATCTTATAGTTATTGCCTGCTTTGTTGTTGCTGTAGAAAGCATCCAGTAACACGGCTTGTGGGCCTGCCAATGTGTTTTCTGTGGTCTACAGCGTAGTATAGAGTTGGCTTGGTAGGTTCATTGGGCTCATTCTGTCTGCAGTGCATGTGCAGACAGTAGTGGCTGGAGATAAGAGAGGAAGGAATAAATGCCCTTATTTATCAATAAGTGATAAATTTCACTGATAAATTGCACCAGCCAATCCACTCCTAACTTCCATGTCACAGGCTGTGTTTGAAAAATGACAGGAGCGGATTGGCTGGTGCAATTTGTCACTCACAGTGAAATGTATCACTCCTTGATAAATAAGGGCAACAATGTGTGTGTGTGTGTGTGTGTGTGTGTGTGTGTGTGTGTGTGTGTGTGTGTGTGTGGGGTGGGGGGCTTATGGAAGTTGCCGTTTAATTATGTAATATACAAAGCGGACCTAACCTGGCTAGAAACGTGTGATTACTCCCCCTGTAGATACTAGATCCACTTCAAGGACTACTTAATATATTTTGATGGTGTAACAAGTTGTTTAAACAAGAATATGCATTGCCCCCCCACCCCCCCACCCCCTTTGTATTTGTTCTGCCGTACACACATTATGCAACACAGACTATGGGCTGATGGGACAGATCAATACATAGGGATGTATTCACTTGATGTCGGATCTTTCAGACGGATTTGGATCCGACATCTCCGTATTCAATGGATTTGGCCGTTCCCAACAATGCCAATCCGACTTTTTTTAAAGTTGTATTGACATTGTCTGAAACGGTGCTAAAACCTGTCTGATATGGCCCCGAAATCCGACAAAACACGTGGATCCGCAGCTATTGCCGACTTGTTGGAAAAACAGCAGGGGGATTGAATAGGTCGGAACAGTTTCTGACCTAAAAAAGTAGGAAACTGCCGGCTTTCCAAAAAGACAACCGTTTCCGACTACAATTGAATAACCCCCATAGTGTATGTCCACGGCCAATTTATGATTGGCTGTGGGGATACAATTTGTGATTGGACTGTTAAGCATTAACTGATCCAGTCATTGGTCAGCCACATCTGGCAGTGTATGCACTGCCTACGGTCGCCAATCCGCATTTCCCCTGTTCCTTTACAGGGGAGGAGCAAAGAATATATATTTACTGGCCATAAAGTTTCACAAAGAGGATTACCATTTTCTGGCTCAAACCAATATTTTTAGATCCTTAATTTGCTAGGGGCTGGCAGCATAACCTTGAATTGCTGGGCTGTATTCTAATAAATATGGTTCAGTAAACAAAATGGCTGCTCTTTCTCAGGCAATAGTTAAACATTAAATTAAAACCCAACATTCTACACACTTCTTAATGCCAAATGCTGATAATACAACTATGTTATGCTGCTTTCAGATCGCAAATGCCGGATCCCACCCGGTAAGAGAAACGTGTCCTTACTGGGTGGGATCCGGCATTTGCGCTCCTTTGCTGGCTTTCCGACCCGGCAATATACCGGGTCGGTTGCCATAGCAGCGGGGGGCGCAGCAGCAGCATGGGCGGGGTGGAGGCGGCGTCGGGAGATGAGCTCATCTCCTGCGCCGCCTCTCCCTATGCTGTGAATGGGAGCCGTGTCGCATCGGAACGGCTCCCATTCACACTGCACCTGACCCGGTATTCAACCCGGTAATACCCCTTCTTTTTTACCGGGTTGAATTACCGGATCAGGCGACCCGCTAATTCAGCAAAGGAGCTTTCACATCGCACACTGACCCGTTTCGACACGGCAATATGCCGTGTCGATACCGGGTTATTTGTGCAATGTGAAAGGGGTATTATTAGGTACTCACAGAAGTCTGGATAGCTCTGGTGTCGAATTAGAATCTAACGTTCTATATGTGTGGATTTTGTATGTTCTGTCCGTGTTCACCTGGGTTTCCACAAATAGTCTGAAAACATACTGCTAGATCAATTGGCTCATGACAAATTGGCCGCCCTGGTGTGTGTTTGTGTTGCTGTGCCTGTGGTTGTGAAATAAGAGTAGTACATTTCAGTGACCAATGTGTGAATATTACAGAGTGTGATGTACTGATAAGGTTCTTATAAAAATAAAATAAATAAATATAAAGTCTCTCCTAGTGAGTAGTTCAAACTGGATAGAGAACCCAGACAGTATCATGGGGGAGATTTATCAAAGTTTGGAGAGAGGCAAGTACCAACCAGTCAGCTTCTAACTGCCATGTCGCAGGCTGTGTTTGAAAAATGACAGACAGGAGCGGATTGGTTGATACTTTTTTTCTCTCCTCTTTATCTCTCTCCAAGCTTTGATACATCTCCCCACATGTCCGTAAAGATATGGAAAAGAATAGTTAAAACCCGGGATATAACTGATAATTACAGTATAGAACCTTGCACTGTGCTCATTGTTAATAATTACAGGAGGGAAAACATTGCCTGTTTTTTACTTTTACGTAACTGTGTGCGCAAAACCTAGAGAGAGTACCCAGATTTAGCCGCTTTGTAGTGGCATGATGAAATCTCACTACATATTGAATATACCCCATAAACCACTACTATAGGCATTTTAGAAAGATTGGTGCATACTGGGGGTTTTTAATTCTTTTTATTTATTATAAGTGACATTTTGACCTTGGCTTTTCCTGAGGGGCTAGGATGCTAGGTCAAGGTCACAAATGAGCCATGATGATTTTAATTACAACATCCTACTGACAACCTGTCTCTTGCTGTTTAACCCTATATACTTCCTTCTCTTGTGTTTCACATCTTCATCTTGTGTTTATTGATGAAAACCATTGATCCATGGCAGGCTCGCAGGGCTTGACCGTGATAAGTCTTTATTTTCTTATTAGGAGCCAAGGGAATGTCTTTCCTTTCTTTCCCTCCTCTCTACTTGCATTCTGACTGCTATTTACATGTACATTATTCCTGAACACATTCAAGTGTAATCTTATAATTGGCAGTATCAATAAATTACCTGTTTTACAATTTTCAGTGTTTTCTAACTCTATTTTCTGTTTCTTCTCTCCTATATGTGCTGTGCTTCTGGATTATGTGCTGCTGTTTGCTATGAATTTCTGCGTCTATAGGTAAGTGAATCGAACTGTGCTCCATATTTAATTAGATTAATTGCCTGTACTGGAAAAAATTGAAATTTCTGGTTTAATCTTCTATAGTGGAATTTCTAGCGGTCTCGGAACACGAAATACACATAGCGTAACAGCTCCTATAGGGATCTTGTTTGTCTATACCAAAATAGTCTGATTGAATTGGTAAATTCTCCACACATCCACTGCTCCCAATATGGCAGGTACATGATTTATTGTGTACCCTGTGCTTGCATCATTAAAATCATGTTTCTGCAGCGGGGTACACTGGTATTCCACAGGGAATAACATCGGGGTGTAGAGTTGGATCTTGATCCAAAGCACCAACAGGCTAAAAGCTTTGACTGTTCCCAGGATGCACCGCACTGCCTCCTCTATATTACCCCTCCTCCGTGCACAGGAGCTCAGTTTTAAAGTTGGTGCCTGCAGTGCAGGTCACTAACAGGTGGGGACTGCCTTAGGCAGCCCTGGAGAAATGTGAAGAAAATTCTTTACTACTATGCTAAGCCGCAGCACTTCTATGTCTGGGAGACATGCCGTGCTGCAGCTCCATCACCTCCCCTTCACGGCGCTATATACTCCTGCGGCCTGGTTCCTGGGCACTTACAGCGGAGCGCACCGGTAATTTGACACCACGCCGCTGCTCATCTCCTGGATCACGTGGCTGCTGGTGATGAGGTAAGAGGGTCTCCAAGGGGGACCCGCCGGATAAAATCGCGATTCGCTCGCGGCCTATGGGAGATGGACCGCGCGGCTGGCGTGGACACTGTACTGCTCAGGGACCCCACTATATCCACCAGGACGATTTGGGAGCAAAGGCATTAAGTTTAGGCTCCTTACAGTACCGGTGGTGAAGTCCAGCATTGTGGGGGTAGAGTGCTGCCTGTAGCCCCTCCCCCCAGCTTCGGGCACCATCTCCTGCAGATGCTTCCGCCCTGGAGCTGCTTTCACTTTCCCCTCACTCCCTGCTGAGACCTGGCACCATTTTAGCTGAAGGGCTGCTCTCTATGGGATTGCTGGGTGCTGTCTCCTCTGTATAGCCGCCTGTTCCAGCACCGTGCTTATACAGGACACTTGAGTATTCTACCTGTCAATTAACTGTGTTAGTTAAGAAATAAGTGTGTTACTGACAGAATAGGTGGTACAATTGTTCTGTGATATACATCCAGTACTGCTGTGCATTGTTATATCTCTCTGCATATACATATCTGCTATTGTATGTAAATTGCCTGTCCAGTGCAGTATTACTGTTGTGTACATTATTCCGGCATTGTGCTTGTGACTGAGTGTGCCATATTGCTGCTGCTGTGTGCTCTCCTTGTTAAGTGTATCACACCCTTGCTATTACTATATTCCGAACCCGGTGAGGATAAGTGCGTCAGGGTCCACATTTATTTGTCTATCGATATATATAGCTACACAGTTTATACATCTCAGTGTATTTTTTCTGTGTATTTCAGTCACCCCATACCGATTCATTTCTCTGGGTCCTGCTTTTATTAGCACATAAATCAGGGGATTACGGTATTACTACTGTTTGGGTATATTGTACTGTGTGCCCCGCGGCTACATTCCTCATAATGTCTGCCTTACAGGGCGGGAATTCCGTGGACGCTCCTGCATCATGCAGTGCTGCTCCCACGGATTTACCGGGACGGGAACCTGCTTCTGGGGATGTGGGTGCTGGGTCACTTACAGCTCCCGCTCCACCTGTGGCCCCCGTGGCCAACCAAGAGCCACCATTGGCTGCCTTCTCTTGTATGCTAAATACTTTGGTAACACGTCTTATGCCCCCTGTGGGAATACTTGAGCCATTGCAGCCACAAATTGTGCTTTTAGCTAGTCCGCCTTAGGCGGACACACTGTCTAACCAGGTAAAGGTTTTGAATAAATCCTTGGTTAAACAGAAGTCTACACCTCTGCTCTCTGGGGCTAAGGGGCCCTCTAAGCGTGTGATTTCCTCCTCTCAATCCACTCATGTTTCAGATACTACTTCAGATGAAGATGGGGCCTATACTGATACGACTGATTCTGACTCAGCGGCCTCTGATTGGGAGCATGTACCTCAGGTTGATGTCCCTGAATTAGTGGAAGCTATCAAAATGGTTCTCCAGATTGATGATGAAGTTGATCCCACTACTGCAGTGGTTCTCAAACTCGGTCCTCAGGACCCCACACAGTGCATGTTTTGCAGGTAACCCAGCAAGTGCACAGGTGTATTAATTACTCACTGACACATTTGAAAAGGTCCGCAGGTGGAGCTAATTATGTCACTTGTGATTCTGTGAGGAGACCTGCAAAACATGCACCGTGTGGGGTCCTGAGGACCGAGTTTGAGAACCTGTGCACTACTGCATCAAAAAAGCCTGCTAAATTCAAGCGTCAGAAGGTGGCAAAGGCACTCTGACCTTTTAATTAACATACGGCCAAGAGGCTTGGCTCTCCCCAGGAAAGAAGTTTGCCCTGTCTAAGAAGATGTTGGCTCGTTTTCCTATCCCTGCGGAGTTGACTAACAAGTGGGGAACTCCACCGCCGGTCGACTCTCATGTCGCCCGGATTGTGGTTTCCTCTTCTCTGTCTGTCACCACTGTCACCTCCCTGAAGGAGCCGACAGATAAGCATGTGGAGGGATGCCTGAAGTGTATTTATTCCCTAACTGGGGCAATTCACAGGCCCACTATTGCGGCCTCCTGGGCTGCAAAAGCTATTGATGCATGGGTTCAGGTTTTGGAGGAAGAGTTACCTCAGGATATTCTTGATGTTGCCAAACAGTGTTTGTCTCACATTACCACCGCCTCCCATTATATTGAAGAGGCGTCCTCTGAGGCAGGTATTCTGGCGTCCAAAGCGTCCACTACGTCTATTCTGGCTCGCCGGATTCTATGGTTGCGGTCCTGGAAGGTGGACCTAGATTCCAATAAGACTCTGGAGGTACTCCCTTTTAAGGGAGACATCCTATTTGGAGAAGATCTTAATAAGATCGTGACTGACTTAGCCTCCGCTAAGACTGCGTGCCTTCCTAACACTGCTCTTTCTGCGCCGAAAGCTAAAAGTTCTACTTTTCATACCTTTCAGACTTCCGGTAAATCAAAGTGTCAAGGGTACTCGAGCAAGCCTCGTACTTCCAAGGCCGGTAAGCCCATATCTAAGCAATCCTGGGCTACCCGTCAGCCTGCGTGATGGGACAGGCCTCCCCCTGCGACTCCTGCAGTTCACCCAGGTCTGGTTAAAGACCACTTCAGACGCGTGGGTGCAGGAAGTTGTCTCTCACAGGTCCTTCAAGAGAGATCCCCATTGCTAGTTCTGCGCAACGGTCATCCCGTCGGACCCGTTGAAGGCGCAAGCTCTACACTTGGTTGTCCAATCCCTCCTGGAGCCAGGAGTGGTGGTGCCGGTGCCTATCTCTCAAATAGGGAGGGGCTACTACTCGACCCTGTTTCTAGTACCGAAACCCAATGGGTCTTTCCGGCCAATTCTCAACCTCAAGTCACTGAACAAGTTTGTGAGAGTTTCCAAGTTCCTTATAGAAACACTGCGCTCCATTGTACTGGCCATGGAACCTGGGGACTATATGGTATCCCTGGACATACAGGATGCTTACCTGCATATACCTATTGCCATTTCGCATCTGCAATATCTGCAATTTTTCTATTGGCAACCTCCATTATCAATTCAGGGCTTTGCCGTTTGGACTGACTACGGCCCTTCGAATTTTCACCAAGGTCATGGTCGTGATGACAGCTCATCTCCGTCAACAGGGAATCGGGATCCTGCTGTTACTGGACGACCTGCTGATCCTGGCGACCTCCCAAGATGTCCTCTTGAGTCATCTCCAGCTGACTGTGCAATTCCTCTCAGCCCACGGATGGCTGATCAATTGGAAAAAGTCCTCCCTGGTCCCTGCGCGGCGCGTGGTGCACCTGGGGGCCCTACTGGATACGCACAGCCAGAGGCTGTTTCTGCCTCCAGAGAAGGTACTGAGGCTTCAGGACAGGATCAGATACTTCCTCTCTCGACCAAAAGTGTCCATTCACACGGCGATGCAAGTACTAAGCCTGATGGTGTCGACTTTCGACATGGGGGAGTATGCTCAATTCCATTCTCGCCCTCTTCAACGGTTAATCCTATCCAAGTGGAACGGCCTGCCTCAGCAACTCAGGTCTCAAATGATGGTCCTGTCTCCGGCGGTCCGCTTATCCCTGTCCTGGTGGCTCCAGGATCAACAGTTTAAGCAGGGGCTGTCCCTTCTGACAACGGACGCCAGTCTGAGGGGCTGGGGCGCGGTGTTCGAGCAACACTCTCTCCAGGGTCGCTGGACCAAGGAGGCGTCTCTCCTCCCCATCAAAATTCTGGAACTGCGGGCAGTGTTCAACGCATTGACACTAACCCTGCATCTGTTAAGGGACAGGCCTGTTCAAGTACAGACGGACAACACCACCGTGGTGGTGTACATAAATCATCAAGGTGGCACTCGAAGCCGAAAAGCAATGATAGAAGTGTCAAGAATTCTTCAATTGGCGAAACGCCATCTGCCAGCAATATCGTCAGTGTTCATTCCGGGTTTCTTCAACTGGGAAGTGGATTTCCTCAGTCGTCAGGATGTACACGCCGGAGAGTGGAGCCTTCATCCGGAGGTGTTTCAACTCCTAGTGGACAAGTGGGGCCTACCAGACGTAGACCTGATGGCGTCTAGACACAATCACAAAGTTCCGGTCTTAGGATCTCAGACAAGGGATCCTCAAGCAGCGTTCATGGACGCGCTGGCAATTCCATGGAAATTTCGACAGCCATAAGTGTTCCCTCCGGTGTCACTCCTGCCCAGGGTTCTGCGGAAGTTCAAGCAAGAAGGCGGAATGTTACTTCTAGTCGCTCCAGCTTGGCCCAGACAGCATTGGTTCTCAGACCTGCAGGGTCTATCCATAGAACGTCCTCTACTACTTCCTCAATGCCCAGACCTCCTCGTTCAGGGCCCTTGTGTCTACCCAGACCTGGCCAGGCTGGCTTTGACGGCGTGGCTCCTTGAAGCGTCACTCCAGAGGGCCAAAGGATTTTCTGAGGCGGTCATCCAAACTATGCTGAAGGCCTGTAAACCGACTTCGGCTTGGATTTACTACAGGGTCTGGTTCTCTTACGTCACCTGGTGTGTTGCTAAGAACTACAATGTATATATGTTCAGAACCTCATGACTTCTGGCCTTTCTGCAACAAAGCCTGGACTTAGGCCTTCGTTTGGCCTCCCTCAAGGTTCATATTTCTGCCTTGTCGGTGTGGTTTCAGTGGAAAATTGCGTCTATTCCTGACGGTCATACTTTCACTCAGGTTGTTTTGCGGATACAACCTCCCTATGTCCCTCCTGTGGCTCCATGGGATCGGTCTGTTGTCCTTAATGCCCTACAGGGGTCTCCCTTTGAGCCTCTTGATTCTGTGGACATATAATGGCTTACTATTAAGGTCCTGTTCCTCTTGGCTATTGCCTCTGCTAGAAGAGTGTCGGACTTAGGCGCTTTGTCCTGTCGTCCGCCCTTCCTAATATTTCATTGTGACCAGGCAGTTCTCCGTACTCGCCCTGGTTATCTGCCTAAGGTGGTGTCATCTTTCCACCTTAACCAAGAGATTGCGGTTCCGCCCTTTATCTCTGCTGGTTTGTCTTCCAAAGAAAGGTCTTTGGATGTGGTACGGGCTCTCCGTATATATGTGGAGAGGACTGCCTCCTTTCTGAGATCTGACTCCCTCTTCGTACTGTTTGGTTTTCACAAACGTGGCTGGCCTGCAAACATGCAAACTTTGGCCAGATGGATTAGAATGGTGATTGCACAAGCTTATGCGTAGGCTGGTCTCCCAACTCCTGCTACTATCAAGGCCCATTCTACTCGGTCTGTTGGACCATCTTGGGCTGCTTGCCGTGGCGTGTCCGCAGAACAATTGTACAAGGCGGCTACGTGGTCCTCTGTGAACACGTTCATCAGGTTGTGTGCCTTTGATACTTCTACCTCCCAGGATGCCTCCTTTGGACACCGGGTTCTTGTGCCCGCTACAGTGCGTCCCCCTCCCATGAGGAACTGCTTTAGGACATCCCCCGATGTTATTCCCTGTGGAATACCAGTGTACCCTGCTGCAGAAAAGGAGATTTATGGTACACTTACCATTGTTAATCTCTTTCTGCGAGGTACGCTGGATTCCACAGGGCGCCCACCCTGACGCACTTTGCTTCTCTGGGTTTGTATGGCATTAGCCGCTAGTCCCTTCTCCTGTCGTGAGAACGTGGTTCTATGTGACTAACATCTAGCATCTCTTTACCTGCTACTGCATTGGGCTGGTTAACAAAACTGAGTTCCTGTGCACAGAGGCGGAGGTGCATCTTGGGAACAGTCAAAATTTTTAGACTGTTGGCGCCTCTGCTCAAGATCCAACTCTACACCCCGATGCTATTCCCTGTAGAATCCAGTGTACCTCACAGAAAGAGATTTAACAATGGTAAGTGTGCCATAAATCTCCTTTTTTAGTAGAGATGAGCGATTGTCTCTGTTCTTTTCACCGACTTAGCGCAAGTTTGGATCAGTAAGGGAAATTTATGAGCTGTCCAATACACATGAGAGCTGGAAGCCAATAAGATGATGTGTTCTGATCCAAACGTAACTGTAAAAACTGAACCATTCCACTCTAGTTTGTAGTAGCAGTAGTGAGCCCAAGGGCCTCTTTAATAATCTGTTTCCACCCCTTACAATGTAGGAGAGTCTTCTGTTTCTGTAATTCAGTGTGAGATTAACATAAGTGAAAGTTTACTATGAATGCCCGCTGACTGTGACCTGGCCTGACAGCTCCCCATTAGCCACACATCCAGTTCCAAGTGGTTTCAAACACTGGCTGGAGAAAAAGGGAAGTCCCGGTCATTTCAGGTTGGGTTCCATTTTTTTGTTTTGGCTATTATTGAACTGCATGTTCCAAGATGCACTGGCAGCCATTGACTGGTTCAACGTGCCCATCCAGTCACTGGCTGCCAGGGTATACTGGAACATGTAGTCACTGACCGTAGAGTCCCCGCTACTCAAAGCTAGACCCCCCCCGCCAAAGCCTGCACTTTACGTGATAAATACTTAGCTCAAAAGTTGTCAATTATTGCGATGAATTGAATAGGCCCCTCTCTTTATGATGAAGCAATCCAAAGAACATCCAATTTCCAGGGTACACACTATTGAATCACTGTTTAACTTCCTTATTCCATGAGAAATGTTCCTAAAGCTTGTATGACTGATCACATACACGCTGTATTTGCGGCAAATGTTGGGCAGCAGTCCAAATCAGATGAGATGATGAAAACAGTGATAGACCCCGGGTCCTATGTACATAGGGTCTGAGTCAGAGGTGGATGCAAATCAGCTTGGTGATGCCCTTTCAGTCGCAGCGGATCTGAGAAGAAATGCTAATGCCGCAGGATATGGTTTTTGTAAAGAGACGCAGCATCCGCCGCACATCGAGAACATCTGTCACACCACCTGCAACTTAGACGCCAGGGCCAGAAGCACTGAGTCAGAAGACGCTGTCGCTAGCTGCGACATGCACCGAAACCGGTCATGACCAGCCTGAATTTTGGATGCCCCTACCTGTTACCTTCCCCAAGTGGTCATTGGTTGTCAATCAAACTGCATAAAAGGCAAACTGCCACTGCAGTCGTAAGACCATCGTGGCGCATGTCCCCTGCGGGAAAAGACGCATACGCAGAACTGAAACCATCGGGCAGTCCAGACCGAATCAAAACTACATCCACCTCTGATTTCGGCCCTCAGTGCACAATATTCAGACCCAGCAGCCGAGAATGACCTGTTCTGCCCGATTATTGTACAGTGCGTGCTCTGCTACCAAGCGCTGAAGAGTCGCTTCATTACCATCAAGGGAACAAAATCTACACAAGCTCACGGCCACACAATGGCGATGTTCTATCATAATGCTGTAAATCATCATTATATGGAAGAAATAGTGACCCCTTGTAACCCATAAACATATACTACCCAGATAATCAGAGCTCTGTTTGCTTCCCCTACTAATAATTCATAACGGATACATTATTAATTACTTGCCCATAAGCAGATTCATTTGACTTTTTGTCCTGAACATCTGCTCCTCAAAGGCACTAAACCTATATTATGGGTGATCTATGAAAGGCCCTACAATAAATAAGAGAAGACATTGTAGATGAACTTGAATCACCAGCCATGCCCGGCACCTAACCACCTGCTTGTTTATCACATGCTCTATTGTTCATGTTACTTTCATTGTTACCGTACAATGGTATCTGTGTATATACCTATGCATGTATAAAACTCTATCTAGTTACACATCTGGTATGCATAGGTAAAAGACTTCCCCGTGTCAGATACTGTATTTACAGTTCTGATAAAATCCCAACCCTTTATGTCAGAGGTTCCCAAACTGTGTGCCGTGGCTCCCTGGGGTGCCTCGGGACACTTGCAGGGGTGCCCTGGGTTGGTGGTCCAGGACCAATTCAAATTATTCATGGTCAATATAATAGGCAAAATCAGTGCTGGTGGCTGCCAGTCATAAAATATGTGGCCAAAGAGAAGCAAATCTGATCCCTCACCACACAACTGACCCTAAGGATGACACATAAACGCGATCTACTTAATGTAATATTTCTTTCTAAATTTCTCAATAAGAAATTTTTGGCCTAGGGGTGCCGTGAAAAAAATTCTGATATTCTAGGGCGCAGTAATTCAAAAAAGTTTGGAAACCACTGGTTTATGTATAGGCTTGTGAATTTTATTAGTAATTTGCCTTTTGGGTTATTGGGATTTTTTAGGTAACCTGTTGAGTGTAGACACATGGCAGAAAAGCCGTGCAGATAAAGCACAGATGACGGTGTATTCTGGAGCTGGGATCTCTGGTGTATTTCTGGGAAATCCCCTGCTTGTTTTTAGTACATGTGGAAACTATTTCAGAGATTAAAGCGTCTCTGTGGAAGCAGGGTATCTGTTGTTTAATGCATATAACTCCAGACTCCAGTCCCATTTCTGCCAGATCTGACGGGGACAGGTGCAGGAATAGCGCCTGCTATATTTGTATGTGAAAGAAGTCCTCTAATGCGGGAAGTATGTCTCCCCTCTTCAGCTGACAAGAATTGCTAATCACGTTTCCATAACAGGATCAGCATTACAGCTCTCCATCAGACCACATTCTTCCTCAGCACACATTGATGTTGGGCAGCAAAGTGCACCCAGGGGACAGGAAAATCCTCCTGAGCTTGTGATATTGCACTCTGTTTGGAAATCACTGCTTAGCAAGCAAGGGCCTTCAAACTTTTTCGAAAGACAACTTTTCATTCCTCCCCCTCTTCCTTTTACATATGGGTGGTGTTCTATATAAAATCACACTCTTTTTGGAATCTTGGTCACTTTCCCATGACTGGAGCGTGAACTGAACAGAGGATTCTAAGTCTAGCGCTATAATAGTGTGTAGAATTAACCCACAGTGCACAGCAGGCGTCTCTATCCTTCCCTTGACAGGTTTAATAGACGCAGGACAGCGTCCAAAATTAGGACTTCTACAGGGAAAAAAAATGCGGCTCTTATGATGAAACCCCAAAGCTTTATTTTAGTGCTGTATACAAGATAATTTGTTTAATACCAACTTTTGAAGACGACTACCCTTGAATGGGACTCTTTAAAGGGTTAATACCGTTTGGTTCTTTAAACAGTGTCCGTTTTCTTTTAATACATTATTATATTGGCATTCAGAGAAACTCTGTTTTGGACAGCATAGCTAAGTAACCAATCCATTCTACTACAGAGACGTACGGATTGGCTTGATGACTGCCAAATGCAGGGTTAACGCTGAAGTTTCTGCAGATCTTATGAGTAATCATAGAAAACTAAAACAATGTTATTCCAATTAGCCGCAAGTTTACCAAACTGACCTTTCATAAAATCTGAGACCTTTTATAGAGAATGCTTGGGAATTGAGACTTTCTCTGATAATTGTGGCCTTTTCCAGGCTTTTATTGTTTTTGTTCCATATACGAAATGCTTTTACTGTGTAGTCTTTTATATTTTGTATTGTTACATTTTGTGTGTGGTGGCTTTATTTTATTTTGAAAAGCTATGGGAGGAATTCAGTTTTACATTGTGGCTAGCACTAAAGGGCACAAAATGGAGCAATTCAATTGTTGCTCCGTTTAGATGCCCAGTAGCCGCGGGGCTGAAATTTCTTCTCACAGCCTCCTGAAGTGCAAGGAGATGTGCACAAAATGGACACTTTGGGCGTCCGAAACGGAGTTTCAACGCCCAAAGCAGTATTTTAGACGTGTTTAGCCATTTAACCCTGTCTGTTTGGGTGTGACATTGTGCGCCTAAACAACAATTGAATTGTGACAATTGTTTGGCTGTCTAAAAAGATATTTAGACGCCCATAGCAATTAAATTCTCTCCCCCATCCCCTCAATATGTTATAGCAGTGGAACTGAAACTCAAACTGGGCATACGGTTCCCTGTGTGCAATAACTACACATTCTCAGCAAAGCAGAAGAGGGTGGATACATAACTCTTCACTCTGAGTAGCTTTCGCTGTTGCACAGCAATCTGTAGTCCTTTTGCCCCTATTCTCTGTAGCATTGTAGCTGGGTTTTGGGTCAGTATGTTAAAGTGAATTTACCTACAATCAAAATCCCAGCAACCATTGGCCAATAGTCAAAATACCGACAAGGACAAAATACCAACATGGTCAAAATACTGACATTTAAAATGTTGACAGGTCAAAAAATTGACATGAGTTTTTCAGGATCTTTTCATTGAAACCGACTTGTTCATACTTTACCATCTTGGTGGACGTGGAGGGGGAATATAATAGTGCCCGAAGCGCTCGCCATGTGAGGGGACGCGGTACACTTATACGGTGTCCATGTTGACATACACACCCAAAAATATGTGGAAAACTTGTGTGGAGTTTTTTACCCGTCGACATTTTAAATGTCGGTATTTTGACGTGTCGTCATTTTATATTACATGTTCTGTTTCGTGCATGAGGACCCTCATTAGATACTGGTATGTTATCGTATCTGATGTGTATAGAGCGACTAGAGAATTTATACTCTTTTAGTTCATAAATATTTTTGCCACAATAAGCGTACAAATATTTTTGTCCATCAAAGATGTTTTTAAGAACTTTCCAAGTGCCTAAGTGTCTGTCGAGTGCTACTCTAATACTCTCACGTGTGTGAGCCCCATCTGTGCAAATCCTACAGTGGCCATCACCAGCCCAGTTGTGTCCTGTGCTGCAGCTCCAGCAGTGACCACTAAGGACCCAATTCAGACCTGATCGCTCACTAGGGGTATTTTGCAGCTCTGCGATCAGATAGTCGCCGCCCATAGGGGAGTGTATTTTTGCTTTGCAAGTGTGCGAACGCCTGTGCAGCTGAGCAGTACAAAAAAACTTTGTGCAGTTTCTGAGTAGCACTGGACTTACTCAGCCACTGCGATCACATCAGACTGTTCGGGGCCGGAATTGACGTCATACACCCGCCCTGCAAACGCTTGGACACGCCTGCGTTTTTCCAACCACTCCCTGAAAACAGTCAGTTGCCACCCACAAACGCCTTCTACCTGTCAATTTCCTTGCAAAAGCCCGTGCGAATGGATTCTTCGTAAAACCCATCGCACAGCAAAAATCTTCTTTGTACCCGTGTGACATGCCTGTGCATTGCAACGCGCATTCACAGTTCTGACCTGATCGCAGCGCTGCAATAAAAACGCTAGCGAGCAATCAGGTCTGAATTGCCCCCTTAGAACATTAGTGAGCTTAAGGACCAGCAGCTAACATGGGCTCATGATCTCTGGTATTGCTGAGTAACTTCCACCAGTGATGTGGTCACTTTATTTGCAGTCATTTTACATCTACAGCCTTTATATTTAAAAAGGTATTTGTATAATTCTGGTAGAAAAAAAAAAAAGCCCTTTTCTGCAAACATTTATATTTTATAGAGTAAAATTAAATATTCAGAGCAAAACTGTGGTAAATGGTGCATATTTGGCAGCACTTCCTGCAGAAATAGCGAATTCCCATCGTTAACACATAATGAGGGTTCATGTTTTATTGACTGAGCTTTTATGGGGTGGGGGGCACAGGTATGCAGCCTATTCATTCCCCTCATTGAGGCACGAGGCAGCGTGTAGACTACCAGTACATCTTAAACAGTTCTCTGGATGTCAGGGTTCCCGGCCCCATACCTGAACATGTTTATTTCAGGCACACTTCTGTCAAGCTTACTTCTCAATTAAGTTGTATGGGGACCATGGTAGATGACTTGTCCAATGTCTCCGGGAGAGCTTTGAGCTGGAACCACTGCCTTATTCTGCTGAGCCAAGTCCCTCGGGGATCCTCGCAGTCACTGATTGCATTTGTTTATAGTTGGACTGACTGCAAATGTAAGCTGTCCGGAGCCAGACGGGTATAAAACGCTACTGGCTCCAGAAGTGAGACAAGTAGTATTCTGTTGGATAGCATAAACCTTCTATTTTGAAAGTGGCTTTCATTTGAAAAGCCTAAATGCTATAAAAAAATAAATTTTATATATATATATATATATATATATATATATATATATATATATATATAATTTTTTATTAGTTTGATGATGTAAGAGTACACAGCTGACTATATAAATTTTCTCCTGACACTAGTACATTTTCATATGGTAATCAGGTGACTTGCCCATGTCTCTATAAAACATAATGTTTGTTATCTGTGGCCTTTTTGCATGGTCTAATAGTGGTAAAACAGTTGTATGATTGGTTATGTGAGCATATGGGTATAGAAGCACAAATGAAAATGATAATGGCACACGTTTTCAGTAAAGGGGGGTACTCACGGAACGATATTCTAAGCAATCTGACTAGATTGCTTAGAATATAAGCAGGATCGCTCCGTGTGTAGCCCATACAGCGATAGCGATGCACAGCCGCGCGCATAGCTATCGCTGCTGCTAGATTGGCCTGCCGTGCAGGCCAATCTAGCGGGTCGCTCATTTCACCCGCTGGGTGAAATGAGCGGCCCCCCCGTCCCTCTGCAAAGATCGCGCTGTGCTGAGCGGCGGGAGAGGTGTGCTGAGCGGTTCGCTCAGCACACATCTCTCCCGCATCGGCCCGTGTATATGGGCCTTTAGGCTTCCCTTAGCTATACAGTAAGAGCATAGAGGGTAATTCAGACTTGTTTGTAGATGTACAATAAAACTCACATCTACGATCAGATTCTTAGACAACTGCAGGGGGGATGCCCAGCACAGGGCAAGTCTGCCCTGCATGCTGGAAACAGCCCCCCCAGACATGCGAAAGCATCGCACGGCTGCGATGCTTTTGCATGTTTCGAGTAACCCTCTGCCTACGTAGACAGCTACCCAAAATGCCTCAGGTCGCAGCAGCTGCCTGTAACGAACGGCACACAGCCGCCGCGGCCCGCCTTGCAAACTGTCTGGACATGCCTGCGTTGTCCACACTGCGCCCACCAGCGCCAAGTTGATGCCCCTTTAGCGTTCCTCTACCGCCATAAATTATTGAATATAGTTGTCCCTCCCAAATGTTTTAGTAGATCATTCTTCTTGGCTATCCTGCTTTACATCAATCGCGCTTTTTATTTTTTAATTGTGTTTTTTATTAGGTTATTTTCAACACCAAAAAATACAACAATAAAACAATACATCAAAATAAACAATGAAACAAAATGACACATAGCAAAGCTTGACTTCATGACATGATGCGGACAATGAGAAATACACAGTAACGACCAGTTTGGTATACATAAGGCAAAGAAACAAATCTCAAATGCCTAATAAAATTTACAGTCCAAAAGAATAAAATAAAAATGCATCAAGGAAAGACATCAACATGGTGTGTACAAGCATAAGGTAGTAGAGGAAAAATTGGGAATGGGTGGTAGCAATTATAGGAAATTGGTGCAACCAGAAATGAAAGATAATAGAAACCATCACAGATCCATGGGAGGAACAGCACAGCTTCCTAGACTGGGAAACCCATTTTTTATGATAAGTAGCCATAGAGTTCCAGCTCTTATAAAGATAACGTTCATGCACAGAAACATCATTAACTAAGGTCCTCGCCACTGTGACCTTCGTTAATGTAGTGAGACATAAATGTACCTGAAAAGTGTTAGTGTGAGTCTCCGCTATATCAAGACCAAATAGACAATACCTAGGATCTAATTGGGGAAAGGAAGGAGCAGTCAGTCTAATATCTGTCCACACCTGAGCCCAGAAGGGAGAAACTGCCTCACAGTCCCGGAGTAGATGGCAAAACCTAACCTCTGGTAAATCACATTTAGGGCATTTGGTATCCGCACATAATCCCAGTTTTGAGAGGAAGATGGGATTACGGTATACTCTGTGTAGAACATAATAGTGAACTTGCTGGTATCGTACACATAGTGTTGTACCTAATACATGCTAACAACTGCTCCCTGTGGTCATCTGAGAGAGAGCCAAGATCAGTATCCCATTTAGTTTTCAATAAATCCAGTTGATCCTAAAGAAAGCGGAAATTAAGGTCATTTATATTAGAGGTTACTTGGACCCTAGCACCCATCCTTTTGTCCAAACTACACTGGAGAGGGGGATGTTACTGGAGGAACCTCACCAAATTGGGCCTGAAGAGCATGTCTGATTTGTAAATACCTGTAAAAAGCCATGTTGGGAAGTCCATGTTCCTCTCGCAGTTGAGCAACGGATTTGAGTAAAGTCTCCACATAGATATCATGTGACCTAGGGAGGTAACCCCGTGCAAGATTCAAATATTATCTGAGGTTAGCATATACAGTATGGTGGATTAAACCATAAGGGTGAGTCCTCATCTGCGTCTGACCCGTCAAACATGGTGTGAACAAACCAACATATCAAAAGCCTGATGAAATAAGGGAAGGAAGCCAGGAAGTCAAAATGAAAGAGGAGTGAGAGGAACATTCATCAATAATGCTAAATCAACATTTTGATTTTAATAGGGTTTCAAAAACATTCTGTTCCCTCTTCTTAGTCATTTTTTATTTTATTTTTTGGTCTTTTTGTTGTTTGTTTCCTTTTTTTAAAGCCATTTTCCCTTTTTCATGAACAAGGAGCCTTTCTGCAGTGCCAGCATTAGTGAAATATTCCAGTTAAACTAAAAGAAATATTGCCCTAGTCAGTAACAGCTCTTCATACCGCTGTGGAATTGGTTTGACATCTTTAGGAGCCACAGAAAGAAGTGCATCCTTTACAGAGTGGAAATGCCTTAAACTTTCTAGGTTCTATGACATAAATATGAACCATTGTTATGTTTATTCTCATGTATTTTTGAGCTGTTACTAGTGTGCAATGCAAGTGCCTTGAGTCCTATTTTAGAAAGAGCGCTAAATAAATAAAATTATTATTATTATTATTATTATTATTACTCAAATGTGGTTATCAAGTCTTCTGGATGCTTTTTCCTTGACCTCACTGGGACTGTAGCGTTAAATTGGTACAGTACTGAGAATAAAGATCACTGGCGGTTTCCTGCATAGCTTAGCTGGGCTTCTGAATGAATGCGAGCATTAGAGAGAGTTTGTCAGCGATAGCACACGACCTTCAGCTTGCCCTTCACAGCGTGAGGCTGAGCTATGAAAGCAGCGGCCCCTGAGTAAGTTTCTCTCATTCTTCTGTAGCTCAGCCTGTGTTTTTTTCTTGTCCTGCCATATTGCTCTTCTTTCTCTCTTCTATGGTTTGATGGCATCTGAAAAGACTGTGCTCTGTTCCTGGGAAAACCTTTGTGCTGTATGACCATATTGTTGATGCTAAATGACTGGGGGGAAGAAAAGAATATACTGTATTTAAAAGAAATATGCCCACACTCCGATTCAATAGAATTTTAATGTTTAGGAATTCAGCTGCCCTGCAACATAAGATATATTAATGGCACAATAACATCTCAGTGTTTGTCCCTGCCAATATAAATCTGATTACATCTAGCACAGCAGATGCGTGGTTTATTGGTCCATATTTGGTCAATACATTCAAGCTCCAACGCAACATGAAGGGGATTTGCTTTTATGTTACCCAAATTCACAGCTATACATCCACACTCCTCCTCCTTGGCCTATTTGTCATAATTCATGAACCAGTGTTGCTTATTTCTGCGTTGCTGGATATATTACTCTGTATAGAAGTATTTACAGTAAATTCTAAAACAAACTTAAACCGCAGCAGACCCCTGTAAAGGCCCATACACACTGGGTGATTTTGAGCTGAAAGCAGGTCACTTTTGGTGTTTTGAGCTGCTTTCAGTTCAAAGTCGCCCAGTGTAGCGTCCTGCTACGGAAAGCCGCTCACCCTTGCTGACATCGCTGGCCAGGGGGGAAAAGCGCTCAGTGTGTATACACTGAGCGCTTTTCAGCCCAGCGATGTCAGTGATTATCGCTGTGCATACACGCTGGGCAAAAACAGTGTGTATGCACCTTAAGAAACAGACCATTGATGGAAAGTTCAGCAAGCAAGCTGTGAAAATGCAGTCCACTGGGTGTTTTCCAATAGGTGCTGTAATTGCATTAGGCCCAATAATAAAGTGCAATCCCGGGAGCCAAATTTAAAAGTCCATATCTGGATCCTTTGCGCAAGTGGAGAAGGGCAACGGCAGTTCAGTTGTCTTTACGCGATTCTCTAGGCACGGCCACCTAGCTTCTACACCCAGTGAACTGCATTTTCACAGCTTGCTTGCTGAACTTTCCATCAATGGATATCACCATATACAGTACCACAGGTAATATCAACTGTTTCTATTCGGTAGCCATTGGGAGCAATTGCTATTAACTGTCCCATTGTGGATTAGAAGGAGAGTAGTTTTATATTAATTTTACTTCTCGGTATTTATACATGTTTATTCATGTTTTATTAAAACCAATTCATATTAATGGTAATAAATAATTTTTATTTATCCATCCGTCTATATCAGGCATTCCCAACCACGGTCCTCAGTGCACACCAACAGTGCAGGTTTTAGTGACATCCAGGCTTCAGCACAGATGGTTAAATCAAAATAACTGAGGTGCTAATTAAGTCACCTGTGCTCAAGCATGATAGAACTAAAACCTGCACTGTTAGTGTGCCTTGAGGACCGTGGTTGGGAATGCCTGGTCTATATTATTGGAGACACAACACAGCGCCAGTTTTTTTGTTTTTATTGTGATTTCTATATTGGGATTGACAATCCCTTACTGGCAGCTTTGACAGCGCATCTGCGTTTTTTACATCTTTAACTTGTTTTTAGTTTAAGTTTGTTAAATTGTGTATCATTGTTTTGGAGGTGGGAAGGGTGGCTGGAAAATTCAAATGTTTTTGGGCACCCGCAGCTAATCAATAGTTTATGCCGATGGGTGCAAATACTAAGGGCATTCTTTATTTCTGTTTACCGATCTGCGTCTCAAGAGGGTGCAAACTGTGAAAAGTCTGGCTTTTGGGCCCTATATATAGATATCTATCATGACTATCTGTTCTCTACAATCATATGGACCACAGCCAAAAATTGCTTGCTTTGTATACAGCTGTCGTAACACCCCCTTTTCTCCTGTGCCTGATTCTTTTATTGGAGCGAATGTTCACTGTCCCTGCCGCAACTTAAGCTCCTTTTATTTTTAGCAGGGTGCGTCCTGGAATTTTTGGCTGCTGGAGTCAGTGTGCATGGCCTCCCCTGAGCCCTGGCTTCTGCTAAGACACACGGGATTTGTAGAAAAGGTGTCAGAAGCCCGCAGCTGACTTAACATACTGATTTTAAATGGTTATAGCAGGATTTTAAAGAGACGTGTATTTGTCCCATCTCCACCTTGTTTCGTCATTCCCATTCTGTGCTAGTATGTTCTGTATGGAGCACTACCTCTGCAGACTTTAGATATGTACTTTTACTGTGGCCCTGATGTAGCTCCTGTTGGTTCTGTCTTCTGGATGCCTGTGATGTTTTATCATGGAGCAAAAGCAGATCAGGAAAATCAACAGCAGGTTAATTACCATGGCTGTGTTTAGAGGGAGCCATCTGTTTGGTCATTAGTCTCGATCAGCAGTCATTAATTGAGTCATGTCTCATTAAGGATTCTGTATTATCTTGTCAGGGACTCGTGATAGAGGATTATTTCACTACCATGGTTGTCCTATATCCAATAAAGATCTGCAGATGTTTGATGAACATACTGCGGTTGAATTAGTTTCTCCACATCCTGCTACGTGCTACAAGAAAGGCATTTACAGGCATTGGATGGTCTGTCCATTCCTATTCAAATGCATTGCCACACTCCCGAACCTCCTCCTTGGCTTATTTCACCATCTGCATTTAGTGGTAGTTGTGGTGGTTTAGTGGATGTAGATGTTGGGGGTTGTCCCTCTTCCTCCTTAGGAAGTTCTATAGATGGTGGTGGTTGTCCCTCTTCCTTCATAGGAGGTTCTAAATATTATTTGTTTGGTTGTGTGGGTCTCTGGGCTAGTACAGCAACAGCTATTTTGCCATAGAGGTAGATGGTTTTTGGCCAACATGGTAGATGGTGTCTATCCTACTAGTGACATTTGGGTATTGTTGAGGTTTACAAATTGTGCTGTGTAAATGTTCAAAACCACAAACTGAAAAAAAATTCCACTGTGTAACTATAATCTATTTAAAGAACAAGTTGTACAAAACGATAAGATTATAGAATAGAGACGTGTATTATTTTAGAAGGTTATGGTTTTGTTTACAGTCTGCTTCTTTGACAAATGTTTGAATATGCTGAAACTGTCTCACACCTCCAAAGCATTGTTAAACACTTTGTAACTTAAAATGTGTTGGTGTATGGTACTGGGTGGCCGCAAACACCGTCTCCATCAGCAAGAAAAAGAATCCTGGAATAAAGAGGATCTTTATAGTGTGATCTACATCTAGAGGGACGTCTATACCCCAATCCTTGAATGGCTGATAGGAGAATTGCTAAGGTCCAAGAGAAGGAGATTGTGCAGATTATTATATTTATTATTTATTTTGCCATTGATTGCAGAAACCCAATCACAGGAAGCATAGTGCTTAGCCCCTCCCCTGTTGTGTCATGTAGCCCTGCACTTTCCCTGATTGGCATACCGTACCACACAGCAGAAATATCCATTGAGGATTTCATGCCATTAATAAGCACTGATATCCCCTTTGATGGCCATCCATACCCAGGCTGTGGTGTGGTGTCTTGTGTTGTGGCCATAAACCCATAACAAAGTGACAACACCCTCTGTCCCATTTTCAGCCCTCCAGAGTTGGGATCTGTACTAGAATTTGTAACTTGTGACATCTTAGTGGTGTGACTGATGACTACGTATTATCTTCACTTTATTTATTTTTTATAAGCTACTTTGCCCTATGAAGTAAGGTGTTTTGTTTCTTCTATAATTGTGCAAGCTGTCCATGTATTCACACTACCCCATTCCCCTTCTAATTTATTTCAACGCTGTAATAAATTCAAACCCATTGTTTCTGTACTAGTCATTACTTATATGGGTGCTGCAATACATTATCAATACAGAAATGCTGCTTTGGCTATACAGTATCTCAAACCGTGATTGCTGCAAATGTGTACTGTCTTCTTTTAAAGCACCATTGTATAGGAATTTGCAGTAAATACCCACGCAGTATGGATGCTGTAATGGTTAGCATTACTGCTTCACAGCACTGAGGTCATGGGTTTGATTCCTACCATGGGCCTAACTGTGTGGAGTTTGTATATTCTCCCTGTACTTGCGTGGGTTTCCCCCGGGTACTCCGGTTTCCGCCCACACTCCCAACAAATGTAACCCTAGCGTGAATGTGTCTGCATGTGGCAGGGAATATAGAGTGTAAGATCCACCGGGGCAGGGACTGATGTGAATATAGTCTCTGTAAAGCGCTGCGGAATATGTGTGCGCTATATAAATAGCTGGTAATAAATAAATAATAATAAATTTGGCATTTAATTTTTTATAGTTTGTTGCCACCTGAACTAGTGTTTTTTTTTTTTTGTGTTTTTTTTTTTTTATACGGTAAATGGAATGTCAGTAATACCTTTTTTTTCTCTGACGTCCTAGTGGATGCTGGGAACTCCGTAAGGACCATGGGGAATAGCGGCTCTGCAGGAGACAGGGCACATCTAAAGAAAGCTTTAGGATCACCTGGTGTGCACTGGCTCCTCCCCCTATGACCCTCCTCCAAGCCTCAGTTAGATTTTCTGTGCCCGACGAGAAGGGTGCACACTAGGGGCTCTCCTGAGCTCTTTGTGAAAGTTTTAGTTTAGGTTTATTATTTTCAGTGAGACCTGCTGGCAACAGGCTCACTGCATCGAGGGACTAAGGGGAGAAGAAGCGAACTCACCTGCGTGCAGAGTGGATTGGGCTTCTTAGGCTACTGGACATTAGCTCCAGAGGGACGATCACAGGTTCAGCCTGGATGGGTCACCGGAGCCGCGCCGCCGGCCCCCTTACAGAGCCAGAAGAGCGAGGAGGTCCGGAAAATCGGCGGCAGAAGACTTTCCTGTCTTCAGATAAAGGTAGGCGCACAGCACCGCAGCTGTGCGCCATTGCTCTCAGCACACTTCACACTCCGGTCACTGAGGGTGCAGGGCGCTGGGGGGGGCAGCGCCCTGAGACGCAATAAATCGATAGAAAACCTTTATGGCTAAAATAAATGCATCACATATAACTCCTGGGCTATATGGATGCATTTAACCCCTGCCAAAACATACAAGAAAACGGATGATAAGGACGCCGAGAAAGGGGCGGAGCCTATCTCCTCAGCACACTGGCGCCATTTTCCCTCACAGCTCAGTTGGAGGGAAGCTCCCTGGCTCTCCCCTGCAGTCACTACACTACAGAAAGGGGTTAAAAAAGAGAGGGGGGCACAAATTAGGCGCAGTATAAACAATACAGTAGCTATAAAGGGAAAAACACTTATATAAGGTTATCCCTGTATATATATAGCGCTCTGGTGTGTGCTGGCTAACTCTCCCTCTGTCTCCCCAAAGGGCTAGTGGGGTCCTGTCCTCTATCAGAGCATTCCCTGTGTGTGTGCTGTGTGTCGGTACGTTTGTGTCGACATGTATGAGGAGAAAAATGATGAGGAGACGGAGTAGAGTGTCTGTAATAGTGTTGTCACCCCCTGGGGGGTCGACACCTGAGTGGATGTACTGTTGAAATTGCGTGACAGTGTCAGCTTTGTATAAAAGACAGTGGTTGACATGAGACAGCCGGCTACTCAGCTTGTGCATGTCCAGACGTCTCATACAGGGGCTCTAAAGCGCCCGTTACCTCAGATACAGACGCCGACACGGATACTGACTCCTGTGTCGACGGTGAAGAGACAACCGTGATTTCCAATAGGGCCACACATTGCATGATTGAGGCAATGGAAAAAGTTTACACTCTTCTGATAATATAAATACCACCAAAAAAAGGGGTATTATGTTTGGTGAGGAAAAACTTCCTGTAGTTTTCCTGAATCTGAGAAATAAAATGAGGTGTGTGATGATGCGTGGGTTTCCCCCCGATAACAATTGATAATTTCTAAAAAGTTATTGGCAGTATACCTTTTCCCGCCAGAGGTTAGGGTGCGTTGGGAAACACCCCCTAAGGGGGATAAGGCGCTCACACGCTTGTAAGAACAAGGGCTCTACCCTCTCTGGAGATGGCCGCCCTTAGGGATCCTGCTGATAGGAAGCAGGAGGGTATCCTAAAATGTATTTACACACATACTGGTGTTATACTGCGACCAGCAATCGCCTCAGCCTGGATGTGCAGTGCTGGGTTGGCGTGGTCGGATTCCCTGACTGGAAATTTGATATCCTAGATAAGGACAGTATATTATTGCCTATAGAGCAATTAAAAGATGCATTTCTATATATGCATGATGCACAGCGGAATATTTGCCGACTGGCATCAAGTATAAGTGCGTTGTCCAATTATACCAGTAAAGTGGTCAGGTGATGCGGATTCCAAACGGCATTTGGAAGTATTGCCTTAAAAAAAGGTAGCCTCTCAAAATAAGACGCCGTATTATCAGGCGCAGTCCTGGTTGGCAAGCGGACAAAAGGGTTCCTCTTTTCTGCTCGTGACAGAGGGAGAGGAAAATGGCTGCAGAGATCAGCCAGTTCCCAGGAACAGAAACCCTTTTCCGCCTTTGCCAAGCTCTCAGTATGACGCTAGGGCTTTACAAGTTCAGGCACGGTGGGGGCCCGTTCTCGATGAATTTCAGTGCGCAGTGGGCTCACTCGCAAGTAGACCCCTGGATCCTTCAGGTAATATTTCAGGGGTACAAATTGGAATTCGAGACGTATTCCCCTCGCCGTTTCCAAAAGTCTGTTTTACCGACGTCTCCCGCTGACAGGGAGGCAGTTTTGGAAGCCATTCACAAGCTGTATTCCCAGCAGGTGATAATTAAGGTACCCCTCCTGCAACAGGGAACGGGGTATTATTCCACACTATTGTGGTACCGAAGCCAGACGGCTCGGTGAGACCGATTTTAAAATCTAAAATCTTTGAACACTTACATACAGAGGTTCAAATTCAAAATTGAGTCACTCAGAGCAGTGATTGCAAACCTGGAAGAAGGGGACTACATGATGTCTCGGGACATCAAGGATGCTTACCTTCATGTCAAATTTACCCTTCTCACCAAGGGTATCTCAGGTTATGGTACAGAACTGTCACTATCAGTTCAGACGCTGCCGTAGGGATGGTCCACGGCACCCCGGGTCTTTACTGAAGTAATGACCGTAATGATGATATTCCTTCGAAGGAAGGGAATTTTAGTTATCCTTTACTTGGACGATTCCCTGATAAGGGTGAGATCCAGGGAACAGTTGGAGATCGGTGTAGCACTACCTCAGGTAGTGTTGCGGCAGCACGATTGGATTCTCAATATTCCAAAATCGCAGCTGGTTCCGACGACTTGTCTTCTGTTCCTAGGGATGATCCTGGACACAGTCCAGAAAGAAGGTATTTCTCCCGGAGGAGAAAGCCAGGGAGTTATCCGAGCTAGTCAGGAACCTCCTAAAACCGAACCAAGTCTCAGTGCATCAATGCACAAGGGTTCTGGGTAAAAATGGTGGCTTCCTACGAAGCAATCCCATTCGGCAGATTCCACGCAAGACTTTCCAGTGGAACCTACTGGACAAATGGTCCGGGTCGCATCTTCAGATGCTTCAGCGGATAACCCTGTCACCAGGGACAAGGGTATCCCTCCTGTGGTGGTTGCAGAGTGCTCATCTTCTAGAGGGCCGCAGATTCGGCATGCGGGACTGGGTCCTGGTGGCCACGGATGCCAGCCTGCGAGGCTGGGGAGCAGTCACACAGGGAAGGAATATCCAGGGCTTATGGTCAAGCCTGGAGACATCACTTCACATAAATGTCCTGAAGCTAAGGGCCATTTACAATGCTCTAAGCTTAGCAAGACCTCTGCTTCAAGGTCAGCCGGTGTTGATCCAGTCGGACAACATTACGGCAGTCACCCACGTAAACAGACAGGGTGCCACAAGAAGCAGGAGGGCAATGGCAGAAGCTGCAAGGATTCTTCGCGGGGCGAAAAACCATGTGATAGCACTGTCAGCAGTTTTCATTCCGGGAGTGGACAACTGGGAAGCAGTTTTCCTCAGCACGACCTCCACCCGGGAGAGTAAGGACTTCACCCAGAAGTCTTCCACATGATTATAAACCGTTGGGAAAAACTCGACAGGTATTGCGCCACGTCAAGGGACCCTCAGGCAATAGCTGTAGATGCTCTGGTAACACCGTGGGTGTACCAATCAGTGTATGGGTTCCCTCCTCTGCCTCTCATACCCAAGGTACTGAGATTGATAAGATGGAGAGGAGTAAGCACTATATTAGTGGCTCCGGATTGGCCAAGAAGGAATTGGTAACCGGAACTTCAAGAGATGCTCACGGAGGATCCGTAGCCTCTACCTCTAAGAAGGGACCTGCTCCAGCAAGGACCTTGTCTGTTCCAAGACTTACCGCGGCTGCGTTGACGGCATGGCGGTTGAACGCCGGATCCTGAAGGAAAAAGGCATTCCGGATGAAGTCATCCCTATCCTGATCAAAGCCAGGAAGGATGTAACCGCAAAACATTATCACCGCATTTGGCGAAAATATGTTGCGTGGTGCGAGGCCAGTAAGGCTCGACGGAGGAAATTCAACTGGGTCGATTCCTACATTTCCTGCAAACAGGAGTATCTATGGGCCTGAAATTGGGGTCCATTAAGGTTCAAATTTCGGCTCTGTCAATTTTCTTCCAAAAAAAAAAAAAAGAAATAGCTTCAGTCCCTGAAGTTCAGACATTTGTTAAAGGGGTACTGCATATACAGCCTCCTTTTGTGCCTTTAGTGGCACTTTTGGGATCTCCAGGTGGTTTTTTGGGTTCCAAAAGTCACATTGGTTTGACACACTTAAATCTGTGGAGTTAAAATATCTCACAGAAAAAGTGGTCATGCTGTTGGCTCTGGCCTGGGCCAGGCGCGTGTCAGAATTGGTGGCTTTATCCTGTAAAAGCCCTTATCTGATTTTCCATTCGGACAGGGCGGAATTGAGGACTCGTCCTCAGTTTCTCCCTAAGGTGGTTTCAGCGTCTCACCTGAACCAAACCTATTGTGGTGCCTGCGGCTACTAGGGACTTGGAGGACTCCAAGTTGCTAGACGTTGTCAGGACCCGGAAAATATATGTTTCCAGGACGGCTGGAGTCAGGAAATCTGACTCGCTGTTTATCCTCTATGCACCCAACTAGCTGGGTGCTCCTGCTTCTAAGCAGACTATTGCTCGTTGGATTTGTAGTACAATTCAGCTTGCACATTCTGTGGCAGGCCTGCCACAGCCAAAAATCTGTAAATGCCCACTCCACAAGGAAGGTGGGCTCATCTTGGGCAGCTGCCCGAGGGGTCTCGGCTTTACAACTTTGCCGAGCAGTTACTTGGTCAGGAGCAAATACGTTTGTAAAATTCTACAAATTTGATACCCTGGCTGAGGAGGACCGGGAGTTCTCTCATTGGGGGGCTGCAGAGTCATCCGCACTCTCCCGCCCGTTTGGGAGCTTTGGTATAATCCCCATGGTCCTTACGGAGTTCCCAGCATCCACTAGGACGTCAGAGAAAATAAGAATTTACTTACCGATAATTCTATTTCTCGTAGTCCGTAGTGGATGCTGGGCGCCCATCCCAAGTGCGGATTGTCTGCAATACTGGTACATAATTATTGTTACCAAAAAATTCGGGTTATTGTTGTAGTGAGCCATCTTTTCGAGAGGCTTCTCTATTATCATGCTGTTAACTGGGTTCAGATCACAAGTTGTACAGTGTGATTGGTGTGGCTGGTATGAGTCTTACCCGGGATTCAAAATCCTTCCTTATTGTGTACGCTCGTCCGGGCACAGTATCCTAACTGAGGCTTGGAGGAGGGTCATAGGGGGAGGAGCCAGTGCACACCAGGTGATCCTAAAGCTTTCTTTAGATGTGCCCTGTCTCCTGCGGAGCCGCTATTCCCCATGGTCCTTACGGAGTTCCCAGCATCCACTACGGACTATGAGAAATAGAATTATCGGTAAGTAAATTCTTATTTCTCTAACGTCCTAGTGGATGCTGGGAACTCCGTAAGGACCATGGGGAATAGCGGGCTCCGAAGGAGGCTGGGCACTCTAGAAAGATCTTAGACTACCTGGTGTGCACTGGCTCCTCCCACTATGACCCTCCTCCAAGCCTCAGTTAGATTTCGTGCCCGGCCGAGGTTGGATGCACACTAGGGGCTCTCCTGAGCTCTTAGAAAGTTATAGTCTTAGAATTTGTTATTTTCAGTGAGACCTGCTGGCAACAGGCTCACTGCAGCGAGGGACTAAGGGGAGAAGAAGCGAACTCGCCTGCTTGCAGCCGGATTGGGCTTCTTAGGCTACTGGACACCATTAGCTCCAGAGGGATCGACCGCAGGCCCAGCCTTGATGTTCGGTCCCGGAGCCGCGCCGCCGTCCCCCTTACAGAGCCAGAAGCAAGAAGATGGTCCGGAAAATCGGCGGCATGAAGACTCTGTCTTCACCAAGGTAGCGCACAGCACTGCAGCTGTGCGCCATTGCTCCTCTCACACACTTCACACTCCGGTCACTGAGGGTGCAGGGCGCTGGGGGGGGGCGCCCTGAGGCAGCAATAAAAACACCTTGGCTGGCTAAAATACCTCAATATATGGCCCATGGGGCTATATATGAGGTAAATACCCCTGCCAGAATTCCATAAAAAACGGGAGAATAGGCCGCGAAAAAGGGGCGGAGCCTATCTCCTCAGCACACTGGCGCCATTTTTCCCTCACAGCTCGGCTGGAGGGAAGCTCCCTGGCTCTTCCCTGCAATTCTACAGTACAGTAAGAGGGAAAAGAGAGGGGGGGCATTAAAATTGGCACTGTATACAGTATATTATATAAAAGCTATTAGGGACATAACTCAGTTAGTCCCTGTATATATATATAGCGCTCTGGTGTGTGCTGGCATACTCTTACTCTGTCCCCCCAAAGGGCTTTTGTGGGTCCTGTCCTCGTTTAGAGCATTCCCTGTGTGTCTGCGGTGTGTCGGTACGGCTGTGTCGACATGTTGAATGAGGAGGCTTATATGGTGACAGAACAGAGGCCGATATATGTGATGTCGCCCCCTGTGGGGCCGACACCAGAGTGGATGGATAGGTGAAAGGTATTAACCGACAGTGTCAACTCCTTACATAAAAGGGTGGATGACGTAACAGCTGTGGGACAGCCGGCTTCGCAGCCCGCGCCTGCCCAGGCGTCTCAAAGGCCATCAGGGGCTCAAAAACGCCCGCTCTCTCAGAGCAGACACAGATGTCGACACGGAGTCTGACTCCAGTGTCGACAAGGTGGAGACATATACACAATCCACTAGGAACATCCGTGACGTGATCCCGGCAATAAAAAATGTGTTATACATTTCTGACTTTAACCCAAGCACCTCTAAAAATGGGTTTTAGGTTTGGGGAGAAAAAACAGGCAGTGTTTTGTTCCCCCATCAGATGAATAAATGAAGTGTGTGAAAGCGTGGGTTCCCCCGTTAAGAAACTGGTAATTTATAAAAAGTTACTGATGGCGTACCCTTTCCCGCCAGGTGGATAAGTTACGCTGGGAGATATCCCCTAGGGTGGATAAGGCGCTCACACGTTTGTCAAAACTGCCGTCTTAGGATACGGCCACTTTAATAGGTACCTGTTGATAAAAAACAGGAGGCTATCCTGAAGTCTGTATTTACACACTCAGGTACTAGACTGAGACCTGCAGATAGTGCTGCTGCAGCGTGGTCGGTGACCCTGTCAAACAGGGATACTAGTTGGCAAACATAAAAACATATTAAAGACGTCGTCTTATATATGGGGGATGCACAGAGGGATATTTTGCCGGCTGGCATCCAAAATAAATGTAATGTCCATTCTGTCAGGAGGGTATTAGAGACCTGTCACTGGACAGGTGATGCTGACTTAAAAAGCGCATAGAGAGCCTTATAAGGGTGAGGAATTATTTGGGGATGGTCTCTGGGACCTCGTATCCACAGCAACTGCTGGAAAGAAATAATTTTACCTCAGGTTTCCTCACAGACAAAGGTACAGTCCTTTCGGCTTCAGAAAAGCAAGCGGGTCAAATGGCGCTTCCTTTCTGTACAGAGACAAGGGTAGAGGGAAAAAAGCTGCACCAGTCAGCCTGTTCCCAGAATCAAGATTCTTCCCCCGCCTCCTGTGAGGCCACACCATGACGCGGGTGCTCCACAGGTGTAGCCAGGTACGGTGGGGGGCCGTCTCAAAAATTTCAGCAATTAGTGGGCTCGCTCACAGGTGGATCCCTGTTTCTTTCAAGTAGTATTTCAGGGGTACAAGCTGGAATTCGAGATGTCTCCCCCCAGCCGTTTCCTAAAATATGCCTTGCTGACAACTCCCTCAGGCAGGGAGGCTGTGCTAGAGGCAATTAATAAGCGGTATTCCCAGCAGGTAATACTCAAGGTGCCCCTACTTCAACAAGGACGGGGTTACTATTCCACACGGGTTGGGGTACCGAAACCGCATGGTTCGGTGTGACCCATTTTATATTTAAAATCCTTGAACACAAAAATTCAAGTTCAATATGGAATCGCTCAG
Organism: Pseudophryne corroboree; assembly: GCF_028390025.1. Classification (NCBI taxonomy): domain Eukaryota; kingdom Metazoa; phylum Chordata; class Amphibia; order Anura; family Myobatrachidae; genus Pseudophryne; species Pseudophryne corroboree. The sequence goes on along the minus strand of NC_086447.1, from coordinate 162,678,212 downwards.
GGCGGTTATTCCAAGCCTGGACGAGGGGGATTACATGGTATCCTGGGACATCAAGGATGCTTACCTGCATGTCCCCATTTACCATCCTCGCCAGGAGTACCTCAGATTTGTGGTACAGGATTACCATTACCAAGTCCAGACACTGCCGTTTGGACTGTACATGGCACCGAGGGTGTTTTATCAAGGTAATGGCCAAAATGTTGATACTCCTTCAAAAAAAGGGAGTTGTAATTATCCCGTACTTGGACAATCTCGTTATAAGGGCGAGGTCCAAGGAGCAGTTGGTAGTCGGGGTAGCACTATTTTGGAAAGTGCTACAACAGCATGGTTGGATTCTAAACAGTCCAAAGTCACAGCTGGTTCCTATGACACGTCTACTGTTCCTGGGGATGGTTCTGGACATAAACCAGAAATAGTGTTTCTCCCGGAGGAGAAAGCCAAGGAGTTGTCATCTCTAGTCAGAGACCTCCTGAAGCCAAAATAGGTAGCGGTGCATCATTGCACGCGAGTCCTGGGAAAAATGGTAGCTTCCTACGAAGCAATCCCATTAGGCAGGTTCCATACAAGAACTTTTCAGAGGGACCTGTTGGACAAGTGGTCCGGATCGCATCTTCCGATGCATAGGCTGATAACCCTGTCTCCAAGGACCAGGGTATCTCTACTGTGGTGGCTGCAGAGTGCCCATCTTCAAGAGGGCCGCAGGTTCGGCATACAGGACTAGGTCCTAGTGACCATGGATTCCAGCCTTTGAGGCTGGGAGGCAGTCACACAGGGAAGAAATTTCCAGGGACTTTGGTCAAGTCAGGTTATTTCCCTACACATAAATATTCTGGACCTGAGGGCCATTTACAATGCCCTGAGGCCGGCAAGGCCTCTGCTTCAAAACCAGCGGGTACTGATCCAATCAGACAACATCACGGCAGTCGCCCATGTAAACCAACAGGGCGGCACAAGAAGCAGGATGGCGATGGCAGAAGCCACAAGGATTCTCCGATAGGCGGAAAATCATGTGTTAGCACTGTCAGCAGTGTTCATTCCCGGAGTGGACAACTGGGAAGCAGATCTTCTCAACAGACACGACCTCCACCCGGGAGAATGGGGACTTCCTCCAGAAGTCTTCCAATAGGATTGTACACCATTGGGAAAGGCCACAGGTGGACATGATGGCGTCCCGCCTCAACAAAAAGCTATAAAAGATATTGCACCAGGTCAAGGGACCCTCAGGCGATAGCTATGGACGCTCTGGTTACACCGTGGGTGTACCAGTCGGTTTATGTGTTCTCCCCTCTGCCTCTCATACCAAAGGTACTGAGAATAATAAGAAGGCGAGGAGTAAGAACGATACTCGTGGATGGCCAAGAAGAGCTTGGTACCCAGAACTTCAAGAATTTATATCAGAGGACCCATGGCCTCTGCCACTCAGACAGGACCTGCGGCAGCAGGGGCCCTGTCTGTTCCAAGACTTACCGCGGCTGCGTTTGTCGGCATGGCGGTTGAACGCCGGATCCTGAAGGAAAAGGGCATTCCGGAGGAAGTCATTCCTACGCTTACTAAAGCCAGGAAAGAGGTTACAGCAACTCATTATCACCGCATATGGCGAAAATATGTTGCATGGTGTGAGGCCGAAAGGGCCCCAACAGAGGAATTTCAACTAGGTCGATTTCTGCATTTCCTGCAAGCAGGAGTGACTATGGGCCTTAAATTGGGTTCCATTAAGGTACAGATCTCGGCTCTGTCGATTTTCTTTCAAAAAGAACTAGCTTCAGTACCTGAAGTTCAGACATTTATAAAAGGAGTGCTGCAGAGTCAGCCCCCGTTTGTGCCTCCTGTGGCACCTTGGGATCTCAACGTGGTGTTGAGTTTCTTAAAATCACATTGGTTTGAACCACTAAAAACCGTGGATCTGAAATATCTCACGTGGAAGGTGGTTATGTTATTGGCCTTGGCTTCTGCCAGGCGAGTATCAAAGTTGGCGGCTTTGTCTTGTAAAAGCCCTTATTTGATTTTCCATATGGATAGGGCAGAATTGAGGACTCGTCCCCAGTTTCTCCCAAAGGTCGTGTCAGCGTTTCACCTGAACCAGCCTATTGTGGTGCCTAGGCTACTAGGGACTTGGAGGACTCCAAGTTGCTAGACGTTGTCAGGGCACTGAAAATATATGTTTCCAGAACGGCTAGAGTCAGAAAATCTGACTCGCTGTTTATCCTATATGCACCTAACAAGCTGGGTGCTCCTGCTTCTAAGCAGACTATTGCTCGTTGGATTTGTAGTACAATTCAGCTTGCACATACTGTGGCAGGCCTGCCACAGCCAAAATCTGTCAATGCCCATTCCACAAGGAAGGTGGGCTCATCTTGGGCGGCTGCCCGAGAGGTCTCGGCTTTACAACTTTGCCGAGCAGCTACTTGGTCAGGGGCAAACACGTTTGCAAAATTCTACAAATTTGATACCCTGGCTGAGGAGGACCTGGAGTTCTCTCATTCAGTGCTGCAGAGTCATCCGCACTCTCCCGCCCGTTTGGGAGCTTTGGTATAATCCCCATGGTCCTTACGGAGTTCCCAGCATCCACTAGGACGTTAGAGAAAATAAGAATTTACTCACCGGTAATTCTATTTCTCGTAGTCCGTAGTGGATGCTGGGCGCCCATCCCAAGTGCGGTTTATCTGCAATACTTGTACATAGTTATTGTTAACTAAATCGGGTTATTGTTGAGCCATCTGTTGAGAGGCTCTATTGTTTCATACTGTTAACTGTGTTTCATATCACGAGTTGTACGGTGTGATTGGTGTGGCTGGTATGAGTCTTACCCGGGATTCAAAATCCTTCCTTATTGTGTACGCTCGTCCGGGCACAGTACCTAACTGAGGCTTGGAGGAGGGTCATAGTGGGAGGAGCCAGTGCACACCAGGTAGTCTAAGATCTTTCTAGAGTGCCCAGCCTCCTTCGGAGCCCGCTATTCCCCATGGTCCTTACGGAGTTCCCAGCATCCACTACGGACTACGAGAAATAGAATTACCGGTGAGTAAATTCTTATTTTTCCAGCAATTTTGAAACCACATAATAATAATAATTACTACTACTACTACTACTATCCTTTAATTATGTGGCGCCACAAGGGATCTGCAGCGCTCAATTACAGAGTACATAAACTAAATAAAACAGGAAAATAGTGACTTACATTTGAAGGCAATATAGGACAAGTACAGGGTTTATAAACCTAGCTACATCAGGAGACGACACTGACATAAGTATCAGGGTGGCAGAAAACCACGGGATTTGGTGCCGTCGAAGATGGTTTATGTAAGAGAAGTATAAGCACATGAGGGTTTAGAGCCCTGCTTGTGAGAGCTTATATACTAAATATCAACCTTAGTTCGAGAAGTAGTATTACCCCCACACACCGCAGCTCCACACCCACCCATCCCAGTCAAACTAAGAGAAATTAAAAGGGGCAAACATTCCTGCACTTAAAGTAGTAGTTTTGTGGATAAGATTTGGGTGGGGTGTGTGCAAACTGAAATCTAAATTGCCATGTAGAAATTAAGCAGCCAGTATTTACCCTGCACAGAAACAATCTAACCCAAGAACATTCCATTATGGAGTAGTTACCCCATGTTGGCAGTTCAGATAATTAGACCTGTGAATCTCTATCATCCCCTTTATCAAGCTGTAGCAGAGAGCTTTCATTATTCAGTCACTACATCTGACTATTTAAGTCCCTCATTCAATCTGTTTTTATAATAGTAAATTAATGTAATCTGGGTGCCCAGTGCAAAGCCATCCGTGTTTTCAGATTCGGGTCATACAACCTTCCAAAATAGTCATATTGAACACCACATCCTAAGCTTCCCGGGCCCTGGTGACCCTCGAAACTCCCACTTATGGGTGTAACTTCACGCCTTTCAAGGTCCGCAAATTGTGTCTTCTCCAAAATCGGGACATTTGGGAGGTATGGGTAACGTAAGTACACCCTTTGCTGTTTCCATGTCAATAATTGAGGTGCTTATCTCCTGAGTCAGTGGTTCTCAAACTCGATCCTTAAGGCACACTTACAGTCCAGGTTTTAAGGATATTATTATTATTATTATTATCCTTTATTTATATGGCGCCACAAGGATTCCGCAGCGCCCAGTTACAGAGTACATAAACAAATAATCAAGCAGGAAAACAGCAACTTACAGTTGATGACAGTATAGGACAAGTACAGGGTAAATAAACATAGTTACATCAGCAGATGACACTGGAATAAGTATCAGGTGGCAGAAGACTGCTGATGTGGTACAGTTGAAGATTATTAAAGTAAGACAAAGGATAAGCACATGAGGGAAGAGGGCCCTGCTCGTGAGAGCTTACATTCTAAAGGGGAGGGGTAGACAGACAGGGGTGAGACAGATGGGGTACATAGAGAGCGTGGAACAGAGGGTTAGGATGAGATTTGGCTGGGTTTGGTGAAGAAGTGGGTCTTGAGAGCCCGTTTGAAGTTTTGTAGAGAGGTGGAGAGTCTGAGGGGGAGAGGTAGGGAATTCCAGAGAAGTGGTGCAGCACGTGAAAAATCTTGGAGGTAGCAGTGGTAGGAAGTAATCCATGGCTGAGCACAGATGCCTAAATTAAATTGACGGAGGTACCTATGCCCATGCATGGTTATCCTTAAAGCCTGGACTGTTACGATGCATTGAGGACAAAGTTTGGGAACCTCTATCCTAAATCCCCATTTATTTATTTATTTATTTTTCTCTAGTATTTTAAATATTTTAATAATAATACACATTGTTTTCATCCATTTCAAATTCAAGATTTAATTATTCCTTCATTTACATACTGTTTCAGAGTTTACAGATTAGTAATAATTTATATTATAAACTGGAGGCTGCTGTGTACTGCGTCCTCCTGTATGGTGGCAATAAGAGCCGTGTGATAAACAGACAGGAATGTGTGGATTTTACTGCTGACCTTTTCTCTAACCTTATTAAAGAAATGAATGCTTTACTTCTATACATGGTCTCCAGTCAAGGTCACCAGTTCAGAGCTGGTAATGACTGGAAATCTAGCCTATGATCTGCAATTAATTAGCCTTTCCTTAATTGCAGAGGAAAAAAAGCTAAATAAGCCAGGGAATGTCAACTTGTATTCCCCAGGAAAAGAGTCCTCTATAACACTGTTCAGCAATATAACGTTATATATTTAGCCAAACCTTTGTGTATTATATCTGTCACATCCCCTTCCTGTCCAAATCTAAAATATAACCCCCATCCCCAAGCCCCCCCCCCCTCCCACGCACACACCCTACCCCTTCCAACCATTAGCTTTGGCTCTGCATGTTTTCGCAGTTATCGGACATGAAACAAAGCTATTTTGTCTTCTAATTCAGCTCGGAACGTGCATTTACAAGCCTATGCTCAGCGCAGGTTAGCTCTGGAGCTATGGCATACTAACATGCCCGTTTAATATGCATTGCGATGTCTACCTTTTATAGTCTTGTTGTCTGCTAGGCAAATACTTTACACACGTCATGAACACAAGGCAGACATCAGATAACACTAGTTTCAGAAGCAACTGAAATGATTAAATATATAAATGGCTGGAGATGGTAATTGAGTTCGGGAAAATAGCAGCGGAATTCTCTGACCAATATGCCAGCCCCCATCTCTGTCACGGTCTCTGCTCGGGTCAACTTGTTGGCATTGTTCCTGTAACTAATGCAGGGGGCCCTTGTGAAAAGAGTGCAGTCCATTAAACTTTAGAAGAGTCTTTCACAGCTCCGGCTCGGGAATAAAACACACTGGAGTGACTGCTACTATTATATGCCGGGTCACACTCGCTGAATAGCCCTGGAGCACCAGAGCTATGGTGATATGAAAATACCATGAGTTTAATAAATTAGAAAATACCTATTTATTAGTGATGACAGCCCTAGTGTTCTACAAATCAGCAACTTCCGAATGGTCTAATGGGTTAAACTATTAATGTACCCGTAGAGCAGAAAACAGGTCAGCTTACCACTGGTATGAGATTGTCCTGGCTTGGCACAAGCTCTGTTCATTTGTTTACCCATTAGTGCTAAACATGAGAGTGCCCTTACAACACTCCTGTCCTAAAAGGGTCTGTGTTCATCATGTCATTTGTATACTTAATGGAATATTTGTCCATAATGGCTTTTTAATAATGGACAATAAACCATCTTCTTAGGAAGTACTTTTACAACTGTCCTCTTTTATGGCAGAATAATTGTTGCTAGAAGTAAGTGCTCATGAGGCCTTTATCCTTCCTGCTGTATGTACAACCCTCTCTGAGAGTCAGTGCAGCTACCCTCACACTGTCCGATAGAGAGGGGAAAGAATTCTTGGGAAGTCGCTCACACACGTGTTCATTAAGTTAATTTTTGCTGGCTAAAAAATCTGCAATATGGAACACGGCGGTGGCCGTCTTGAAATTGTCGTCTTTGGTAATTTTTATGGGGGGGTGTAACTGTAAAACAGGTCTATTCCAGTGTTGACTGGAGAACATGATAACCGTATCCTTCACTGTGGTGTTCATTTTAGGACATACCTCCATCCATGCAAAAAAAAAGTGATAAATCGTATGTATAATACAATGGGTCTAATGCAGAGAGAGGGATTGGGTATGGGGTACCGGCAGCTAGAATACAGACATCGGCATCCCGACTGTGAAATATCAACAGAGGAGCAGAAGGAAGGTGAACCCTAATCCCCTCCCTCCCACTGCTTAACCCTAACCTTCCCAGGATACTTGCTTTCGGGATTCCGGTTGTCAGGATAACGATGCTGAGATCCCGAGCGCCGGGTTCCCAACTACGTCCCAGACAGGGACCTAGGCCAGTTTATATAGCATTGGTTACGTAAAGTAACTCTGTGCATGACCAGAGAAGCTGCTGAATGCCTATACGCTGATGGAGATTTGTGTGATTCTGTGAGTTATGCCCACATGACTAGGAGAGATGCTGGAAAGGTGTGTAATAGTGTAGAAAGAGTACAATAATGTCATATTCGCATAAAGGGGGTCATTCCGACCCGAACGCTCGCTGCAGTTTCTAGCAGCGATTGGGTCGGAACTGTGCATGCGCCGGCGCCACAGTGCACCAACGCATGCCAGCCGTCGTTGCCTAGCGATCGCCTCCGAGGCGGTCACTGGGCGGGAGGGAACTGGACGGCAGGGGGGGGCGGGCTGCCGCGGCTGCGTGACGTCACACGCAGCCATTGCGGCCCGGTCGGGAGCTACTCTTGAAGCTGTGCGATACCTTTGCACTTCTGCGGGGTGGGGCACTAACATGCGGGGCGGACTAGTCCTGTACTGGGTGTTCCCCCGCATGTCAGTGTGAATTATTTTAGCTGTGCTAAATTTAGCACAGCTATGATCAACTCGGAATGACCCCCAAAATACGAAGACCAGCACAAAGGCGCATAGTTATATGCCTGCAAAAGCTGGTACCTGAGGTTATGTGCATATGCACAATGACTACTATCCCCTCCTAGCAAACTGCATTCTGATTGGCTAATTGTGAATCTACCATTGATGCTGATAGGTTCATTCCACATGAATAGTTATTTTGCAACCAACTACTGGTTAAAAATATGGATGTATGCGTTGTATGTCTGATGCAACTGAGTTTGCTATTGTGGCCAATCTGTATGCATCTTGCAATACTTTTTGAGTGAATTCATTTTACACCTGCGATTTGATGCCGGATTACTGCCAATCCTGCATCCATCCACTGTTATATGCAAATGTGTGTGTGTGTGTGTGTGTGTATATATATATATATATATATATATATATATATATAGATATATATATATATATATATAGATATATATATATATATATATAGATATATATATAGATGGATGGATGGATGTAGAATTGGCAGTGATAGTGCCCCGAATCGCAGGATTCTGGGAACAACAAGTGATTTGTTAGTTCTCTAGTAGCAATATACACATGATACTTGGAAACGAGTCCTTCCTCTCATGTAAATATTCTGTGACTCACTGCATTACCAGTACAGGTCGCTCCCACTTCAGTGAGTGGGATGCTGGAATGTGTATAACACACCAGAAAAATAAAAACAACAGTAGGTTTACAGCAGAGTTATGTAGGTCTGAAATGAAATGTCTGAGCAAACTCATTGCATACCCTGTGGATTTCTAAACTGCTTGGATTGTTGTTTTTCTTTGTCCGGAGAATGTTCCACTGAAAATGCTATCATAATTCATTTTAACGTGCAAGCGAAATAACCACTTTATCATTGTAAATCTGGCACCTGGAAGCTACATGGGATAAGTAATCTGCGTGATCGCCAGCCAGGTTCCAGGCAAATTACAGGTTAGGGTAAAAAGGGCTAGATGTAGCGTCGGCTCAGAGTAAACCATTCTGTTTGTAGTTATTAATGGATGGTAACGCTTGCAATGTACAATATTTATTGCATTCTGCTCTTTGCTACATTATTGCTTTCTATTTTTGTTCCAGACAAGGCACATACTTATTTTTAGGGACCATTTTGTACCATTTGCAGAAACAGTTGTTGGTTGATCTCAGTCCTGGGTGGCCATTATTTACAGATGGAACATAGATTACTGCTGCCAGAGGTGGACCGTAGCAATTAGCTGTGTTTTGCTTGGCATCGTTCCGTTGACCAATCAGTGTTATGTGACAAGATAACAACATGTGTAATCCATAAATGGCACCTCCATCTGCAATAAATACAGTTTTATTTCATTCTATTTTAGTTATTCTGAGACGCGCTTACTCCCAGAGAAAAATGCCGGATGGTAAGGAAAAGAAGTATCCACACTATCCACCCGTCATATTGCTAGATCAGATCACAGATTTGGGGGGGATATGTATATGTGTCAATTATCAGGCATATGTATCAATTATCGGGTAATTTCTTATCGCTGCTATTTGCAGCAACATTAAATTCGCCATTATGTAGCGAAAAACATGCAGGCACAGGGGCTCCAAAAGGATCACGTCCAGCTGCGATGTGTAAGAAGGGAAAATGATCCCGAATGCCATAGTTTTACTTCAATATCGGGACCTCCATGGCGCTACTGCACAAGCACAGTCTTCTAAACACGCGTGTGCGGAACCCTCTCTTGGTCATTTTTGCAGACTGTAGCTCATAGGCTACAGCAGCTAACGCCGGGTTCCCTCTCCGGGTGTACGAAGCTGAATTTAAACAGCCATCATAGAAACCTGGAATATTACGAGATGAGAAGCATTTGGCCTATCTAGTCTGCTCTTTTAAGGGTGCGGTTATTAGGGTTAGGGGTTACAGTTGGATTAGGGGTTTGGTTAGGTTATTCGTGTTTGAGTGTTAGGGTGCAGATTTAGGGTAAGGACTGGGGTGTTATGGTAGTAAGGTTAACTTTTAGGCTTTTACCTATCAGTGTTTGGGTTTAAGATTAAGGGTGAGGGTTAGGGTATTATGGTGAAGAGTATTAGTGATTGGGGTTAGGAGTAATAATAATTATTTTATTTCTATAGCGCACTTTCTCCAATGGGACCCAAGGCACTTAAGGGTGAAGGGTTAAGGGGCTAAATGTAATAGCCTCCGAGTTGCCTGGAGGGGTGGTCTTCAGTTTGCCGGCTGTTGTGATCCTGGTTCACAGTATACCGGCGCCGGAATCCCGACACCCGGCATACCGACACCTTTTCTCCCTCTCTGGGATCCACGACCCCCCTGGAGGGAGAATAGATACATGCGCCACCGTGCCCGCAAGGAGCGCATTTGCGGTCGCCCAGCTGTCGGTATGCCGGGGGTCGGGATTCCGGCGCTGTATACTGGCCACCGGGAGCCCGACCGCCGGCATACCATACTACACCCGCCTGGAGTGCGAGTCTGCCCGTTTCTTTAAAGCAGCAATTACAAGGCAATCTGACATGGAAGGACTGCAGCAGATATTGCGGTGAGATGTGGAAGAACCGAAATAGACTAATGTAAGACCGCTTTCCACACGAGTAAACGTCATATGTATTACACATAACAGTCGAGCCTGCATCATATCGGTAATGTAAATAAGCACAGGATGCCAGTAAATGTACAGTGACGTCACTGGTTATACCCAGCGTGGATCTGCAATTCTGCACAACATGTTTTACTAGGATGCTGCTTTTAAAATAAAAAGTGAACCATATCGTATTTGAGCTTTAGTCTATGATTAATACAAAACCGATATACAAGCTAACTAAAAAATAAACCAATACTTTATCCTGTGAATGTGCGAAGGTACTTTAGAATTAAAATGACTATAATTTACTTTTTTTCCTGTTTCATTCAAATGGCAAAACTTCTCTAATGTAGTGCCGGTCACAGGAGGGGTTAGGTTGTCATGGAGGGATAAAAAGGAAACAATATATGCGTTTCTGTGTTTTCTGTCCTTCAGCGGATATATTAAGGGCTAGTGTGTCAGCTACTGAATATTTATCACACTGGAGAAAGAGGTTCATGATGATGTAAGAGTAATATAGGAATTGTGAATTCAGCATAGTAGCTTATGGTGCATAGTATTGCAATTTGGGAAGCACTTATTGGCTAGACTGGGCGTGGGGATGTGATGTAGGTGTGGCCTAAATACTCATGATTTCCGAAATTCCGAGTGTTAGGACTCGGAATTTAGGATAGTTTTAGCAATGACAGTAATTTTAGCAATGACATTAATATTTGTGTTAGAACCAGAGGTGTAGCTAGGGATTTCGGAGCCCAGGGCAAGTTCTGGTAGCGGCGGTGAGGGGAGGGAGAGACGCTGCGCTCTCCTCCTCTCACATTTCGGCGTGACAGGGGCGAGTGGGGCATGATGCCCTGGCCGCCAGCGGCGCCCCCCCTCTCCTGGGCCTGCCAAGGCACCCAGGGCACGTGCCCCACTCGCCCTACCCTTGTTACGCCTCTGGTTAGAACCAATTAAACTTGCCACTTGGGGTTTTAGCAGATCAGGGGAGTATGATTAGGGAGGAATGATTTTGTGAACTGGTAGAATGTCTTCTGGATACCTAGTGAAGTAGATATGTTGGGCAAATTATTACATTTGGGACAATGTTGTAAAATTTGCTGCTTGTACAGCTTTATTGTATGGTAGCTGGGCACAGTACATGTCAACGTGTGGCATTGTTTAATAGTATGACCTCAGAAGAATGTCAGATTGTATCAAAATGCAGTAACATAGAGATTTAAGGCAGTGGCTTTGTACCTTCAGATGTGTCCTCATACATCGTGGCCAAACAGCCCCTTTCGGCACTCCAGTCCCGTGTGACTGCCGCATCAGGCGTCTTATTCGCTCAAAATAACTCTTTCACCAAATATGCATCTTATTTGCATCTCTAATGCGCCTGAATACTGGCCCTGCATTTCGTTATGCTTAATATGCAACTTTATACCAACTCCTCTGCTCCCAAAATACTAATCTACGTACATGAGCCACAGTAAGCAAATCTATATTGTGACTATGATGTGAATAAGACTCAAGATTCAAGATAATGCACAAAAGTACGGTAATCGCTATCTGGTACTGGGCCAGTCTAAAGGCTTTCATGTGCACAAAGCATAGGTGAGGACACATCTGTTTCAAGTTTTTACGTTATAGCATTGGACCCAAAAACTTTGGCTACCATGGGCCCAATGCAATGCAATGCAAGACAGCCGGTGCTCTGAGATTTTGGTCAAACTCGTATGTTTTGGGGGGTTTTAAGCGGCAATCGTTTGCAAGGCAAAAATTATTGCCGCTTTAAAAAAAAAAAAAAAAAAGAGTTCAGCTGGAATCTTAGTGCTCTGACCATCTTACACTGCATTACTTCCGGTCCTATTTGTTTGGTGACAGGACCCATAGAGCCTAATTCAAGGTTGATTGCAAAACATTCTCCACTAATGGGCAAAACTGTGCAGTGCAGGTGGGGCAGATATATCGTGCAGAGAGATTTAGATTTGGGTGGGGTGTGTTCAAACTGAAATCTAAATTGCAGTGTAAAAATAAAGCAACCATTATTAACCCTGCACAGAAACAAAATAACCCACCCAAATCTAACTCTCTCTGCACATGTTATATTTGCCCCCCCTGCAGTGCACATGGTTTTTCCCATTAGAGAAAAAAGTTGTTTTGCAATCAACCTTGAATTAGGCCCATAGTCCTCTACTTTACAACGTGTCTCTATACTACCAACTAACAAACTCATCCATAATATTTTTTATTTTTTCTGTTTTATACTAGACCTGGGGCCTAATTCAGAGTTGATCGCAGCAGCAAATTTGTTAGCAGTTGGGCAAAACCATGTGCACTGCAGAGGAGGCAGATATAACATGTGCAGAGATAGTTAGATTTCAATTCAAGGTTGATTGCAAAACAACATTTTTCTCTAATGGGAAAAACCATGTGCACTGCAGGGGGGCAGATATAACATGTGCAGAGAGAGTTAGATTTGGGTGGGTTATTTTGTTTCTGTGCAGGGTTAATAATGGCTGCTTTATTTTACCCCCCTAGTCCCTATTTTTTATGTTAAATTACTGGTACATTGAGCAGATGCTTCTATATAAATGTATATGCTTTATCCCTCACCTTTCCTTTATTTTATGTACCATTTGTCTTAATTATTGTACAGTGCTAGGAAACCTTTTAGCACTATTTCAGTTATTCAAAGGAGTTCTTCTGAAAAATGTTCAATTATGGGATAGAAACATATCTACAAATCCTACATTTAGTATGCACTTCTTTTTGTTTTAACGCCTAAGCATTGGTAATTACTCAAAATATTTTATTTTAATTAGCAGCTAATCATGTAGTAATGACTTTAATCTTTTTTTGGTGCCAGAGCTGGGTTAGTCTGGCGTTTCCTGTAAACACAGCTGTACTGGGTATAAGGTAGCTGCAGGGGCTGTTTGGATGCTAATTAGGGCTGCTAATTTTATCTCTGGCGCTTAGTAACCCCTCGTCTCCCAGCGGGGCAGTAGGGGAGTATGTGTTACAGAGCGGTTGGTGTTCTTCTTTGGTATATGAACAGTTAATCTGTATGCTGATGGTGCAGCCATAACACAAGGGCATGCTACCTATCTGTAGAGCACTAGAGTAGCCAGTCATCTAGCTTTGGTTGTATTACGAAATCACATTCATGTAGTGTATTCAGTATTACAGACCATAGCACAGGAATGCACAAAGCAGTTAAGAATGGTATTTATGTTTAGGGAATATTAGGCTGCAGCAGGAATGTACAATATGCAGCAGTGGGGATTTAAAGGGCCAAAGGAGGATATTTAAAGGCAAATGTGCCTTAACCCCTACTGTCCCAGGCCATCCATTAGACTCCTACATTGTCAGGTAGTCTCATGGACTCAAGGGAGAGCTGGTCACCCTTCTGCATCCCACTCACTTCCTAGTGAAATGGACAGGGCAAGGCTAAAGCACTATCCCTATCCTCTCTACGTGATGTTTCCGTTTGTATTACTGCGCCATAGTGGGTAGGGTCATTTCCCCCTCCTAACACCACAATGGGCGCATGCATCTCCACTTTGGAAGCAAAAAAGAGGAGGCAAGTATGACTTATCCACGTAACCAATCAGACGTTTGCTCTCATTGTCTTACCTGCGCTCCTTCATATTTATTCACTTGTTGGATGTACTGTATAGGTGGGTACACACTAGGCGATGTGCTCAGTGAGCGACATCGCCTAGTGTTTCCCCATATCACTAATGATATCGCACAGTGATGTCATGCCGCTGCCGGCCGGAGCATGCAGCTTTGGACGATGAGTCCAAATTGAGCTACATGCATGACCGAGAGATGTGAACGACCCCCGTGGCCGCCCATCGCTCGTCGGCAGCAACATACACACTGGGCAATAAAGCAAAATATATCGCTCAGGAGGGGGAAAATGAGCGATATAGTTCCTTGTGTTAATGAATGTTGGCTTTTTATTAGTAAATAAGCCAGCATTATCTATTGTATCAGGGAGAAGACCACTATTATGCTTCTTTTGTTCCTCTACTTTTAAATACCGTGTGCTTCCTGTGTAACATAGAAACATAGAATTTGACGGCAGATAAGAACCACTTGGCCCATCTAGTCTGCCCCTATTTTATTTTATCCTTTAGGCAATCTCAACCCTTTTTTAACCTTAATTCTTTGTAAGGATATTCATAGTATCCTATCCCAATGGCCCTTTCACCCCCTCCCCTTTATAGTCCTATGTGGTGTAGTATACCTAATTATTCTAATTTATAGTGCATACTGTGCAGTTAAAGGGACACGCATCTTACACGTTGACCTCCCATGATTTGTCATCTCTGGCCATTCTCACATGTATAAAGTCACATACTATAAGTAAGCTTTAGATGCTACAGATTCAGATTAATAATAATTCTTTACTTTTGGACACCCCACCCTCTCCAACACCTCCAATCTCTCTTGTGAAAATAGGAGTGGTCTAACTGGATATTGGTGTGAGTATGTAGAGACATTATTTAGGCCTAATGTTCTGATTTTTCCAATATTATGTTGTCATACGTTACTGCTCCCCTGGGAATTCATGTAGTCATATTACCACATTCATTTAGAATCCGCACTGGACTAAGGGAGGAGAATCAAAATTGTCTGGTGCTGGAGGATTCCACGCTGTGCTGTACAGGTCATCCAATTAGTCACTTACATACTTCCCATTTGTAGAAGTTTTAATTTAATGTTCAATTGTACTTTTGGGGCAGATGTATTAACCTGGAGACGGCATAAGGAAATGATAAACCAGTGATAAGTGCAAGGTGATAAACGCACCAGCCAATCAGCTCCTAACTGTTCATTTACATATTGGGGCGGATTGGCTGGTGCGTTTATCATCTTGCACTTATCACATGTTTATCACTTCCTTATGCCATCTGCAGGTTAATACATCTGCCCCTTTGTTCTTTCCGAGGCGGGACAGGCGTGCATGAGAATAGGGTGTGGATGCACATCAGTGTGCCGTATACACTACCTGTATGCACAGCACCCGCATACCACTGTTCTGTTTAGGAAGGACGGACAGAACCCTCAAGCAGGATTGTGCCACCTAAATGGGAACAGTTCATTGAGATCATGGTGAGTGTCGTAACCCCTAACTGCTACCTCCTGCAGCTGTGCCCCACCCTAACTGCCCCATCCCACAGCTGTGACCTACCCTAGCTGCCCCCTCCCGCAGCTGTGCCCAACCCTAGCTGCCCCCTCCCGCAGCTGTGCCCAACCCTAGCTGCCCCTTCCCGCAGCTGTGCCTAACCCTAACTGCCCCTTCCCGCAGCTGTGCCTAACCCTAACTGCCCCTTCCCGCAGCTGTGCCTAACCCTAACTGCCCCTTCCCGCAGCTGTGCCTAACCCTAACTGCCCCTTCCCGCAGCTGTGCCTAACCCTAACTGGCCCCTTCCCGCAGCTGTGCCTCTCCCTAACTGGCCCCTTCCCGCAGCTGTGCCTCTCCCTAACTGGCCCCTTCCCGCAGCTGTGCCCAACCCTGACTGGCCCCTTCCCGCAGCTGTGCCCAACCCTGACTGGCCCCTTCCCGCAGCTGTGCCCAACCCTGACTGCCCCTTCCTGTAGCCATTCCCATTCCGCAGCCTAGCCCTAACTGTCTCCAACCCTAACCCTAAAACTAACTTTATACTTACTGTCTGGATTCCGTTGTCGGGATGGTGACTGCCGGGAACCTGACTGTATCCTCTTGAGTCCATACCATTGGTGGAGCATTGGTAGTTTTTCAATATTAATTTTTATTATTTTGTAGATGAACAAAAGAAAATGGGAATGGGGTACAGAATCGAAAAAAGGGGGGGGAGGGACGGGTTAGGGGGGGTACACAAACAGCTCACAAGCACATTATTACATAAAGAAAAAAGAATAAGAGAATCCACTAACAATAGGTCCTTATGGAGCTGAATTCATCCAACAATAACTGCAAATCAGTTGGTTAAACTAAGTGTCTCTGCGTCGTGTATCACACCTGGCGGGCGATTATGCCAGTAGGTGGTCCATGAAAGCCAGCGAAGAAGAGGACAAGATGCAGTGGAGGCATAAGCCACCCCTGCGGTTTCAAATTCACAATGAGACTGTATAGTCTTTTCTATCACAGTTATACGGGGGACCCCGGGGGAGCGCCATTGACGGGCGATTAGAAGTTTGGTGGTGATAAGTATATGACCCAAGATATATTTTTCGCACGGCGATAGGTCACCATAATAGAGGTGTAGAAGAGCTAGCCGTGGGTGTGGAGTTAAACGGTGGCCCAACACCAAGCTTATAAGGTGAAAAACAGAGTTCCAAAGTTGGGCTATCGTTGGGCACTCCCAGAAAACATGCAATAAGGTGCCAACATTACCACAGTTGCGCCAACATAGATTAGACGTGGAAGGGTGCATCGCATGCAAGCGGGAAGGGGTGAAATACAAACGGTGGAGGAGTTTATAATATAATTCCATATGTGAAATACATTTAGATATTTTAAAGCATGTTTGGAAGATCGTCTCCCATTCCTCCTCCGAGACGGAGCATCCAAGATCCGTCTCCCATTTCAGTTGAAATGGAGCTTTCTGTAGCGGTTGAAGGTTGGTAATATAATTATACCATTTAGTGATGCCTCCCCTGCCCTCCCCGGTATCAAGGAAATTCTGGACAAGCTTAGGCAATGGTGATATAACATGGGGGGAGCTGGAATTCCCGTGAAGCCAGTGTCTAAGTTGCAAATATTTATAAAATTCCCTATACGGCAATGAAAACTTTTCTTGTATCTGAGCAAAAGAAAGCAGGGTGTTGTCCACCATTACATCATGGAGAGACAAAATTCCCCTGGATATCCAGGCATCGAATCTCAGATCGGGAATCATGGAGGCTATGCCCGTCAGCGAAAGAGTCGAGGAGGGGAGGACAATACCCGTCCCTCTAAGTGCTACTTCCAGCCAGGCCTTACGAGTAGACTGGACCGTGAGGGATCTAGATATTAACATTTTGCCCTAATTTTTCGGGAGCAGCAATATATCGGTCAGGGGGAGTGGGGAAACAAGTCCCTGTTCAAGGTGAACCCACGGTTTACGGACAGAGTGTGAGTACCAGGCACCTATTTGTGCAAGTCGGCACGCTAATTGATAGGCATGTATATCAGGATAGGCCAGGCCCCCCTCCAGTTTGGGCCGGATCATCATTTTCCTGGCCAGTCTCGGTTTCCTACCTTTCCATACATAGGAACTAAATATAGCATTAAATTTGGATAGGAGATAGTTAGGCAGGAAAATGGGGATGGCCCGAAATAGATACATAAGCCTGGGAAGAACCGTCATCTTCAGCGCGGCTATTCGTCCTAACCATGATACATGTTGCATCATCCAATCGGAGACCAGGTTGGTGAATTTACGCAATAATGGGGAATAGTTTGCAGAGATCAAATAATCTATCTTCTGGGTGATATGAATCCCCAGATATTTGAGGCTTCTATCCTGCCAGGATTATGTATAAGAAGCTTTCAACGTGGATAAAAGGGGAGGTGGGAAGTTTATAGGGAGCGCTTCCGTTTTGATATTATTGAGTTTATAATAGGATACCACAGAATAGTCGGTCAAGAGTGTGTGTAAAGCTCGCAGAGAGTTAGTAGGATCAGTAAGTGTTAAGAGGACATCGTCCGCAAAGAGACATATCTTATGCGATTGTCCTAAATAGTCCACGCCTTTAATTAGGGCCGTAGATCTGATTTTTTCAGCTAGAGGCTCTATCGCAAGAGCGAATACAAGCGGGGATAGGGGGCACCCTTGGCGTGTATCATTTGTGATCCGAAAGGAAGGAGAAAGGAGTCCATTCACACACACCCTTGCCGAGGGATTAGAGTATAAAGCGAAAATGGAGGTGAGAACTCTGCCATCAAGGCCAAACTTACGTAGCACAGCTTGAAGATATCCCCAGTGGAGGCGATCAAACGCCTTCTCCGCGTCCAACGAAAGCAATAATAAGTGGTCGTCCGAGGCGGAGAAGGCGTCCATCACATTTATTACTTGTCTAGTATTATCGGGGGACTGTCTAGCGGGGACAAATCCCACCTGATCACAATGAAGGAGAGGGTTGAGTCTGTTGGCCACTAGTTTTGCATAAATTTTGAGGTCCGTATTTAGTAGTGCAATGGGGCGATAGTTAGGCATCATAGCGGGGTTCTTCTCTGGCTTGGGGAAGGCAACTACACGAGCCTCCAACATCTCTATCAGAAAGTTCCCGACGGAGGAAGCGTGATTATATACTGAGTCTTGAATCGGGGTGAGGGGGCTTTTGAAGCATTTATAAAATATATTAATGAACCCGTCAGGGCCTGGCGCTTTATCCAATGGGAGTGAGTCAATCACTTGATCTATTTCCGTAGGGGACCAAGGCTGATTTAGAGTCTATAGAGAGTCAGAGTCCAGTGAGGTGAGGCGCATGTCTTTCAGAAAGGCCGCAATAGAAGCTGGTGTGGGTTGTGGAATAGATGAGTCTTCTTTCAAGTTGTAGCGGGTGGAATAGTACGCGGCAAAGGCGTCAGCAATTGCAGACGGGTCTGTTAATTTGATGTTATTTTAATCGACAATCGATTTCACCCTCTCCTTAGCGGTCTTCCCCCTCAGGGGGCAAGCATTCTACCAGCTCTGTCCCCTTGCATATAAAACTTTTGTCGCAATCGGAAAAGGTTTTTGTGGACTTCAGTTAGGGCCAATTTATTTATCTCATCCCTGATACGGATTAGATCACGATAAATTTTCTTATTTGATGGGTTCAACTTAAGTTGGCTTTCCACATCCTTAAGCGTTTCGAGTGCTATCTGTTGTTCACGGGAAGTTCTACGAATATAGGCAGCAGCTTGTATAGCCGCTCCCCTAACTACCTCTTTGGGGGCACACCAGTGTGTAAATATAGACGTGTCAGCTGGGATATTAGTCTCGATGTATAGAGAGAAGGCCTGGGATATCGATCGTTTAGCTTCTGCATTCGTGAGGAGATAGTCTCCAAGACGCCATAGGGTAGGAGTGGTCCTATTACGTCGAAGGTTCCAATGGACAGAGAGGGCAGAATGGTCAGACCATGATACTGGCAGGATAGAAGCCTTTGATACCTGTTGAAGGGTCCATTTATCCGATATTGCTAGGTCGATCCTAGAGAAAGAACAATGTACTGGGAAGAAAAACGAGTAGTCTCTACAGGTCGGATTTTTAGCTCTCCAGACATCGTAGAGATCATACTCGTGTAAAATATTCCGGAAGGAGTAAGAATTATCTCGGAGCGGGCCTGCACTGGAGACAGAGCGGGTCGAGGATCTATCCATCGTGGGATCAGGGGCAACGTTAAAATCCCCCAACAGTAACAGCGCACCCGAGCGGTGCGTCTGGAGGGTCTTAAAGAATTTTCTAAAGAAGGGTATTTGTTTGGTGTTGGGTGCATACAGCGTAGCCAAAGTAAACAGAATGGTGGGTTATACCCTCAACTGCGCAAAAGGCTTTGTAAACTCAGTCTATTTTTTGTCTTAGCGTAGCCAAAGTGTCTGGTTTATCCTCCAATTTACCTGTCAGGATGAGGTAAGGTATCTACCTTCCCGATCTGAGATTCGATGTTCAAGAGAAAAGTCACATGTATTAGAAAGTAACAAGGCCACCCCCGCTTTTTTCTTTGGGCCGTTGGACATATAACAGGTGGGGAATTTTCTGTTCATAAGTGAGGGCGGTGATGAAGACATGAAATGAGTCTCCTGAAGAGCAACTATGTGTGCTCTACATTTCGCAAAATGGTTCAGGGCCAAACAACGCTTGTTGGGTGAATTCGGACCTTTCACGTTCAATGAGAGAACTTTAACCATCAGGCATCTTAGGTAACAGTGCTATATACAATCTATAGGCATGAACTGTATAATGAGCTAAACAAGAACACGTGTACAAAAACTTGGAAAGACAGAGAGAGGGGGAGAGATAGTGAAGGTAGAAAACATAGTAGGCACCACATGGATGCCAAACAAGGTCGCCTTAAGAGGCAACACATGGGGTCGAGGTGAGGGGAGAGCCCCTCCCTCACTCCTTTAGCAATTAGCATATGACCGCAATATCAGAAAAACAGAGAAAAAATGCAATAGCAAATTCAAAGTCCCGGGCAATGTATGGGGTCATCTCAGAGGCAAGCGGGAATACTTTGCTCAGTAACTACCTAAGGCATTGACCGGGGGAACAGAATAAAGACCTAAAACAATGCAGGAATGAGTAAAGAAATCAAGTCCAGCAGCAACATACGACCTGGTTGTAGCAGCAGTACCTCCAGGTGGGGCTGCCGGCCATTGACCATTCTTGAGCCAATTTGAGGGTCTTAGGAGCCTTTGTGGGTGCATCCTCCAATTTCCAAGTGTCCAAAAGTTCCAATCCAGCCTCCGGCGTAGTTATCACATTTGTAGTGCCGTTCCTTCTAATAAGCAATTTGGTCGGGAATCCCCAGTGATAGGGGATATCAGCTCTCCTCAATGCTGTGGTCACCGGATAAAATGAACGTCGCATAGCTAGAGTAGCCGCTGAGAGGTCCCCATATACCTGTAGGTCCCCCAAGGTGGGGGCCTGTAGATCCGGTCGCATAGCCTCCCGCAGAATTTGTTCTTTAATGTGGAAATAGTGCATCCTCATCTGAGATTGTCCCTTGGAGCGTCCTTTGTGGCATTTTTTGCCTTCGGGAGTCGGTGGATGCGGTCAATGAGGAAATCATCGATGGAGTTGGTAGGAAAGAGGTTCATGAAGAGATCCGTCGCGAACTGTTTGAGGTCCGGGTTGGAGACCGTTTCCGGGATGCCCCGAAGCTTTATGTTGTTACGTCGTGACCTATCCTCAAGGTCACAGGTCTTCCGTCGTAGGTCCGCGACCTCGGACTGTAGCTCTTCAAGTTGAGTAATCACCTCATTGTGGGACCTCACAACCGCCTCACACTTATTCTTGAGATGGTCCGTGCGCTGGCCTATGGCATCGACGGCTTGTTGACAGCACTGCAGCGCCGTCTTAACTTCCATCGTGATATCATCCTTGAAAGTAGCCAGAAGCTGCCGCATAGAGCCAAGCGTGAGAGGTGCATCATCATCCAGATGGGAGAGTTTCGGCGGGCCCCCACGTGTAATCCGGGGAGGGCTTGGAATGAGAATCTGACATGGGAGATCCTTTCGGTCCCTGGGATGCGGGAGACTGTTTGAAGAAAGCAACCGGACGAGCCGGGGTCTGGTCTTTCTGGCGTTTAGGCGGCATAATACCAGAGGGTGTATCCCACTACAGCAGGCGTGAACTAGGCAAATTGGATACAGGAGGACGGACAGAGTTATATCGGTTTGATAATTGCCCAGATTTGTATCACAGCATCAGGAGCGAGGGAGAGGTCAAAACATCACAATGGCGTTTACATCACCTCTGTCCAGAGAGGGGGAGGGCCTCCCAGCGTCCCCTACCACTGAGGTGCACTGTCGGAGGGATCAGATATAAGCACTGGGTGGATATAGGCACCAGAGGTTTTCTGACAGTGAAATCTTAAAGTCCCCTTTAGAATAGTATAACAGCTACCACGAGGTGGGAGAATAAATGGGGCGTCTCAGGAGTAGAGAGTATCCTATAGTGACGCGGGGTATGCTGGGAGAAAGCTAAGCCTGGAAAGCCTGGAGAGTAGGGGCCAAAAATACACTGTACAGCAGGAGATTTCTATGCATGCCATTTGCCAGGCAGTTTGCAAGATGGCGCCGTCAGACTCACATCCTGTGTCTGAATATTGTAGGTACCTGGTCTCCGGTCCGGTGCGTTGGTGGCAGTGGTGATTGTCCCGGCAGTGCCAGCGCTCCCCCGCACGGTAAGTCACTGAAGAGCGGGGGCAGATGGCAGCGTCCGGCGCCGAGAGCGCAGCCTTACACTCTCCCGCCGTACGGATCCACACAGCGGGCGCCGCGACGGGTAGTTGGGCCGGCGGTCAGGTCCAAGGCAAGTGGGGGAGCTTCAAAGGAGGCAGGAGCCGGCTCGTTGCCGTCCGATGGTGCTATAAAGGCCCCGCCGCGTCACTTCCGGTCTGGGTCAGCGCCCGGCGCGAGTCCCCGGCTCCAACTAGGTAGGAAGGCTGCAACCCGCACGGGCACAGGGGGTACCCGCCGGCTCCGCAGACCCACCGACCCAGTGCAGGGGAGCTACAGTAGTCGAACGATGGGGCTCAGGGAACAGGCGAAGAGGCTGAAATAGGTGAATTAGTAAGTCTCACATAGGAGCTCGGGCCCAGCACTTCTATCCCCTCACACAGCTAAGCCACGCCCCCGAGCATTGGAAGTTTTTACCCACAAAAATAAATACATCTACCTATTTTTATTGTTTGCAAACTTTTATCTTTTTTTATCTTTTTTTTTTTTTTTTTTTTTAGATTTAAAACTCTTTGTTGCTCTTTTATATAAAGTAACTTTTCATTTACAATCATCTATATTGCACAGAAACTTTTTGTTGTATTACAGCTCCTTATTTAACTTCATGTGGAACCCTTAAAGTCACTATTAAATCTGTGATGATGAATTGCCATGACGGACTTATTCTGTGGAATTTTGTAGGTAATGACCTTCATGGAAGCTGTCTGGTCTGTATTTTGTAATCTTACTGCTGAGATATTTGGCCTTGGCTTGTAAATCTATCAACAGTTTATCAATCTTATGACTTATTCCTGAGCAGGATATTAAATTGCTGGATGATTGTATAGCCGGTCTGGGGTGCATAGCATCTCAGCTGCTGCTGCTGTCTGCTGACATTGTGCCGGTAGCTGTGTTAAATAAGACTCATCGGCTACACACAGTAGGACCAATGTGAGATTCCAGCCTAGTATAAGTTACAACAATTTACTAGGAACTGATGACATGCTTGAAGCATGGTGCACGTATCCTATGCTATTCCATTAAACCGTGATAGAGGTACATACAAATGCATACTTATGACTAGCAATGAAGAAAATGAATACAGACTATACCAGTGGCTCTCAAACTTTTCTGAATCACGGCACCTTAAAGCATCAGAATTCTTTCACAACACCACTAGGCCAAAAGTAAGTTAATTGTGTTTATGTTTCAACCTTAGGTTCAATGGTGTGGTGAGGGACAAGATTTGCTTCTGTTTGTCCACATATTTTATGATTAACAGCCACCAGCGTTGGTTTTGCGTGTTACATTGACCAAAAATAATTTTAATTGGTCCTGGTCCACAAACCCAGGGCACCCCTGCAAGTGTCCTGAGGCACCCCAGGGTGCCACGGCACACAGTTTGAGAACCACTGGACTATACCATAAACTGTATGGAAATCCTAAGAGCTATACAGTATAACAAATAAATATATGGAATATTTTACTTGCCAACAGGATAATATTTGACATTAACATACAGATGTATACAATAGTAGAGTTCCTTAATGCGCTCTTGATCTAAAACTATTGTAGTTTTGTTTACTTTATATCAGTTAGTATGTTCTAAATCAATGTATTTAACCCTGCTTTATTTCAATAGGCAAGCTTCAACACAGAGAAGATCCCTTGTCGATAGAGACCAATATAAAATAGAAATAAAAAAGGTATCTCTGTGGAGCGCACTTATTTCATAAACTAATTTAATTGAAATATTTTTACTGGATATTTATAAAGAGAGGATGACCTTACACATATAGACACCCATATTTAAAACACATAAATCTTTTTATTGTTATTGTTTAAAACACATACATCTTTTTATTGTTTGTTTCAACTTTTAAAAAATGATAATAGAGCTTTCACTCAACGCGTTTCGTCTTATATCGACTTCTTCAGGGGTGTTTTCTGAATAACAACTCTTTGTTTATTTTGAAAAGCTGTATCAATCATAAAGAATAAGGACCTTTAATTGAACCAATTAATGTGCTAAAAGTTATTATAGAATAAATTTGAAAACTTGAGGAAAGAAACTCCCACAATTTGGCAACACTTAGTGGGGTTCCCTATTTGAGACCATCTGGTAATTTTATATTATTCTCCAAAGTGAATATTTATAAGTTGCTTATCAAGCCTCATTAAATTTTTCCTGCAGCAATCCTATATGTCTGTATATATAGGGATCCACATATGGACTGAATGTTAACAAGTCTCTTATAATCTCCCAGCAGTAGTCCTATATGTCTGTATGCACAGGGATCCAAAAGTGGAATCAAACATACAGATGTGTTCTTCTCCAATATTGCTACAGTCGCGACAGGTCATGTGCGACTCTGCTAGTGCGTCTTTTTACACGCAAAGGCATCCTAGTCACAAAGTGATGCTCGTGGACGCATCGGGAGACTGTGCTGTTTAGTTGGATATGACACCTGGATATCTGTGTGCGACTGGGTCTCTGATTCTGTATACAAAGTGCTGCGATGCAGCGGTTGCAACTTTTTTTTCCCATGCAAAGTTCCTTTGTGCTCTGTATACAGACTCTGTCACATAGATATACAAGTATCACATACCATATTGATCAACACCGCTTCCTGGTGCGTCCTACGTTGTTGCATCGCGTTGCGACCAATACCCCTTTCAGACCGGCAGCTTGTAACCTGGATTATTGCACATGAGCACACAGTAACCCGGGCTGCTGTGCAGGTATGAAAGGGCCCAGGGGAAATATCCCGGGTTGAGCAACCCAGTATTTCAACCCTGGTAGTGACCAGGGTTGAATACGGCTTCAACCCGAGTCGCTGTGCGGTGTGAATGGGTTGCAGGGTCGATGAGTCCGGTTTCCCGTTTACACTGTATGGACAGGTGGCGCATGGAGATCATGTGATCTCCAAGCGCCACCTCCCCACGCGTCACTAGTGACGTCACCAACCCGGCATTATGCTGTGCTGGGGACGTCAGTGTGAAAGGGGCCGAGGAGGGTCGCACCGGGGAGGCACTCATGTACGGCTCCTAGGTTCGACGCGCCATTTCGGTCTGAAAGGGGTATAAGATGCATTTTTCGGGTAAAAAGCATGAAAAAGAAACCCATCGCTAACCGAGACGCACGGGACCTGGCAGGTCTCCCTTGCACCATGCGTCTCACACGGTGTATTGAGGCTAGTTGTATGAGGACACCTAAAGATTGGTATATAGTAATTTTAATATAGATTCCTGTTTTGCATTTAAAATCTCAGACTAATATTTCCACCTGATCTCTTTTTCTTCTCTTCCCGTGCCATGTTAAGGGTGGGGTACTTCCTTGTCTTGCATTACTTTGAAGTTGTTGAGTATGAGTGACAGGGTTGCTGACTTCCACCACAGCACTGCTCTGTGTAGGTTTATGATTCATACGGAAGAGATAATTATATTAACCAACCAAACAGCTTTTCTTTATAGCTGCAGATATTTTTTTTTCTTGGCCAAAGCTTATTTCAAACGAAGAAAAATCAGGGTTGACAACATTACAAGTTTAATTTTTAATAAAGCTGAATTATTTATCATACAGTGCCCAAGAATAGGTATTTGAACAACATATTCTAGAAATAAATTGTTGGGTTTGTACACATACTGTAGAATGGATGCTGGTTCACACCATGTATACCGATAACACGGGGTAGAGGCTCTCCTAAATTCTGCTTACAATGCCTGGGATTCTGTGAGCAAGATGGATGTCTTTACTCATACTTTGAATTCCTGGTGCTGCTAATTGATGGTCTGCATGCTGGGACAAATTAAGATATATACCTCTGCTCCTGGCGGTGCCAGGGTTTATGTCAAAGTCCTTTCCCTTTTGTTAAATTCCATGTGTGAGTAGATATCGGGTTTACGTTTGTTTAGTCTTAAGATGCCTGTTGTCCAAAGACATTTATATATCTAAGAATGTGCCAACATTGTATTACTGGAGACCTGTCTGACTGTGGTTGTCACTGACATAAATACTACAGATACCAACTCAGTGCGCTTGTCATTATTTCACATTCCGTGGAGGATATTATGACTGCCTGGACTGCAGTGGTACGTGCCAGTGTATTTGTAGCTTTGTAGCATCAATAGTTTATTAAAGGAAAATAATCTTTATATATATATATATATATATATATATATATTTATTTATTTATTACTGTTTTAGGGCTAAAATACAGCCTTATTTCCTAACTGATCTAAAAACACCATGGGGGAAATGTATCAAACCTTCTAAAGTGAGGAGCGGACAAGTAGAGGAGTTGCCCATAGCAACAACTTGGCTACTAGCTAGCATTTATCAAGTACATTCTATAAAATGATTGGTAGAAACTTATTGGTTTCTATGGGGATGTTCTCCACTCAGAATGGATACATACAATATCCCAGCGGATAGGATGCCAGTGGTCATATGACCGACACCGGTATCCCGAAGTAGGGAATCCTGACAGGGGTTGGTAAAGTATGTTTACCCTACTCCCTTCCCGCAGTCTATACCTAACCCTTCCACCCAAGCAGCCTAACCCTAACCCTCCCTGGGAATGCCTGACCCTAATCGACCCTCCCCGCAACCTAACTCTCCCCCCACAGTGTAACTCTAACTCTCCCAGTTTTTGCCATCCTTTAGATCTAACCAACAGAATCCCGAAGCCTGGGTCCTATTTTGGGTACTCTTTAGAAACCCATGGTGGTTACAAACCACTACAGTCTCATTGTCATTGTATTATTACAGATGTATCCACATACACTGAATCTCTAGTTGCACCAATTAGCTTCTATATAGCTGCGCTGAAACACTAATCCTAAGTACCTAGCACACTATGAGGGTATCAAATTACCCGCATTTTTCTCGTGGAAAAAGGTGCTTTAATTGCCCAATGGTCAGTTAGAGCCACCCCTTCCCCAAGAAAAATACAAAATACAAAATAAAAAAAAATTACTCATTTTCACACGAAAACACACAGGATCCAGGATAAGTACCCAGACCCTTTTATTTGCGGCTGCAATCGTGAAAATGGGCCACTTATAGGGGATTTATTCTCATGCCTTGGGCATTTCAAACACTTCCCTGATAGCTGACGGCTTGTGGTGCTAATTAGATACCCCCGGGGGATCAGTTAGTAACGGTAAATTACCGTGACTTAATTGGATACCGACCTGTAAGTGAACTTATTCAGAAAAATTAAGCTACAGGGAGGAAAAAGTGCACAATCTAGTGTAAGAAGGCAAGACAGGACTGATATGGGTGACCTGCTCTGTTATTCTCAGTCTGTGACTATGGGGCAGATGTATTAAGCCTGGAGAAGTTATAAAGCAGCGATAAGTCGAAGGTTATAACGCGCCAGCCAATCGGCTCCAATATGTAAATTGTCAGTTAGGAGCCGATTGGCTGGTGCGTTATCACCTTCCACTTATCACTGCTTTATCACTTCTCCAGGCTTAATACATCTGCCCCTATATACCAATTCCTCTGCTATGAAAATACTAATCCTAAGTACCAGGTGACTTACGTTGGGATGCGGTCATGTGCCGACGCAAGGATCCTGAGCAATCAAAATGCTGGCAGACAGAATGCCGACCCACAGGGACTATTCCCACTCGTGGGCGTCCACGATACCCATAGAGCGGGAATAGATCCTGTGGCGAGCCACCGAGCCCGCAAGGGGATTTGTTGCACTCGCCCCTACCCCCGTCGGCATTCTGCTGCCGGGATCCCGGGGTCGGTATGTTGCCCTCCGGGATCCCGAGCGCCGGTCTCCAAGCCCCAACCCTCTTAAGTCATATGGGGCAAAAAGTATCCGCGTATGAGAACATTTATTGTATTATCCACGTGAATGCAGTAATTTACTTGGTCCAAGGGCCATTTGGTATTATATCCGCTCCTCCTTAGTAGATGGCATTTTGCTTTGAATTCTCTTTGATGCTTTGGCAGGGAGCGATTTGGTGCCCTCAAACTAACAGCAACTCCCCCCCCCCCCCCCCCCCCCCTCCCCCATACATACACTTGTTAATTCTCAGCCAGAAATGTAGCTTCATAACACTTGCAGTAAGTAACACATTCAGTCACTCTGGCGATGTGTTACTGGCTGTAAACCTTGCTTAGAATATAGTGTTAGCATTTATAATGGCGTACATGCAGTCATGTGGCTTGTGTAATGTGTTGGCTGTGTTAGTGGATAGACCTGCCTGTCCGTCATTATAAATAGTACTGCCTGGAATGGTGAAGTGCTTATAATATGTTAACAGCTGAAGAAGAACCTTGGCTGCACTGTGTATTGTTCCTCCTGTTGTTATAGCACTCTGCAAGATCCCGTACCCTGCGTGTTATTATCTGGCTTCATCTTGCAGGGAGAGGTTTTCTGTTGCACTGCTTCATTTTCATGTATAGTATTCCGTAATACAGCCACCTGTTATTGTATCTCCTTAGCTGTTCCATCTACTGGTAATCTGCGTTCCCTGCCCAGCACTGTGTATTGTCTTGTTTCCACGCCCGGCACATCTTTTCCCGACTCATCCAGCCAACTGGCTCACAGTCCTCTTGTTTTTCGGACACACTTTCTCCCCCAGAAATAATCTAATCTCACAACTATGTTTGACATCTGGCTTTTACTAAATCTGTAATTAAGTCTCCGGGTGTGACCGTCTCTGCAGGATCTTACTTAGAAATCTCTGAAAACATATTAATTGTTAATTGACTTGTATTTATTATGTTTTGTAGTTCTGTTCAGTTTTTTTTTCTTAAGTTTCCACTTTATCAGAATGAGCGATGCACCTTGGGGCTGATGTTGATTTGGACGGAACTGGCTTTGTTGCTTCCAAACTGTGGGTCTGATTCATCTTTGTAAGGAAGCGACTGCAATTCCAGCTAATTTAAAGTGCAAAGGTAGCAGGAGTCGTCTGTAGGAGAGAGATGCCCCCAGCATGCATTAGTGAGGACACAGCCTTGGATTACAATGTCACAGACTGATGTGTGGCATTATAATAGTGGACAAGAGAGAAATGCTTGGGGGGGGGATTGTATCGTTACTTCCCTGATCACACACTAATACCCCATTCACACTGCACAAAAAACCCGGTATCGACCGAGTATTTTTGCCGGGTCGACACAGGTCGCTGTGCAGTATGAACCAGGTCACTGCCGAATTCCCCGGGTCGCCTGTGTGAACGGGTTACCCTGGTCGATGCGACCCGGCACCCGTTCACAGCATAAGGAGAGGTGGCGATGAGATGATGTCATCTCCAGCGCCGCCCCCAATGCCGCCTCTGGCCCCGCCCCTGGATGACAACCCTACCCGGCATATTGCCGGGTCGAGAAGCCACCCCGTTCACGCTGCACAGGTCCATTGCCGGGTCACACCCGGGAAGGACCCTTGTCCAATTCCCGGGTGTGACCCGGCAATGGCAATGTGAACGTGGTATTAGTAGTGTCCCTCTCCAGGCAATCCTCAAGGTGGGAAAGGGTGCTGTTGGGGTAACGACCGTGGTAACCCCTTGGCCTTGTGCCCTGGGCAGCAGAATCGGTCGCAGGCTGCTTGTTACAGCCCTGTTCTCACTGATGTCCAACTCTGCATAGCCCGCACTGACGTGGATACACCCCCATGGAGTTTACGTGAGTGCCTTATTACAGCCACATTTCACATGCATAGTCTGTACTTGTGAATACATTTTTGCTCATGTGTGGCGCAAGAACACTCTCTTGCGGCACGCATGAGCATCTTCCCGTTCTTTACATATGCTATGGATCAAGACAACATTATCTGGCGTAACATAAGAGAGCGAATAGAGATAATGTATAAATCTTTTTTTCACACTTCAGCACAGTGCACATCTTCACACGATGAATACACTAATACAGTTTATTGAGACAGTCACTACAGCAGGAGGCAATGAAATGCATATATTCATTAGTAACACTAGATATAGTACAAAATTAGTGCCTATGAAAATATAATGTATCACATAGAGACTGGTTTTATTTATAAGAGGGGTAGAAGAAAAGAGGATAGGACATAAGAAAAGAGACGTTGTGACAGGCATTAACAAAAAAAAATGGAATAATGTACAGAAATAGAGAAGAAGAAGAAAGAGGTCTGGGTGGATGGCACTAATCTAAAAATGAAAATTTGGTAAAAAAAAAAAAAAGGCGGTGAGAAAATGAACCTGTTTCGAAAGGAGAAGGGGTGTTTTGTGTGGCGAGCCAGGGGCCCCAACCAACCTTTATCAAATGATTTAGAAGAGTTATAAGGAATACTAGTCATGTATTCCATACAGTATGTACTGTATACCAGGCGATGAATACACTTTAATGTAGCTGATGTTTGGTCCAGTTCCTTAGGGATATTGCATGTGCTTACCCTTTTCTTACTTTAATAATCTTCAGCTGCACCAAATCCAGCAGTCTTCTGCCACCTGATACTTATTCCAGTGTCATCTGCTGATGTAACTATGTTTATTTACCCTGTACTTGTCCTATATTGTAAGTTGCTGTTTTTCTGTTTGATTATTTGTTTATGTACTCTGTAATTGGGCGCTGCGGAACCCTTGTGGCGCCATATAAATAAAGGATAATAATAATAACCTGTCCTCAGGACTACAGGAATAGTATGGAATAACCTAGCTCTATGGAATGTTTACTTAAGTATGACTGTAAAAAAGTAGGAGAACAATAAAAGAACAGAGCAGAGTACAAATAAAACAAAAATAAAAAAAACTTTTTTTTTTTTTATTACTTGGTCATAGAGTTAAATACTTATTTCATGGTTTAAAGACCCCCAGTGTAGTTTTATGTGGTGTTGACGGGTCAACTTTAACAAGCAGCTGGAAACATAGACCATGACAACTGCCCAAGGTGGGTATGAGTGAGTAAACCAGGGGTTATGTGTTCACTAATCTTCCAATGGCACCAAGTCTTCTCAGAAAAAGTCTTAGAAATACAATTCCTAAGTTCTGCTATCTGTGTCATGTCTAGAAGGATGATCGCTTATAAAAGCAACTAATTTAGAAAGGTCACATTCACTGATCTGCAGTACAAGGTTGTATGTTGTCGCACATAAGAGATAATTAACTTTGGAAGACTGACCTCTACCCCTAATTTCTGTTTATTACCAGCCAGAAGAATTCCAGAAGAATTCAGGGATAAAGCTTTACATATTGTGGGTAGGGGGCTCAGATTTTTCCTCTACCATCTGTTCTTTTAGACTCTGTGTAAGTAGATGGGAGACAAATGGCGTAATTAGAGCTTACAGTGATTGTCTCAAGTAGACAGAAAAGAAGAAATAGTCCTGGAAGTTTCTGCTATGACCAATAATACATAGCTATTCCTACCCAGTATGGAAATTTTGGGGAACCCTGTTGGACATCTGGAGGACTTTAGAGACGCCAGCCTCAACGCTGAAGAATTATTCTTTAACTGTATAGGCCAGTGGTTCCCAAACTTTTTTGAATTACGGCACCCTAGAGTATTAGATTTATTTTTCACGGCACCCCTAGGCCAAAAGTTTCTTTTTGAGAAATTTAGAAAGAAATATTGAATGAAGCAAATTTTGTTTATGTGTCATCCTTAGGTTCAGTTATATGGTCAGGGACAAGATTTGCTTCTGTTTGTCCACATATATTATTACTGACAGCCACCAGCACTAGTTTTACCTATCACATTGACAATAAATAGTAGGAATTGGTCCTGGACCACCAACTCAGGGCACCCCTGCAAGTGTCCCGAGGCACCCCAGGGTGCCACGGCACACAGCTTGGGAACCACTGGTATAGGCTGTCAGTCCACATGAGAGATAGATGACCAAACACACATAAACCAAGGGGCCAAATGCCCTACACAGTGCAGAGAACGGGGTGCATGTATCTTGCACGGTGCGGAGAACAGGGGTCATGTATCTTGGTGGGGGCAGGAATAAAGTGACCCCTGCCCCTTGTGCTTTCCTCTGTTCAGCACTCATTCAGGCAGACTCTGACAGTGCCAGTTACACCGGGTGTGAGCTGTCTAATTCATAGACAGTATTGAATCAGAAAAAAACTATATCTGTCTGTTACTTAGAGGCAGTAAGTGGCTGTGATCATCAGCGCTTTTAGGTGGTAAGACTTCTCCATCAGTCCGGCACACACAAGGTCAGCCATGCCTACTTAAGGTAAGGGGCAGGTCCTCAGACAGTGGAGCCCAATCTGTTCTCTGCACTGGGCCATTCATCCCACATTGCTCAAAATGGTTGGGGGGCCAGGGAAAAATCATTGCTGGTCTGGGCAGCAGTGGGCCCCTTAGTGCTTAGGGGCCCCCGGTGCAGTGTACCTGCTGCACCAATGGTAGTTCCGCCTCTGGTCTCTGCATACCTTTGCCTTTCCATTCTGATACAGATTTAGACATCCTACGTTCACAATATCTGCAGAATAGCTACTTTGCAGTTGGCTGGTGGTCATAATAATTTGGTTTTATAGACAGGCTCAAACCACCTCTATTTGTGCAGCTGGACAATAATATCACAACTCAAGGATGTGACAACACAAAACATACAAATAGAAGATGCTAAATTGGGACTCATTCAGACTTGTTAATTGAAGGCTGTGAACTTATTTTGTTAATTTTCTGGCTTTCGAGCCTCATATTTTACTATGGTAGCGCTTGACTGGCACAGCAACTGTTCCATTTTTGGAGGTGTTTTTTGCAGCAAAATTGTGGTTGGACTGTTTTCTGAACTCATCCTGAAGTGATATAAAACTGATATAAAGATACAAGTGGGCAATATTGTCGACCTTTTGGCTCTTACAAAATAAATATGATTTGGTTGGTTTGAAGTGGAATTGGCCCTGCCAAGTTCAGAATTCCGTGTCATTACCACGACCTTGAATCACTCCCAGGTCACCATGCAGCTGTTCTCTGGTATGAGCAGAATAGTCTGCTGGTTTTATTCAGTTAAAGTGGACAGGTGTTCACTAGGACTAGTTCCAACTGGCACTGAGATCCTGGGAACACTATAGGGAAAGGCTAATTGGTTTTACTGGTAGGATGGTTCACAGTGTTTCAGTCTTGTCATATGCCAGGCTATACAAACAAACTTGTATCTGCACATTTTGTTAGTCACATGAATAAAGTACTAACAATTACATAGTTTGCAAACTGCTTGAAAATATTATTTATCTCATTCCATAGAACTGAAGAATTGCACGTCTCTTATGCAGTTTGTGAGGAATTTTGTCCCATCAAGGCCCTTTATCTAATTTTTAGCCATTCCGTTTTTGCTTTAGTGGTGTGTCCTTTTGTGCTGTAAAGTGATTGTCAGGTGTCTTTGTAGCACAACCATAGTAAGTATATAAGATACTGTTAATAAACAAGTCATCACCCATCCATCACCGTGCTTAGTATGTGGTTCTTGTGCTGTTGCTCAACGTTTGCTTTTAACCAAACAGCATATTTTGCAGGGTGTAGTACGGTATGCCGGCGACCAGCATACCGGCTCCGGGAGCCCGACCGCCGGCATACCGACAGTGTGGCGAGCGCAAAGGAGCCCCTTGCGCGCTCGCCACGCTGCGGGCACGG
Source organism: Pseudophryne corroboree (assembly GCF_028390025.1). Classification (NCBI taxonomy): domain Eukaryota; kingdom Metazoa; phylum Chordata; class Amphibia; order Anura; family Myobatrachidae; genus Pseudophryne; species Pseudophryne corroboree. The sequence continues at coordinate 162,644,779 of NC_086447.1, read as the reverse complement.
TGGCGCACCACGCTATTTATTCTCCCTCCAGGGGGGTCGTGGACCCCCACGAGGAAGAATAGCTGTCGGTATGCCGGGTGTCGGGATCCTGGCGCCGGTATACTGTGCGCCGGGATCCCGACATTCGGCATACTGAAGACCACTCATTTTGCATACAGACCAAAGCACCCCACTTTTGGTCTTTTCTATTTAGGGGACCTTGGGGCAGATGTATTAAGCCTGGAGAAGGGATAAAGAAGTGATAAGTGCAAGAAGATAACGCACCAGCCAGTCAGCTCCTGACATTTTTCAAATCTGTAATGATTGGCTGGTGCATTATCACCTTGCGCTCATCAATGCTTTAACACATGTCCAGGTTAATGCATCTGCCCCATTGTTCTGAAGTCTTGTTTTGTGATCATATGCAATTTTGTCATACTAAATTGTATTACAGTGTTTTGTTTTGTTTTTTTAAGAGGCTTTTTCCTGGCTATCCTTCCATGAAACAAATACTTGTTCTGATCTCATGGCAGAGTCATGAACTTTAGCATTTGCCATGTCAAAAGACTGGCCTTCAGCTCCCTGGAAGTACTTTGATGGGTTCTTTGCCCTTTTCTCAGGGCATCAATATTGTCAGATCTTTTAGTGAATCTGTTGGGATGCCTGTTCCCAGGAAGATAGCAATGGCCTTCAGTGTTCTCCAGTCTGTAAAACTTTCTCATAGAATGATGGACTTAAATTTGGTTTGCAGAATGCCCCTATGACGCTTTCTAGACAGAGCGGTAATGATTGCTTCGGATACCTTTGCAGATAACACATCCCGATTAGCAATAAATATGTTCACTTTGTTCCAATTACCTTCCTATCGATTTGGAAACCAAATCACTTATTTTTCCACACATGGCTTCTTCATGTTGAATTTGCTTTTTGTTTTATTTGTTAAATAATATGCAGAATCCGTTGTGTGAGTTGTCACAGGATTAGATTTATAGAATTTTGGTACTTGGTGAGGACTAGATGATTATGTCCTGTTATGTGATTTAACGTGACGATTATTAATTCACAGATTTGTTTACATAATAATGTAATATACAGAGAGAGGCTCTGGTGGCTAGATCTCCATGCGCTCTTAGTTCCTGCAAGGGCAAAGTGAAACCATTTATATCTGTATGAATAGTTGCCATTAAAAACTGTTAATGTAACATTATCTAGTAATATATGCCCCCCCCCCCCCCTATTCTTTAGCTCATATGTTTGTGAAATGTGCACACGTCTGGTTATTATAGCTTATTATTTGTTCACATCTCCTTTGCGAGGAAGCAAACACGTCTGAAACATCAAAGCTAGATTAATCTGCCCCACAATGTCTAAAAAAACATAAGCTGGATACATCTACTTTTTTTGTGTATGGGGGCAGGTGTGTGTAAGTGTGTGGGGAAGAGGGGGAAGGGGGTGGGGCGGACCTTGAATTCTAACCAGGAGAGGATAACGTGACCTTTTACTATACTAGATTCTCGGACACGTCCAACGCTCGAGAGGATCTACAGTTACTCTTCATTTGGAAAGGCAGAAAATGTAAACTGTTTTTTCTAAACAACAATATGATCCGAAGCCGAAAATGAAATGAACCCACAGAATAACATGCCGAAACATATTTTGGGTGGCTCATCTCACGGCTGTGAATGACCTCATTAGGAAAATATTACTACGTTGTGTTTGTTCTAATAGTGATTGCAGTCTTTATGGAAGTGCTTCCTTATGCTCCTTTTTGAAGCATTCCATGCACAGATGCATTCATAGGGGAGTCATTGGAAAAGCATAAGAAGTATGTCCAGAAAACAGCAAAGCTAGAGCTGCTAAAGATGGAGAAAATGTATACAAGCCATAAGTGGGTATTTATTAATGTCCCATAGCTCTGATAAGCAGCACTTACTGTGGTCTGTGTTGTAGTGTTGCGTTATTTGATTGTACAATGTTCCCTGCACATGTTAATATGATGCGTAATTAATGAATATGTATAAAGCAAAGCACCTAATCGCCTCTATTGTCTCATACTCTGCAGTCTATAAATAAACGTGCAGTGCAAATGATTATATTGGGATTTCTTTCCTCCCTTCTATACCAATTGTCCTTCTGTTAGGTCTGTATGCCGATTTCATGATTACATTCCACGAAGAACTAACATTTAATATAATAACCTGGCTCTGTTTTTGTTTTATTTTATTTTGCTTTTTGAAACTGTGTATAGCAGAGGAGTATATTGTTACCATTTTAATGTGGTTTCCATTTATGGAGAATCGCCCCTTTACATTATACCTATCCAGGGCCGGCGCTTCCACTAGGCAGCTGCCTAGGGGCATCGGGACCTGAGGGGGCAGTCTGCTGAGGCTGCCTGGAAGGTGGTATGTTCCTACCTCTCCCAGACACCTTGAAGTTGCGCCGGTAACAGGCACCGCAATCCCCCGGCACCCATTCCTTACAGTAGCCTCAGCCGCCAATCGATCCCGTATTGCAGTCTCTAGATCTGCTTCTGCCAGGCACAGGCAGTAACTTTGACAGCTCCAGGAGGCCTGGCCGCTCTTCATTCCGCATTGCAGCCCATATATAAGGTGGCTGTACAGCGCACTGTCAGTATTTGATAAGGGAAGTGGGGGAGAACAGCAGTCTGTGTGGAAGTTTTGCCTAAGGTGTGGAGAAACCTTTAACTGGTCCTGTATCTATCTATGTAGTACTTTAGTAAGGCTCTAATACATATTATGTCTTATAGTGGGGGCTCAAATAAACCCCCTACTGACCACACACCTGGCATTCTTGTTGCATATCGTCGGGGCTAAAATTATGCGCAGAATTTAAAATCTGGATAATATAAACATTTTTTTTTATTTTTTTAATAACATTCTCCATGGTGTATTAATTAATGCACATGTACTATGTAGGTGCTTGCAAATGTTATACAATGCCTGTAAACCCCCCATCCCTATTGGGTTCTGAGAATAATATGCATGAGCCAAGCAGAAGAAATGGTGAACACTGAACTGGGCTGTTAATTTCCTTAGTGTCTCCTTAGCAATACCCCCTCCTCTTACTTCCTCTGCTGGAAGCTGATAAATGGCCTATTCCAGCCGCCTATATCCTGCACACCTTCAAGGATTCTTCAGGCTCAGTGGATGCACAATAAGCCACACTCCACTCTTTGTATTGTTATGTAACTGTATTAGTTCTGCAAAATCCAGTGTAAAATGCGCCTCCTTACCATCCCACTTCAAAGGCAGAAAAGTATCATGGCTCATTTATTCACAAACGTTAGAAACTGGGAGACGAACCAAGATTAAGTTAGCGAATGTATGCCAGCAAAACAGACAATCGCCCAAAGCAACATATGGGGAGGGACGTGTCTTCATCTGAGGATCCTTGAAGTGCCTTTATATGGTTGATCATTTCAGTTATATGCTTTTAGTAAAGATAACTAAAAGCTTTTGTTTTTAAATAGGGCCACCTCAGCAGAAGTTATACGACAAACAAATGAAAAGTATTTCCATACAGTAATTAAATAGTTCTGATACTTCATTTATTTCCTATGCATACTAAGTATTCCAAACCGTATATGTCTATAACACAGCGATGCCTTATGGTGAAACGCATGATAAGTAGTATATGTCTATAACACAGCGATGCCATATGGTGAAACGCTTGATAAGTACTAAGTAGTTCTGTCTATTAATACTTGTTTGCACCATTGCCTAACTTTATCTCTCTTTTCCGTTTCAGGAAATTTTATTACATTACACTGCTAAGAGACCCTGTCTCCCGATACCTCAGTGAGTGGAGACATGTGCAAAGAGGAGCCACCTGGAAAACATCCCTACACATGTGTGATGGAAGGACACCAACACCAGAGGAGCTGCCGTCCTGCTATGAAGGCACAGACTGGTCAGGGTGTACATTGCAGGAGTTTATGGAATGTCCGTACAACTTGGCCAACAATCGCCAGGTGAGGATGTTGGCGGACCTCAGTCTTGTTGGATGCTACAATATGTCCTTTATCCCTGACAACAAGCGAGCGCAGCTTCTGCTAGACAGCGCCAAAAAGAACTTAAAGGATATGGCATTTTTTGGCCTTACGGAATTCCAGCGAAAGACTCAATATCTCTTTGAGAGAACTTTTAATCTGAAGTTCATCAGACCTTTCATGCAATACAACAACACTCGTGCAGGTGGAGTTGATTTAGACAATGGCACTATACAAAGGATCGAGGAGCTTAATGACTTAGACATGCAACTGTACGACTATGCAAAGGACCTTTTCCAGCAGCGCTATCAGTTCAAGAGGCAGGTAGAGCGAATGGAACAACGCAAGAAGAATCGTGAGGAGAGACTTCTTCAGCGGTCCAACGAGGCTTTTGCCAAGGAGGCAGAGGATGTTCGCTGGCCTACAGAAGACTACATGAGCCATATTATAGAGAAGTGGTAGACAGATATGTACTTTTATACTACTGGAAAAACTGGTTTCACATTTGTTATTCTATATTGTATAAAATACTGAACATTATAAATAAGAACACTTTTTATTTAATGTTGTAGCACAGAGCTCAAAGCTTCAGTAATTGTTCAACCCTACGGTATGTGGGACAATGTCCCTTATTTTAATGTAGTGAGAAAGTGACCACACAGTGTCAACAATCCTAGGTTTCATTCACACTAGGGAGTCATTAAAGCATTGTTAACTGTGTTTTTTGTATCTTGCTTCACAAATTCTCAAGAGGAAAATGAACTAATAACAGTGGTATGTTTAATAGCCTAAAACACATTCTTGCTCTTATAACCCTTAAACAAATCCCGTATGTTGGCCAAAGACAACAATTTGCAGTGAGAAACTAAATTGTATTTGTACCTCTTCCTTTTTTTATTATTTTATAAAGCTATGTAAAAACAAATTTCTATTTTTAAAATGTTGTACAGGTATGGGTAACAATTTTTTATAGGATGTTAATATTGTTTGTTTGATTTTGCCTTTATTAATCTTAATAATGCAATCAAAAGAGAACAGTCAATGTCTTCTATTAGATTATGTGTATGTCCCTTTTATGTCCTGGTTTAAGTTTGGGATCTATGCAAATTACTTTCATTCACGCTTACCGATGCTATCTTGAAGGCCGTAGAGTGAATAATGTAAGTCCATCCTACGCACTAAATCACACTCTTGACATCTGTCTCCTTTGTTAGTAGGTGCCTTCAACTTAGCTTTTAGAAGCTGAGAGATCATTTTAACAACCCATTTATTAAACTTGAAGGTTATTAAAGATTAAAAATAAGTTCAGGAGGAAAAAAAAAAATCAATAAACTAAACTCCGATCTTGTACAGCTACACTGGACCAATCTTCAGCATAGCCATAGTTCAACAGCTAGGCGAACCCAGACTGAGGTGCTTGGTTGTTTCTACCGGCAGAGAATCCCAGAGTATTGGGTTGTAATCAGGGAGACGGAACATGTTTTGTCAGATCTGATTGGACAATTGCTTATCCAATCAGCATAAATAACCATTCAATACAGTTTGTGCACATTTGTACATCAAGGTTTTTATTCTTGGAGATGCAAGCAGTGCTGGACCTGTGCAGGGGGTATAGGGAATATTATGTATCAGTTCTCCTAAAAAAAAAATAGGGAATATAAATAAAATGGAGCTTTATATAATGCTCTGTAAGAAGTGGCAGGGCTCCTGTAGTGGAGTAGAGAAAATGTATTTGGTATAACAGAGCTTTTACACACAAGTTTTCCTAGGATTTTCTCGTACAAGTTAAGAGCAGTAGTTGATCCTTTTTGGATTCAAAATTGCCATTAATAAAGAAGCAATCGAACTCTTACATGCAGTAGATCAATGTAACACTAAGTGTGTGATGTTGAGGTCACATTGGAGCAATGTTGCGCCACTATTACCATTACATGCTGTTCCTTGGCAACATGTGCATCGCTCCAACATCACTTGGAATTGAATTGTCCCCTTAGTTTTTGGCCAGATATTTTGTAAGAGAGTGCTTTTTTCTGATGGTACTGGATTTGCACCCTACTGCTACTGAACACATTGGCTTGCTTGCAGGATTCCTTAAGTTCTTTTCAGCCAGTATGTCACTAGGTAATAGGTTTTATTATACTTGGCAAACCTGTTAAATTATATGAAGGTTGGTTAACCCTGGAAACAATAATCTAAATTCTATTTTTTATTGGCAAATAAGTGGAACTTTTAGCTATTGCGAGTGTCGCACCGAGGGCCGGATGTAATGACGCCCAAGATCACTGGAGGTGCGTAATGCCGTCCGATCTTGGATGTTTTTGTAAAGGGGCAATAAATGAAAAGGCAAAAACCATGCCTTGTAAGTGGTTGCCTTTTTTAAAAAAAATGTTCGAGATCGGCCGGTGTCTTGTACCTACGGTGTCTTGGGTGTCATTACATCCGGCCCCTATTGTTTTTCCCATTTGAACTCGTGATCTAGAACACATAATATCTATTATTGATTTGAGTACACACCTGCGGCGGGATGTAATGCCGCCCCGAGTCCGGTGGCTGTGCGGGATGCCGGCCGAACTCGGACGTTTTTTTAAAGGGGCAATCACTTACAAGACATGGTTTTGCCTTCTAAGTGATTGCCCCTTTAAAAAAAAGTGTCAGAATTCAGCCGGCATCCCACATCCCGCTGCAGGTGTTTTGTCAATCAGACTGAACAACTGCATCTGATAACCTTTCCCAATTCAGGTTCCATTATTTCCAGACTACAGGATCATATAGGATTGATTGATTCAACCAAATTGGCTGAAATTTACCAAATTAGTCACCATTCTCTATGCATCTTATTTATAGAGCGCTGCCATATATTGTTGAACATTGTAATTGCTAACATTCTGTCTGATAAAGAATAGAGCAGATTACCCATGGTTAGTAGTGTCCTTATATTAAACATATCACTGTTTCTAGTACGTTAAGTCTCAATAGGGTGAACTTGGACCTGTCATAAATGTACCCACTAGCAAGACTAGTCCATATTAAGGACACAGCCCCACTTAGTGTTGAAGAGTGGTATTGCAAGAAAAGCACTTCTGTGGGAATTGTAATTGTGTATTTAGCATTTTACAGCAGTGTACTTCTAGGATCCCCAAATCAAGATGAACTTGTGCTAATTACGAGCCTTTTAATTAGAACATTGACATTTGACACTTATTTAATTTTCTATTTTCTGTTCTACACAAATGTGACATGTTTGCTCATTGTAATAAATCAAAATATGTTAATTTATTGAAATGAGCATGTCTGAATATTTAAAGCTATTTAAATGATCATACAAGTACACAATCTGTTTTGTCTTTGGAAAACCTTTTAATATGTCCCCTTTTACGAAGGTATAAATAAACATTACCCTCTGTTCCTTACTGGATCTCTCTCCCTCTTTTCCTCCCTTGTTCCCTTTGCCTGTTTCTAATGTTGCACACAGTAAATTTTCTAAGCCATTTATATCACTGTGAAACACACTTGTCATGTTGCTTTAATAAATAAAAGATGGATAATGAAGAACCTGTGATAACTTTTCAATGTTCTTGTGGCCATACATAGCAAGTAATTCAGGTATTGGACTTATTTGATCACAGATTTCCCAGAATGCGCCAGTAGTACTATATCAACTGAGATAATTCTGTGTCCAGTTATAAGGGCAGATCTAATAACGAGTGATATTATTGTTATTGCTCGTTCCTAATCTTCAATGTTTCTCCAAACTGTTGTGTGGGGGAAATGTATTATAGCGACTCGTGCTGCTATAGATCTTCCTGCTTCACCTCTTTACCCAGACAAACCAGGAAGAAACACAGACAAGATGTATGAACATCTCGCCTGCGGAGTGGGGGATTGAAGCCCTAGGTGATCCCCGCCAGCGCCCACAGCTCTCTACACCCTGCCGGCTCCACCAGGTATATGCGAGATCTCACATGCAGTCTGGAGCCAGGCAGTCACCGCACCCAGGGACAGAGCGGACAGTGCTGTGCTGGGGCAAATCGATTGCCACTGACTGTTTATACATCTGCAAGCACATCGGGGTGCTATCTTATAGATACAGATGTAGCCACACTCGTTCAGCCCACAATGCGGCCACATGGGCATACGTATAGCATGAGTGAACTGGTGCGGCGGGCTGCGTCTATTTGCACCCACGATCGCACCATAGAAAGCTTATGGGACGTGGGTGTGATTGTATGCCCATTTGCACTCACCTGCGGCAAACGGATCATGGGTGCAGCTAGTCGCAGCCAAGCTGGGCTTTGTTACATCTATAATTGACAAGCTGGTCCTCACCAAGCACTACAGTTTGTTAAATCTAATCTCCTATGACAACACAAAAAAAGATTTTACTTTGTCATTATTTATTCAACAAAAAAAGTGCATCAACGAGAAGGAGTCGTGTGTGTGTGTGTGTGTGTGTGTGTGTGTGTAAGTAAGTAAGTACAGTACACTGCATTATTTAATAGCTGGTAGGGCCACCTTTGCCAGTATACTGGTCTTTGTAGGAACTGATCAGTCTTGCATCACAGTTGGGGAATTTCTGCCTGTATTTCCTTACATCACGGCTTCACTTCATTAGTGTGCGTTATGAGCAGCTCTCAAGAGTTGGTTATTTGTATAGGAGCAGTTATTATTTATTAGAATGCTTGCGTTTTATAAATTCTTCCCCAAAGCTTTTATACATAGTAACAGTGGCGGCTCCAGAGGTGTGGCTGCAGCGCGTTCCAAAATTCAAATAGGGGATTCACACCAACTGCCACTCCAAACATCGCCAGCTGGGACTCACTGGTAGTGGGTGTGTCTCCCCTATTTGAATTTGGCACAGCGCTCACAGGGCCTAATTCAGACCTGATCGGTGCTGTGCGTTTTCGCACAGCAACTGATCAGGTCTGAACTGCGCATGCGGCGCCGGCACATGCCAGACAGCCGACGGCCGTCTCAGCCCTGCGATCGCCTCTGCCTGATAGGCAGAGGTGGTAGCTGGGCGGGAGGGCGCGTGTCGGCGGTGTTTGGCAGCCGTTTAGGGGGCGCGGTGTGTAGGCCGTGGCGGCTGCGTGACGTCACACACAGCCAATGCGACCCTCACGGCGACGAGTAGCTCCCTGCCAGAGCACAGGAGCTGCGCTGGCTGGAAGCTACTCCTAAAGTACAAAAGCATTGTCGCTATGCGATGCTTTTGTACTTGTGTGGGGCGGGGAATGGGGGTGGGGGGTGTAGGCCCTGACATGCGGGGGTTTCCCCCGCAAGTCTGAGTATCTGATCATAGCCGTGCAAAATGACAGTTGTGGTGTGTGGAAAGTGTTAGAGCAGAGATTCCCTACCATGGTCCTCAAGGCACACTAATAGTCGGGAGAGAGAACCCCTTGTTAGAGGATGGTAGACAAATAGGAGTCTCTGAGTTTTCTGCAGCCGGTGGCACACACTGGGGTCAATTTACTAAGGTAGGAGTTTTTTTGTTGTGTTTTTTTTTTTTTTTTTACAACTGGTGATGTTGCTTATAGCAATCAATCAGACTCTACATAACATTTATCTAGCTGCTTCTAGAAGATAATAGATAGAATCTGATTGGTTGCTATGGGCAACATCACCAGTTCTAAAAAACTCCCACCTTAGTAAATTTACCACACTGAGTGATAGAGAAAAGTTCCAGACAGGGGCTACTCTGAAAACATTCTGCAGATGTATCAGGTGGTCTTGGGACAAGGGTGATTAGGGTGAATACATTTCAGTGAGACTGCACGTGTAGGTTGGGGTAGAATTGTGGACAGTTTATTGGTCATTGGGCATGGATTTGTGGCTGCATAAAAATTATCAAACCTTTGCGCGAGATGGAGAAGTATTCCAAAGCAATCGGCTTATGACCAGTTGCTGTGGATAACTTTGCTTTAGCTCTATTGAAGATTTGATACATCCCCCCTTTAGAGAGAATACATTGAGTAGTGTCAGCATAGATATGGTACTGAAAGCCATAGGAATTTATCCATTTCCCAAGGTAGGCATATTTATTTGTATAATGCCCCCATATTACTCAGCGGTTTCCCGGGAATATTGAAGCATTTAAATATGTCCCTACCACATTGGAGCTTGCAGTCTACATTCTCCACACCACTCTCTCAGGTTCATCTTCGTCAGTAGACACTACTACAATGGTGTCAGACTGTGAGGAAAGTGGAGAAATCACACATGCATGAGGAGTATATACAAATTACTTTTGCTATTCTTAATATCTCTTACGTCCTAGATGATGCTGGGGTCCATTTTAGTACCATGAGGTATAGACTGGTCCTTTGGGAGCCACTGGCACTTTAAGAGTTCATTAGTGTGGGCTGGCTCGTCCCTCTGTGCCCCTCCTATCAGATTCCATTTAGATGGCAACAGTCTCCCTGCTTTGTGGGACTTGGGGGGGGGGGGGGTTGAGTAGGAACCAACTTGATAAAGAGGTAATGGTTCTCTACTCCGCTGACAGGACACTGAGCTCCTGAGGGAAATGATCGAAAGCCCACGAGGCGACCACTCCGACAGCACGGCCGCCACCCCCTAACAGAGCCAAAAGATAGAAGAGTAGTGAGTACAGCGCCGGCATCCTGGTTAGCGGGTCTCCGGTGGGTATGGCGGCACAAGGGTAGGAACGCAGCTCTGAACAGGCTGCACTCCATGGAAGGCTCCGCAACATCTCTGATGTTGGCACCGGAGGGGCGTCCTGAGCCAGCGCGCAGACCCTACTACACTGGTAATATAATTTCTCTGACGTCCTAGTGGATGCTGGGGACTCCGTCAGGACCATGGGGAATAGCGGCTCCGCAGGAGACAGGGCACAAAATTTAAAAGTTTGACCACTAGGTGGTGTGTACTGGCTCCTCCCCCTATGACCCTCCTCCAAGCCTCAGTTAGGTTTTTGTGCCCGTCCGAGCAGGGTGCAATCTAGGTGGTTCTCATAAAGAGCTGCTTAGAGTAAAAGTTTTGATAGTTTTATTATTTTCAGTGAGTCCTGCTGGCAACAGGCTCACTGCAACGAGGGACCTAGGGGAGAAGAAGTGAACTCACCTGCGTGCAGGATGGATATGCTTCTTAGGCTACTGGACACTAGCTCCAGAGGGACGATCACAGGTACAGCCTGGATGGGTCACCGGAGCCGCGCCGCCGACCCCCTTGCAGATGCCGAAGTAAGAAGAGGTCCAGAAACCGGCGGCTGAAGGCTTTTCAGTCTTCATGAGGTAGCGCACAGCACTGCAGCTGTGCGCCATTGCGCTCAGGCACACTTCACACCGGCGGTCACTGAGGGTGCAGGGCGCTGGGGGGGGCGCCCTGGGCAGCAATGTTAATACCTTTCTGGCTAAAAAGAATACATCACATATAGTCCATGAGGCTATATGGATGTATTTCACCCCTGCCAGGTCTCAGAAAAACCGGGAGAAGAGCCCGCCGGAATAGGGGGCGGGGCCTATCTCCTCAGCACACAGCGCCATTTTCCTACACAGCTCCGCTGCTAGGAAGGCTCCCAGGCTCTCCCCTGCACTGCACTACAGACACAGGGTAAAAAACAGAGAGGGGGGGCATTTTTTGGCGATATTATATATATTTAAGCAGCTATAAGGAAACAACACTTATATAAGGTTGTTCCTATATAATTATAGCGCTTTGGTGTGTGCTGGCAAACTCTCCCTCTGTCTCCCCAAAGGGCTAGTGGGGTCCTGTCTTCTATCAGAGCATTCCCTGTGTGTCGGTACGTGTGTGTCGACATGTATGAGGACGATGTTGGTGTGGAGGCGGAGCAATTGCCGGTAATGGTGATGTCACCCCCTAGGGAGTCGACACCGGAATGGATGGCTTTGTTTATGGAATTACGTGATAATGTCAGCACGCTGCAAAAGTCGGTTGACGTCATGAGACGACCGGCAAACCAGTTAGTACCTGTACAGGCGTCTCAAACACCGTCAGGGGCTGTAAAACGCCCTTTGCCTCAGTCGGTCGACACAGACCCAGACACGGACACCGAATCTAGTGTCGACGGTGAAGAAACGAACGTATTTTCCAGTAGGGCCACACGTTATATGATCACGGCAATGAAGGAGGCTTTGCATATCTCTGATACTGCAAGTACCACAAAAAGGGGTATTATGTGGGGTCTGAAAAAACTACCTGTAGTTTTTCCTGAATCAGAGGAATTGAATGACGTGTGTGATGAAGCGTGGGTTACCCCTGATAAAAAACTGCTAATTTCTCTATCGTCCTAAGTGGATGCTGGGGTTCCTGAAAGGACCATGGGGAATAGCGGCTCCGCAGGAGACAGGGCACAAAAGTAAAGCTTTTACAGGTCAGGTGGTGTGTACTGGCTCCTCCCCCTATGACCCTCCTCCAGACTCCAGTTAGATTTTTGTGCCCGGCCGAGAAGGGTGCAATTCTAGGTGGCTCTCATAAAGAGCTGCTTAGAGAGTTTAGCTTAGGTTTTTTATTTTACAGTGATTCCTGCTGGCAACAGGATCACTGCAACGAGGGACAGAGGGGAGAAGAAGTGAACTCACCTGCGTGCAGGATGGATTGGCTTCTTGGCTACTGGACATGAAGCTCCAGAGGGACGATCACAGGTACAGCCTGGATGGTCACCGGAGCCACGCCGCCGGCCCCCTCACAGATGCTGAAGCAAGAAGAGGTCCAGAATCGGCGGCTGAAGACTCCTGCAGTCTTCTTAAGGTAGCGCACAGCACTGCAGCTGTGCGCCATTTTCCTCTCAGCACACTTCACACGGCAGTCACTGAGGGTGCAGGGCGCTGGGGGGGGGCGCCCTGGGAGGCAAATGAAAACCTTTAAAAAGGCTAAAAATACCTCACATATAGCCCCAGAGGCTATATGGAGATATTTACCCCTGCCTAAATGTACTAAATAGCGGGAGACGAGCCCGCCGAAAAAGGGGCGGGGCCTATCTCCTCAGCACACGGCGCCATTTTCTGTCACAGCTCCGCTGGTCAGGAAGGCTCCCAGGTCTCTCCCCTGCACTGCACTACAGAAACAGGGTATAACAGAGAGGGGGGGCAAAATAAATGGCAATATATTAATATAAAAGCAGCTATAAGGGAGCACTTAATCATAAGGCTATCCCTGTCATATATAGCGCTTTTTGGTGTGTGCTGGCAGACTCTCCCTCTGTCTCCCCAAAGGGCTAGTGGGTCCTGTCTTCGTATAGAGCATTCCCTGTGTGTCTGCTGTGTGTCGGTACGTGTGTGTCGACATGTATGAGGACGTTATTGGTGTGGAGGCGGAGCAATTGCCAAATATGAGGATGTCACCTCCTAGGGGGTCGACACCAGAATGGATGCCTTTGTGGAATTACGGGATAGCGTCAACTCGCTTAAGCAGTCGTTTGCCGACATGAGGCGGCCGGACACTCAATTAGTGCCTGTCCAGGCGCCTCAAATACCGTCAGGGGCTGTAAAACGCCCCTTGCCTCAGTCGGTCGACACAGACCCAGACACAGGCACTGATTCCGGTGGTGAAGGTGACGAATTAACCGTATTTTCCAGTAGGGCCACACGTTATATGATTTTGGCAATAAAGGAGATGTTACATTTAGCTGATACTACAGGTACCACTAAACAGGGTATTATGTGGGGTGTGAAAAAACTACCAGTAGTTTTTACCGAATCAGAAGAATTAAATGACGTGTGTGATGAAGCGTGGGGTGCCCCGATAAAAAAACTGCTAATTTCAAAGAAGTTATTGGCTTTATACCCTTTCCCGCCAGAGGTTAGGGAGCGCTGGGAAACACCTCCTAGGGTGGACAAAGCGCTAACACGCTTATCAAAACAAGTGGCGTTACCCTCTCCTGAGACGGCCGCACTTAAAGATCCATCAGATATGAGGATGGAAAATATCCAAAAAGGTATATACACACATGCAGGTGTTATACTACGACCAGATATTGCGACTGCCTGGATGTGCAGTGCTGGGGTAGTTTGGTCAGAGTCCCTGATCGAAAATATTGATACCCTGGACAGGGACAATATTTTACTGTCGTTAGAACAAATAAAGGATGCATTTCTTTATATGCGTGATGCACAGAGAGATATCTGCACACTGGCATCACGGGTAAGTGCTATGTCCATTTCGGCCAGAAGAGCTTTATGGACACGACAGTGGACAGGCGATGCGTAGAGGAGTTATTTGGGGTCGGTCTATCGGATTTGGTGGCCACGGCTACGGCCGGGAAATCCACCTTTCTACCTCAAGTCACTCCCCAACAGAAAAAGGCACCGACCTTTCAACCGCAGCCCTTTCGTTCCTTTAAAAATAAGAGAGCAAAGGGCTATTCATATCTGCCACGAGGCAGAGGACGAGGGAAGAGACAGCAACAGGCAGCTCCTTCCCAGGAACAGAAGCCCTCCCCGGCTTCTACAAAAGCCTCAGCATGACGCTGGGGCTTCGCAAGCGGACTCGGGGGCGGTAGGCGGTCGTCTCAAGAATTACAGCGCGCAGTGGGCTCACTCGCAGGTAAATCCCTGGATCCTGCAGATAATATCTCAGGGGTACAGGTTGAAATTAGAGACAGAGCCACCTCGCCGTTTCCTGAAGTCTGCTTTACCAACGTCCCCCTCAGAAAGGGAGACGGTTTTGGAAGCCATTCACAAGCTGTATTCTCAGCAGGTGATAGTCAAGGTACCTCTTCTACAACAAGGGAAGGGGTATTATTCCACTCTTTTTGTGGTACCGAAGCCGGATGGCTCGGTAAGGCCTATTCTAAATCTGAAGTCCTTGAACCTGTACATAAAGAAGTTCAAGTTCAAGATGGAGTCACTCAGAGCAGTGATAGCGAACCTGGAAGAAGGGGACTTTATGGTATCCTTGGACATCAAGGATGCGTATCTCCACGTTCCAATTACCCCTCACACCAGGGGTACCTCAGGTTCGTTGTACAAAACTGTCACTATCAGTTTCAGACGCTGCCGTTTGGTTTGTCCACGGCATCTCGGGTCTTTACAAAGGTAATGGCCGAGATAATATTTCTTCTTCGAAGAAAAGGCGTATTAATTATCCCATACTTGGACGATCTCCTAATAAGGGCAAGGTCCAGAGAACAGCTAGAGATGGGTTTAGCACTATCTCAAGAGGTGCTAAAGCAGCACGGATGGATTCTGAATATTCCAAAATCCCAATTAATGCCGACAACTCGTCTGCTGTTCCTGGGGATGATTCTGGACACAGTTCAGAAAAAGGTTTTTCTTCCCGAAGAAAAAGCCAAGGAGTTATCTGACCTGGTCAGGAACCTCCTAAAACCAGGAAAGGTGTCTGTACATCAATGCACAAGAGTCCTGGGAAAAAATGGTAGCTTCTTACGAAGCAATCCCTTTCGGCAGATTCCATGCAAAGGGATCTGTTGGACAAATGGTCAGGGTCGCATCTTCAGATGCACCTGCGGATAACCCTGTCGCCGAGGACAAGGGTATCCCTTCTGTGGTGGTTGCAGGAGGCTCATCTATTGGAGGGCCGCAGATTCGGCATGCAGGATTGGATCCTGGTGACCACGGATGCCAGCCTGAGAGGCTGGGGAGCAGTCACACAGGGAAGAAATTTCCAGGGAGTGTGGTCGAGCCTGAAAAAGTCTCTTCACATAAGCATTCTGGAACTAAGAGCAATCTACAATGCTCTAAGCCAGGCGAAACCTCTGCTTCAAGGAAGACCGGTGTTGATCCAGTCGGACAACATCACGGCAGTCGCCCATGTAAACAGACAGGGCGGCACAAGAAGCAGGAGGGCAATGGCAGAAGCTGCCAGGATCCTTCGCTGGGCGGAGAATCACGTGATAGCACTGTCAGCAGTATTCATCCCGGGCGTGGACAACTGGGAAGCAGACTTCCTCAGCAGACACGACCTTCACCCGGGAGAGTGGGGACTTCATCCAGAAGTTTTCCACATGCTATTAAACCGTTGGGTAAAACCAATGGTGGACATGATGGCGTCTCGCCTCAACAAGACACTGGACAGGTATTGCGCCAGGTCAAGAGATCCGCAGGCAATAGCTGTGGACGCGCTGGTAACACATTGGGTGTACCAGTCGGTATAGGTGTTTCCTCCTCTGCCTCTCATACCAAAGGTTTTGAGGATTATACGGCAAAGAGGAGTAAGACTAGTGGCTCCGGATTGGCCAAGAAGGACTTGGTACCCGGAACTTCAAGAGATGGTCACGGACGATCCGTGGCCTCTACTTCTGAGAAGGGACCTGCTTCAGCAGGGTCCTTGTCTTTTTCAAGACTTACCGCGGCTGCGTTTGACGGCATGGCGTTTGAATGCCAGATCCTAAAAGGAAAAGGCATTCCAGAAGAAGTCATTCCTACCTTGATAAAGGCAAGGAAGGAAGTCACCGCGAAGCATTATCGCCGTATTTGGCGAAAATATGTTGCGTGGTGCGAGCAGCGGAGTGCTCCGATGGAGGAATTTCAACTGGGTCGTTTTCCTACATTTCCTGCAATCAGGATTGTCTATGGGTCTCAAATTGGGATCTATTAAGGTTCAAATTTCGGCCCTATCAATATTCTTCCAAAAAGAATTGGCCTCAGTCCCTGAGGTCCAGATTTTTATCAAAGGAGTACTGCATATACAGCCTCCTGTGGTGCCTAAGGTGGCACCGTGGGATCTAAATGTAGTTTTAGATTTCCTCAAATCCAATTGGTTTGAACCACTAAAGAATGTGGATTTGAAATATCTCACATGGAAAGTGACTATGTTACTGGCCCTGGCTTCGGCCGGGAGAGTATCTGAACTGGCGGCTTTGTCTTATAAAAGCCCTTATTTAATTTTCCATTCGACATAGGGCAGAGCTGCGGACGCGTCCGCATTTTCTCCCTAAGGTGGTATCAGCGTTTCACCTGAACCAGCCTCTTGTAGTGCCTGCGGCTACAGACGACTTGAAGGACTCCAAGTTGTTGGACGTTGTCAGAGCCTTAAAAATATACATTTAAAGGACGGCTGGAGTCAGAAAATCTGACTCGCTGTTTATACTGTATGCACCCAACAAGTTGGGTGCACCTGCTTCTAAGCAGTCGATTGCTCGTTGGATTTGTAACAAAATTCAACTTGTACATTCTGTGGCAGGCCTGCCACAGCCTAAATCTGTTAAGGCCCATTCCGCAAGGAAGGTGGGCTCATCCTGGGCGGCTGCCCGAGGGGTCTCGGCATTACAACTCTGCCGAGCAGCTACGTGGTCAGGGGAGAACACGTTTGTAAATTTTTACAAATTTGATACCCTGGCAAAGGAGGACCTGGAGTTCTCTCATTCGGTGCTGCAGAGTCATCCGCACTCTCCCGCCCGTTTGGGAGCTTTGGTATAATCCCCATGGTCCTTTCAGGAACCCCAGCATCCACTTAGGACGATAGAGAAAATAAGAATTTACTTACCGATAATTCTATTTCTCGGAGTCCGTAGTGGATGCTGGGCGCCCATCCCAAGTGCGGATTATCTGCAATACTTGTACATAGTTATTGTTAACTAATTCGGGTTATTGTTTAGGAAGCCATCTTTCAGAGGCTCCTCTGTTATCATACTGTTAACTGGGTTTAGATCACAAGTTGTACGGTGTGATTGGTGTGGCTGGTATGAGTCTTACCCGGGATTCAAAATCCTCCCTTATTGTGTACGCTCGTCCGGGCACAGTACCTAACTGGAGTCTGGAGGAGGGTCATAGGGGGAGGAGCCAGTACACACCACCTGACCTGTAAAAGCTTTACTTTTGTGCCCTGTCTCCTGCGGAGCCGCTATTCCCCATGGTCCTTTCAGGAACCCCAGCATCCACTACGGACTCCGAGAAATAGAATTATCGGTAAGTAAATTCTTATTTTCAAAGAAGTTATTGGCGTTATACCCTTTCCCGCCAGAGGTTAGGGCGCGCTGGGAAACACCCCCTAGGGTGGACAAGGCGCTCACACGTTTATCCAAACAAGTGGCGTTACCGTCTCCTGATACGGCCGCCCTCAAGGATCCAGCTGATAGGAGGCTGGAAAATACTCTAAAAAGTATATACACACATACTGGTGTTATACTGCGACCAGCAATCGCCTCAGCTTGGATGTGCAGTGCTGGGGGTGGCTTGGTCGGATTCCCTGACTGAAAATATTGATACCCTGGATAGGGACAGTATTTTATTGACTATAGAGCAATTAAAGGATGCATTCCTTTATATGCGAGATGCACAGAGGGATATCTGCACTCTGGCATCAAGAGTAAGTGCGATGTCCATATCTGCCAGAAGAAGTCTATGGACACGACAGTGGTCAGGCGATGCGGATTCCAAACGGCATATGGAAGTATTGCCGTATAAAGGGGATGAATTATTTGGGGTCGGTCTATCGGATTTGGTAGCCACGGCAACAGCAGGGAAGTCCACCTTTTTACCTCAAGTCCCCTCCCAGCAGAAAAAGACGCAGTCTTTTCAGCCGCAGTCCTTTCGTTCCTATAAGAACAAGCGAGCAAAAGGACATTCATATTTGCCCCGAGGCAAAGGAAAGGGTAAGAGACTGCAGCAAGCAGCCCCTTCCCAGGAGCAGAAGTCCTCCCCGGCTTCTGCAAAGGCCTCAGCATGACGCTGGGACCTTACAAGCGGACTCAGGGGCGGTGGGGGGTCGCCTCAAGAATTTCAGCGCACAGTGGGCTCACTCGCAGGTGGACCCCTGGATCCTGCAGGTAGTATCTCAGGGTTACAGGTTGGAATTCGAGAAGTCTCCCCCTCGCCGGTTCCTAAAATCTGCTTTGCCAACGTCTCCCTCAGACAGGGCGACGGTATTGGAAGCCATTCACAAGCTGTATTCTCAGCAGGTGATAATCAAGGTACCCCTTCTACAACAGGGAAAGGGGTATTACTCCACGCTATTTGTGGTACCGAAACCGGACGGCTCGGTAAGACCTATCCTAAATCTGAAATCTCTGAACCTGTACATACAAAAATTCAAGTTCAAGGTGGAGTCACTCAGAGCAGTGATAGCGAATCTGGAAGAAGGGGATTTTATGGTGTCCTTGGACATCAAGGATGCTTACCTTCATGTCCCAATTTGCCCTTCACACCAAGGGTACCTCAGGTTCGTGGTACAAAACTGTCATTATCAGTTTCAGACGCTGCCGTTTGGATTGTCCACGGCACCCAGGGTCTTTACCAAGGTAATGGCCGAAATGATGATCCTTCTTCGAAGAGAAGGCGTATTAATTATCCCTTACTTGGACGATCTCCTGATAAGGGCAAGATCCAGAGAACAGCTGGAGGTCGGAGTAGCACTAACTCAAGTAGTGCTCCAACAGCACGGGTGGATTCTGAATTTTCCAAAATCCCAACTAATCCCGACGACACGTCTGCTGTTCCTAGGGATGATTCTGGACACTGTTCAGAAAAAGGTATTTCTTCCGGAGGAGAAAGCCAGGGAGTTATCCGAACTCGTCCGGAACCTCCTAAAACCAGGGACAGTGTCTGTGCATCAATGCACAAGAGTCCTGGGAAAAATGGGGGTCTCTCTGCTATGGTGGTTGCAGAGTGCTCATCTGTTAGAGGGCCGCAGATTCGGCATACAGAACTGGGTCCTAGTGACCACGGATGCCAGCCTGAGAGGCTGGGGAGCGGTCACACAAGGAAGAAACTTCCAGGGCGTGTGGTCAAGCCTGGAAACGTCTCTTCACATAAATATACTGGAACTAAGAGCAATCTACAATGCTCTAAGCCTGGCAAAACCTCTGCTTCAGGGTCAGCCGGTGTTGATCCAGTCGGACAACATCACGGCAGTCGCCCACGTAAACAGACAGGGCGGCACAAGAAGCAGGAGGGCAATGGCAGAAGCTGCAAGGATTCTTCGCTGGGCGGAAAATCATGTGATAGCACTGTCAGCAGTGTTCATCCCGGGAGTGGACAACTGGGAAGCAGACTTCCTCAGCAGACACGATCTTCACCCGGGAGAGTGGGGACTTCATCCAGAAGTCTTCCACATGATTGTAGTCCATTGGGAAAGACCAATGGTGGACATGATGGCGTCCCGCCTCAACAAAAAACTGGACAGGTATTGCGCCAGGTCAAGAGACCCTCAGGCAATAGCTGTGGACGCTCTGGTAACACCATGGGTGTACCAGTCAGTGTATGTGTTCCCTCCTCTGCCTCTCATACCCAAGGTACTGAGAATTATACGGCAAAGGGGAGTAAGAACGATACTAGTGGCTCCGGACTGGCCAAGAAGGACTTGGTACCCGGAACTTCAGGAGATGCTCACGGAAGATCCATTGCCTCTACCTCTAAGAAGGGATCTGCTTCAGCAGGGACCGTGTCTATTCCAAGACTTACCGCTGCTGCGTTTGACGGCATGGCGGTTGAACGCCGGATCCTAAGGGAAAAAGGCATTCCGGAAGAGGTCATCCCTACCCTGGTCAAAGCCAGGAAGGAGGTGACTGCACAACATTATCACCGCATTTGGAGAAAATATGTTGCATGGTGTGAGGCCAGGAAGGCCCCGACAGAGGAATTTCAACTGGGTCGATTCCTACATTTCCTGCAAACAGGATTATCTATGGGCCTCAAATTAGGGTCCATTAAGGTTCAAATTTCGGCCCTGTCGATTTTCTTCCAGAAAGAATTGGCTTCAGTTCCTGAAGTCCAGACTTTTGTAAAAGGAGTACTACATATACAACCCCCGGTTGTGGCACCGTGGGATCTCAATGTAGTTTTGGATTTTCTCAAATCCCATTGGTTTGAGCCACTCAAATCGGTAGATTTGAAATATCTTACATGGAAAGTAACCATGCTACTGGCCCTGGCTTCAGCCAGGAGAGTGTCGGAATTGGCGGCTTTATCGTATAAAAGCCCATATCTGATTTTCCATTCGGACAGGGCAGAATTGAGGACGCGTCCTCATTTTCTGCCTAAGGTGGTATCAGCGTTTCACCTGAACCAGCCTATTGTGGTGCCTGCGGCTACTAGCGATTTGGAGGATTCCAAGTTGCTGGATGTTGTCAGAGCATTGAAAATATATATTTCAAGGACGGCTGGAGTCAGAAAATCTGACTCGCTGTTTATACTGTATGCACCCAACAAGCTGGGTGCTCCTGCTTCTAAGCAGACGATTGCTCGTTGGATTTGTAGCACAATTCAACTGGCACATTCTGTGGCAGGCCTGCCACAGCCTAAATCTGTCAATGCCCACTCCACATGGAAGGTGGGCTCATCTTGGGCGGCTGCCCGAGGGGTCTCGGCATTACAACTCTGCCGAGCAGCTACGTGGTCAGGGGAGAACACGTTTGTAAAATTCTACAAATTTGATACCCTGGCTAAGGAGGACCTGGAGTTCTCTCATTCGGTGCTGCAGAGTCATCCGCACTCTCCCGCCCGTTTGGGAGCTTTGGTATAATCCCCATGGTCCTGACGGAGTCCCCAGCATCCACTAGGACGTCAGAGAAAATAAGAATTTACTCACCGGTAATTCTATTTCTCGTAGTCCGTAGTGGATGCTGGGCGCCCATCCCAAGTGCGGATTGTCTGCAATACTTGTACATAGTTATTGTTACAAAAAAATCGGGTTGTTTATTGTTGTGAGCCATCTTTTCAGAGGCTCCTACGTTATCATACTGTTAACTGGGTTCAGATCACAAGTTGTACGGTGTGATTGGTGTGGCTGGTATGAGTCTTACCCGGGATTCAAAATCCTTCCTTATTGTGTACGCTCGTCCGGGCACAGTATCCTAACTGAGGCTTGGAGGAGGGTCATAGGGGGAGGAGCCAGTACACACCACCTAGTGGTCAAACTTTTAAATTTTGTGCCCTGTCTCCTGCGGAGCCGCTATTCCCCATGGTCCTGACGGGGGGGGGAGGGAAAGAGTGTAAATACAGTACTAGCTACCCTGTTAAGGTTAGCTAGTTAGTGCTGGGTTTTTATAATAATAACTGCCCATAAAGGGCATGGTGTGGCTGGCTCCTTATACTCTGTGACTCTCTGAAGGTACTCTGGGGGAAACTGTCTGACAATTTTCCTGTGTGTTAGTGTGATCCCACTTTACCATGTCTAGGGACTCTGTGTCCTGTGCAGCAGAATGTGTATCTTCTCTTGAGGAGTCTATTCCATGTACTCAAGACTGTAATGTTATTTCTCAGCCTTCTGGGTCCGAACCCGCATGGGTGGATGCCTTTAAAAGGGATGATATCTCAGATTTCAGCTAAGGTGTCACATACTGAGAAAGAGACGCAGTTTTTGAGGAAATCTGTGGAGAATATGATGTATTCAAACCCCTCTGCTACGTCTCTCAACCCCCCAGCATACCCGAAATAACGTATACTTGCCCAGATAATGTAAGCTGACACTGATACCGACTCGGATACGGGAGGCGGTGATGGGGATATGCAAGGGGGGGGGGGATGCAGCCCTGGCTAAAGGGGTGCAACTGATGATTGAGGCAATTAGGGATGTTTTAAATATCACTGAGAAGGTACCTGGTCAGGATGAGGAGACTTATTTTACATTAAATAAGAAATCCTCCGTTACCTTCCCTGCTTCTAAGGAGTTAAACTCCTTATTTGAGAAAACCTGGGAAAACCTAGAGAAAAAATTCCAAATCCCTAAAAGAATACTAATTTCTTTCCTTTTCCCTGAAGAGGACAGAAAGAAGTGGAAATGTCCACCTATAATGGACGAGTCTGTATCTAGATTGTCAAAGAAGGTGGTTCTACCTGTCCCTGCCACAGCCTCCTTAAAGGAGCCCGCTGACGGTAAAATTGAGGCTACTCTCAATTCACTATACACTGCTACAGGGGTGGCACAGAGACCCACTATCGCATGTGCATGGATTTCTAGGGCCATGGTAAAGTGGTCAGGCACCTTGATGAATTAGATACCATGGATAGGAGTGACATTGATTTGTTTTTACGTCACACACAGGATTCTACAGGTTTCATGGTAGAAGCCATGAAGGACCTTGGCCTGCTTAATGCAAGGGCCTCAACCATATTGGCGTCAGCACGCAGGGGACTGTGGCTATGGCAATGGTCGGTGGATGCAGAATCCAAGAAAAGTGTGGAGAACCTACCCTACACAGGTGAGGCCCTGTTTGGGGACGCACTGGATACATGGATATCCAAAGCAACGGCGGGTAAGTCAACATTTTTTCCTTCCGCAGCTCCACCGGCTAGGAAATCATATCCTACACCTTCTCTGCAGTCCTTTCGCACTACATAATTCAAAAATAAATCCAAGAGTTCCCCCACCTTCTTTCGAGGAGGTCGTGGGAATCAAGAAAACTTGCAGCGACAGGTTCCCAGGAACAGAAGCCAGGTCCTGCTTCCTCAAAAACTTCATGACGGTGGACCTCCCAGCCTGTAGATCAGGCAGGTGGGAGCGAGATTAAGAGATTTCAGTCACATCTGGGCGACATCATGCCTAGACCCCTGGGTAATAGATATTGTGGCCCAGGGGTACAGACTAGAGTTTCAAGAACTCCCACCTCACAGATTTTTCAAATCAGGCTTACCAGCTTCTCAGACAGATAAATGTCATTGTTCCTGTTCCACCTCATCTACAAAACACGGGTTACTACTCAAACCTGTTTGTAGTACCGACAGGTTTGAGTATATATTGAACCTAAAGTCACTGAACCCCACTTGAGCGTATTCAAATTCAAGATGGAGTCTCTGAGAGCAGTGATCTCAGGTCTGGAAGAGAGGGAATTCATGGTTTCCATGGATATCAAGGAGGCGTACCTTCACATTCCGATCTGGCTGCCTCACCAGGCCTATCTGAGGTTTGCACTACAGGGCTGTCATTACCAGTTCCAGGCCCTGCCGTTTGGCCTTATCCACAGCACCGAGGGTGTTCACCAAGGTCATGGCAGAAATGATGCTACTCCTCCGCAAGCAGGGAGTGAACATAATCCCATATCTGGATGATCAGCTGCTAAAGGCATCTTCCAGAGAGAGGTTGTTAGAGTATTGCTCACTCAACTCAACTGCTCCAGGGTCATGGGTGGATCCTGAATCTTCCAAAATCGCATTTGGAACCAACAAGGAGACTGCCCTTCCTGGGGATGATTCTTGACACAGATGTACAGGGGGTGTTTCTAACAGTGGAGAAAGCGTTGGTGATCCAGTCAATGGTCCGGGATGTCCTGAAGCCAGCCCGGGTATCAGTTCATCAGTGCATTCGCCTTCTGGGAAAGATGGTAGTCTCCTATGAGGCTCTGCAGTACGGAAGATTCCACGCAAGATTCTTCCAGCTGGATCTCCTGGACAAGTGGTCTGGATCACATCTTTACATGCACCAGCGGATGCGCCTGTCGCCAAAAGCCAGAATCTCACTCCTTTGGTGGCTGCAGACATCTCACCTGCTCGAGGGTCGCAGGTTCGGGATTCAAAATTGGATCCTTCTAACCATGGTTGCAAGCCTCAGAGGTTGGGGAGCAGTCACCCAAGGGGAAAACTTCCAAGGCAAGTGGTCAAGTCAGGAAGCCATCCTTCCGATAAACATTCTGGAACTATGGGCCATATACAATGGCCTGCTACAAGCGGCACATCTTCTGCAAGATCAAGCCATTCAAGTTCAGTCGGACAATGTAACGGTGGTGTCTTACATAAACCGACAGGGCGGAATGAAGAGCAAAGCTGCAAGGTCAGAGGTAACAAGGATCCTCCTCTGGGCAGGCTTCATTCCAGGAGTGGACAACTGGGAAGCAGACTTCCTCAGCAGACACAATCTCCACCCAGGAGAATGGGGCCTCCACCAGGAGGTGTTCACGGAGGTAACAAGCCGATAGGGTGTACCTCAGATAGACATGATGGCCTCTCGCCTCAACAGGAAGCAAAAGAGGTACTGTTCCAGGTCAAGAGACCCACAAGCAGTGGCGGTGGACGGGCTGGCAACTCCGTGGGTGTTCCAGTCAGTATATGTGTTCCCTCCACTTCGGCTCATCCCAAGGATTCTCAACCTAATAAAATAAACAAGAGTTTTGGCGATCCTCATTGCTCCGGACTGGCTACGGAGGGCTTAGTATGCGATCTAAGGGATTTACTACTGAAGGATCCGAGGCCTCTTCCTCTTCGCGAGGACCTACTACAACAGGGGCCGTTCGTCTACCAAGACTTACCACGGCTACGTTGGCATGGAAGTTGAGCGCCAGATCTTAGCTCGGAAGGGCATTGCACACAACGGAATTCCTACTTTGACCCAAGCTAGGAAGGGAGTAACGTCCAAACATTACCATCGGATTTGGAAAGAGTATGTATCTTGGTGTGAATCCAAGAGGTTTCCTGTGGTGGAGTTTCAACTTGGACGTTTTTCTCCTCTTTGTGCAAGCAGGTGTGGATGTGGGCCTTCGCTTGGGCTCCATAAAAGTCCAGATTTCGGCCTTGTCCATTTTCTTCCAGAAACAATCGGCTGCTCTCCCTGAGGTTCAGACATTCTTGAAAGGCGTTCTGCTTATCCAACCGCCTTTTGTGCCTCCTGCGGCACCTTGGGATCTTAATGTGGTGTTACAGTTCCTGCAATCGGATTGGTTTGAGCCTTTACAGGAGGTACACATTAAGTTTCTTACGTGGAAGGCTGTCACACTGTTTGCTTTAGCATCTGCAAGGCATGTGTCAGACTTGGGGGCACTGTCTCACAAGAGGCCCTACTTGGTTTTTCATGAGGATAGAGCTGAGCTTCAGAATTTCTTCCAAAGATTTCATGTCAACCAACCTATTGTGGTGCCAGTGGCTACTGACACCTCGGCTGCTTCAAAGTCCTTGGATGTTGTGAGAGCTTTGAAGGTCTATGTGAAGAGGACAACTCGTCACAGGAAATCGGACTCATTATTTGTCCTTTATGATCCCAATAAAATTGGGTGTCCTGCTTCTAAGCAGACGATTGCTCACTGTATCAGGCTTACTATCCAGCATGCTTATTCCACGGCAGGTTTGCCGGTTCCATAATCTGTACAGGCCCACTCTACTCATAAGGTGGGTTCTTCCTGGGCGGCTGCCCGGGGTGTCTCGGCTCTTCAGCTTTGCCGAGCAGCTACTTGGTCAGGGTGAAACACGTTTGCTAAGTTCTACAAGTTTGACACTTTGGCCTCTGAAGACCTAAAGTTTAGTCAATCAGTTTTGCAGGAACCTCAGCACTCTCCCTCCCATACTGGTAGCTTTGGTACATCCCCATGGTACTAAAATGGACCCCAGCATCCTCTAGGACTTAAGAGAAAACAGGATTTTAATACCTACCGCTAAATCCATTTCTCCTAGGTCGTAGAGGATGTTGGGCTCCCACCCAGTGCTTCATTTTCCTGCAGTGTTACTTGTTAAGTATTGGTTCAGCTGTTGCTATTATTTTTCATGCTGGTTAGCATGTGTTTGCTTCATGTTCATGCTTGTTGGCATGGTTTCTTTGGTTATGTGTGAGCTGGTGTGAATCTCACCACTATCTGTGTATTTCCTTCTCTCGAAGTAT
The DNA here is from genome assembly GCF_028390025.1 of Pseudophryne corroboree. NCBI lineage: Eukaryota > Metazoa > Chordata > Amphibia > Anura > Myobatrachidae > Pseudophryne > Pseudophryne corroboree. Next base: position 162,618,339 of record NC_086447.1, on the reverse strand, counting down.
GTCCGTCTCCTTGGGCACAGTTACTAGACTGAGTCTGGTAGGAGGGGCATAGAGGGAGGAGCCAGCCTACACTATTAAACTCTTAAAGTGCCAGTGGATCCCGAAGGACCTGTCTATACCCCATGGTACTAAAATGGACTCCAGCATCCTCTACGGACTAGGAGAATAGGATTTACCAGTAGGTATTAAAATCCTGTTTTCTCTTACGTCATAGAGGATACTGGGGATCCATTTAGTACCATGGGGTATAGACGGGTCCACTAGGAGCCATGGGCACTTTAAGAATTTGATAGTGTGGGCTGGCTCCTCCCTCTATACCCCTCCTACCAGACTCAGTTTAGAAAATGTGCCTGGAGGAGCCGGTCACAGCTAAGGGAGCTCTCCATAGTTTCTCTAGTAAAGGTTTTTTTTAGAGTTAATTATTTTACAGGGAGGCTGCTGGCACCAGCTTGCCTGCTTCCTGAAGGGGGGGGGGGGGGGGGGGGAACTATTCGCAAGCCGCACCATGGCGAGCGTGCATTCCCGCAGCACGCCGCCACCCCTAACAGAGCCAGAAGAAAGAAGAGTGTTGAGTACTAAGCGGGTACTTAGTGGGTAGCCGGCCATTATGGCAGCATGAGGGTACGGAGATGCACGGCTTGTAACCAGGGCGGATTGCGTCTCCAGCCTCACAACTGCGTCTCAGTACACTGTACACAGCGCCCACACTGGCAAGCTCAGCCTTAAAACGGTCCGGTCTCCATTTTAAGCACAAATTACCTCAGCCAGTATAAAAAAAGCGGGAAGACTGCATGCCACTGAAGGGGTGGGGCTTCACTATGAGAGGATCCAGCAGCTCATCAGTGCCATTTTCCCTCTGCAGTGGACACAGACGCTGACTGACAGGGACGCGCAGCTCCTCAGGTGTGACTCCAGATTACCTCAGCGGTACCAGGGGGTCATAGCAGGGGGGGGAGCGATTATTAGTGTACTGTCTCCAATCTGGGTACTTAGTCTGTGACCCAACTAAGCTTGGCATTAGCAATAACGGCGCGGTGTGTTGGGTCCAAATACCTATGTGTCTCCCTGGAAGGGCTCTTTGTGGGTTAATTGTGGTTTTAACCTTTCCTGTGTGTGTGTGCTGTCACATTTACAATATGTCAGGCAAAGAGTGTGTTTCATGTATGGCAGAGTGTTCCGCTGCCCCAGGGAGCTCATTACTATGTACTCAGTGTAGTGCACCTTCCCAGGCTAGCGGGGCTGAACCAGCGTGGCTGGATTCCCTCAAAGGAATGATTTCTAATATCTCTAATATACTGCCCCGCAATGAGAAAGAGACGCAATACTTAAGACAGTCTGTGGATGAGATTATGAACAGAGACTCAGTCCCTTTATCCACAAAAACAAACTCTGGCCCATTTCCTGCAGTCTGACGCTGAGGGGTCAGACATGGAGGAGGGAATACAGCTGCTCTGTCACAGGGAATACAGGCTCTTATAGAAGCTATCAGGGATGTGCTACAAATTCCTGATAAGGTGACAGAGGAGTATGAGGAATCTTATTGTAATTTAAAAAAGAAGTCCTCAGTCACTTTTCCTGTGTCAAAGGAATTGAATACCCTGTTTGAAGAACCGTGGCTAAATCCTGATAAGAAATTTCAAATCCCTAAAAGGTTACTCTAATCTTTTCCTTTTCCTCCTGAGGACAGGTTAAAATGGGAAAGTCTACTGATAGTGGATGCATCTGTGTCCAGGTTGTCACGGAAGATTGTGTTACCCGTCCATGGTGCAGCCTCCCTGAATTGTGCCTCCCACAATAGTTAATTGTGAATTAACACAGCAACAATTCATAAAATAATGCAGAAACTGCTGTTTCTATATAATTTTCTGAATAAAATCCTTGATACATACAGTAGGCCCAAAATCTGAAGAAGAAAAAAAACCTCAGAGTGTCACTCGGGTATTTAAGTTAAAACACAAGAAGGTTGTACTTACCAGCCATCTTCAGGTTTCTCTGTCGCTTCTGACCAGCTGCCAGCAGGACTCCATCGCTTTCAGCAGAAGAGGATGAGGAAGGTACGTGGTAGAGAGGGCAGACGTGGAAGAAAAGAGGAGGCAGAAGAAAGTGCAGGGCAAGAGGTGGTGGTCTTTGAAGGACACAGGGAAAAGGTGGGTGGTGGAGGTAGATGTAGCAGTGGGTGGATGGACAGATATAAAAGGTGTAATGGGAGAGACCGGCAAGAAAGGAGAAAAAAGGCCATTTTTTGTGTGTGATGGATTGCACCTGAATGAGGAGGGGGCAGCGGTGCTGGGGGGAAGGATGGTTAGAGGGTTAGAGGGTTGGAGGAGATTTTAAACTAGGAGCCTGGGGGAGGGTTTAGCTAGAAACTATGGGTCATTCAGTGAGAATAGAGGGGATGGCGGTAGTAAACGAAATGGGGGAGGAACAGGGGGAAGGGAAAGAGCAGCCGGTAAGGGTATTAACATGGGTACTAAAAAAGGTTTTATCAAAACACTAACTAATAACGATTACGGGTTATCGATGCTGCATAAAGTGAATGATGTCCCTAGCACAAGGGGAAATACTTATCTTAATTGTATGTACTGTATGTAAACGTTAGAAGCCTTACAGGTAAAAAAGGGCTAACTAGAAATACTTGCAGCAAGCAAACAGTATGATATTATAAGCATTACTGAAACTTGGTGGGCTGAATCTCAAGATTGGACAGTCAATCTAGAGGGTTATACGCTGTTCAGGAGAGACAGACTAAATAAACAGGGTGGCGGGTATGTCTTTACGTAAAGCTGTTTTTAAAACCTGATATATGGGAAGATATTCAGGAGGGGACTGTAGACACTGTTGAGACGTTATGGGTAGAAATTGCAAGCGGGGGTAAAGGAATAAAAAAGTTAGTATTGGGTGTATGCTACAGGCCGCTTGGTATCAACGTATCTGATGAGGAATTATTACTAAAGCAAATTGAAAGAGCAGCAGGAGTAGGAGACATAGTAGTGATGGGAGATTTTAACTACCCAGAGATAAACGATTTATGTGATACTGCTAGGGGTAACATGTTTTTAAACACACTAAATGATAACTACTTAGTTCAACTAATCAAGGACCCTACTAGGTACAATGCAATCTTAGACCTGGTATTAACAAACAATGGGGAATTGGTATCAAATATTATAGTAGGGGAGCCCATAGGAAACAATGACCACAATATGGTCACATTCAATATCAGTTTTCATAAGCAGTCCTATACTGGCTCAACTAGGACTCTAAACTTTTAAAAATTCTTTAAATACATCAATAGCAAGAGATTAAAGAAGGAGAGTATAGGCTTTTTAAAAGACAAGTTGGGAGTCTTAGTCAAAAATGATAATGACATAGCGGACAAACTAAATGAGTTTTTTTTCAACGGTATTTACAAGAGAGGACCAAATTCAGGGACTACCACACAATCTCAATAATGATAATGTCCCACTGATAAGTGCTTATTTAAGTGAGGAGGTAGTCTGTGACCGATTAAAAAATTTAAAAATTAATAAGTCTCCCAAGGGTTCTTATGGAGCTGCACTCTGAACTTGTTAGACCGCTATTTTTGATCTTTAAAGATTCCGTTATATCAGGTATGGTTCCCAAAGACTGGCGTATAGCGGAAGTAGTGCCAATATTCAAAAAAGGAAGTAAAGCTGGACCCGGGTAATTATAGACCAGTTAGTCTTTCATCTATAGTGGGGAAAGTATTGGAAGGTGTTCTAAGGGATAGTATTCAGAAGTTCCTTGAAGTCAATAAGGTCATTAAAAGGAATCAACATGTATTTGTGAAGGACAGATCATGTCAAACCAACTTACTTGGCTTTTATGAAACAGTAAGTGTGAACCTTGATCAGGGTAAGGAGGTGGATCTAATCTTTTTAGACTTTGCTAAAGCTTTCGACACTGTACCACACATGCGACTTATCTATAAGCTACAAGAAATAGGGCTAGGGAGCACAATACGCACTTGGGTCAAAAATTGGTTAGATAATAGGGAACAGCGCGTTGTGGTTAATGGATCATTTTCAAATTGGACTGAAGTGCTAAGTGGTGTGCCACAAGGGTCTGTACTAGGAACACTATTGTTCAACATTTTCATTAACGACCTAACAGAAGGTCTAGAGAGTATGGTGTAAATTTTTGCAGACGATACCAAATTATGTAAAGTTATAAATACAGAGGGGGATGCGGAGTCTCTTCAGAACTACTTAGTTAAATTAGAAGCATGGACAGCCAAATGGAGAATGTGCTTCAATACAGACAAGTGTAAGGTAATGCACTGTTGTAGCAAGAATAAAAATGACACCTACATACTAAATGGGGTAACATTAGGGGATTCTGTACTGGAAAAGGACTTAGGTGTTCACATAGATAGCAAACTAAGCAGCAGTACTCAAAGTAGGATTGCAGCAAAGAAGGCTAATAAGATATTAGCATGCATAAAATGGGGAATTGATGCAATATAAATCACTAGTGAGGCCACATCTTGAATACTGTGTACAATTTTGGGCACCATACTACAAAAAGGATATTCTGGAGCTAGAAAAGGTTCAGAGGCGGGCGACCAAACTAATTAAGGGCATGGATACGCTGGAATACGAGGAAAGGCTTGCAAGGCTAGGCACGTTTACACTGGAAAACAGGAGACTAAGAGGGGACATAATCAACATCTACAAATATATAATGGGACAATACACAGAGCTTGCGCGGGACCTGTTTTTGGTTAGATCAGCACAGAGGACACGTGGACACCTGCTTAGGTTAGAGGAGAGGAGATTCCGCACAATTCGGCATAAAGGTTTTTTTCACAATAAGGACAATACATGTTTGGAATTCCCTGCCTGAGGGAGTTGTAATGGCGGACTCAGTCAACACCTTTAAGAATGGATTAGATAAATTCCTAATGGGTAAGGATATCCAGGGTTATGGTGCGTAGTCACGCACTATAGTTACTATAAAAAGAGGAATAAAACACAACGGCTGACATTAGCATCAGACAAAATTTAGACCAAAATAATCCTGCATAGGAGACCACAAATAGGTTGAACTTGATGGACACATTGTCTTTTTTTCAACCTTAGATACTATGTTACTATGTAGACACACACATAGTGATGATGAGATACTCATGAGCCTGGGGTGACTTGAATACACATACTGTATTCACATATTAGGGACTGGATGAGCATGGTGATATACATACTTGGGGGGGGGGGGGGGGCACACGCATGTAAACATACAGACCGGGGTTTGCAGGAGGGGGAAATGGTGACACACACACACACACACACAACACACTGGGGACATGGTGACAAACACACACTGGGGCCTGGGGAGGACATGGTAACACAAACGCACACACTGGGGGGGGGGGGGGGGGGGGGGTGACACACATATACTGGCCTGGGAGGGGCAGGGACATGGTGACACACACATACACACACTGAGTCCTGGGGAGACACATGGTGACATGCTGGGGCTTGTGGAGATGAACACTGTGACACACACACACACTAACTGGTGCCTGGGAGGGAGATGCAGGGACATGGTAACAAACACATTGGGTCATGGGCATGGTGACACACACCAGGGCCTGTTGAAGACATGGTGGCATACACACTTGGGCGTGGGGGTGGGTAGGAAGACAGCTGTACAGTAATATACTTTTATATGGGGCAAAGCAGCATTGCCCTGCTCACCCACTGGAGCTCATCACAAGGCAGCATTGTTTCGCAGTTGTGTTGGGGATAAAGATGAGGGGCGGGCAGGGCAGTCCATCACTCTCCGACGGCGCTAAAAACTTTTGCCCACCCCACACCACATTCCCACATGCATGCACCAATCACCAAGGTGTCAGTGCATGCAAGTCATTGCCCATCTTGCCTCTTCCCTGCCCTGCCTAACAGGCATCCATATGGTCAGAAATGATGCACAGTAGTTGTTAATTTAAAAAAAAGAAAACTTTTATTCAATGTGCTCTTCTAGCAGTGAGAGAAGGGCCCCCTAGGGTCCGGACTGGATCTCCCAGCTGTGGGTGCAGAAAGTAAGACGCCAGCTCACAGCCTGAAACACTCCCCCAAAATGGTTGCGGTACACCTGCTATTTGCTGCTACTTACCCAAAACTGAATCACTTTGCGAATAAATAATTTCTGCCGCCACTATCGTAAGACCATCGCGGAACATATAAATTGTGACTTAGATGCATGTGCAGACTGACGATAATTCCTAAAATCGGTTTTGCGTAAAACTCTGAATTACGCCCTGATATACAAAGCAGAAAAAAATATACTGGATATTATATACTATTTTCTGCACTTAAAAATATTTATCCTAAATGCCTCCAGTACTAAAGCACAAAAGCCCACAGACTGGCTTGTTAAGAACCCCACACATCTGGAGACAAAGCAGACACAGACCATTTTTTCCTTCCTAATGAAGATAAGAGCTGCAGCCTCGCCATGTGCTGCTGATTCCCTGTAGAAATTACGTGTGCGCAGTCAGATAATTCCAGGATGCCTCCGTCTGACCCTGTTTTTCTGCTTGTTTCCTTTCTGTTCCAGTTGAGTGAGATTTCACCTCTGGATGCAGTGCCATGGGAATCCAGCTGCACACTGCACCTTTCAAAACCACAGACTGAACACTGATTGTAATCTTGTACCTGAGGAGGAGGGAGTAACACTGAGACTGCCAAGGAGGGGCTCTCACCACCCCTTCTCTCTAGATGCTCTGGTACAAGCAAATGGCATTAAAAATAGACACATTTTTATAAAGCTGTACATAAAGTGGTTAAAGACCATACGTGCTGCACAACCAGGTTTAAACCGAAGGTGCTGCACAACCAGGTTTAAACTGAAGAAAGTAAGGTCCCAAAATGGCAGGGTTGCAAAATAAATAAATAAAGTTTAAAAACACAAAATAACCCTTTTTTGGTTTAAAACAGGGTGGGTTTTTTTAATATATTTTAATGGGGAAAAAATTGAATCTTGCTTATTATATTAATACAGGTTGAGTATCCCTTATCCAAAATGCTTGGGACCAGAAGTATTTTGCATATTGAATTATTCCGTATTTTGGAATAATTGCATACCATAATGAGATATCATGGCGATGGGACCTAAATCTAAGCACAGAATGCATTTATGTTACATATACACCTTATACACACAGCCTGAAGGTCATTTTAGCCAATATTTTTAATAACTTTGTGGATTAAACAAAGTGTGTGTACATTCACACAATTCATTTATGTTCATATACACCTAATACACACAGCCTGAAGGTCATTTAATACAATATTTTTAATAACTTTGTGGATTAAACAAAGTTTGTGTACAATGAGCCATCAGAAAACAAAGGATTCACTATCTCACTGTCACTCAAAAAATTCCGTATTTCGGAATATTTGGCTATGGGATACTCAACCTGTATTGTGAAACATTGCTATGCATTAGAAACCTTGATCAAGCATGTTTTTTAACATTAACAATTCACAGTTATTAAGCTAATATGATTTATTTTACATCTTTATTTATTATTTATTTATTAACAGCTTCTTATATAGCGCAGCAAATTCCGTTGCGCTTTACAACTGGACACAATTAGAAGACAAAACTGGGTAAAAACAAACAGTCATAGAGGGAGGAGGGCCCTGCTCACAAGCTTACAAACATCTTTCAATAAAACCATTTTTTTTTACTGCTTATTATTCCTATTATGTCTGAATTCATGTAAATAGACTAAACATATTACAACATAAAAAGTACACTCAGAGATAGATTCAATTTAAAATAAGATTGTAAGTTGTGGTTTCCCCCTCCTATAGGATTGATACGGGAGGAGTTTTTGGAGTCTTAGCTGATGCTAGGCAGATTTAGTACCTCTAATCTGGTTCACCCTCCCTATTTCTCTATTGAGTGTGTAAATTTACTGCACTGGTTCAGCTGACTAAAATGAAGACCACAAGCAACAAGAATGTAGAATAATACCAAAAGCCTTATAATAGGCTTTTTTTTTAAAGAAGTCACAGTGCTCACAGCATAATAAAAAATTAGATTTAAGGTAGACTTACCATAGTTAAATCTCTTTCTGCGAGGTACACTGGATTCCACAGGGTATACATTCGGGTGTAGAGTTGGATCTTGATCCAAGGCACCAACAGGCTAAAGCTTTGACTGTTCCCAGGAAGCACTGCACCGCCTCCACTATAACCCTGCCTCCGGGCACTGGAGCTCAGTTTCTTTAACCAGTCCAATGCAGTAGTAGGTTAAAGAGAAGGCAGATGTTAGTCACATAGAATCACATTTTCACGACAGTAGAAGGGACCAGCGGCTAATGCCATACAAACCCAAAGAAGCTGAGTGCGTCAGGGTAGACGCCCTGTGGAATCCAGTGTACCTCGCAGAAAGAGATTTAACTATGGTAAGTCTACCATAAATCTCCTTTTCTGCAGTGGGGTACACTGGGATTCCACAGGGAATACATTGGGATGTCCTAAAGCAGTTCCTCATGGGAGGGGAAGCACATAATGAACGTGTTCACTGAGGACCACGTAGCCGCCTTGCACAATTGTTCAGCGGATGCACCACGACAGACCGCCCAAGAAGGTATAACGACCGAGTAGAATGGGCTTTGATAGCAGCAGGAGATGGGAGTCCAGCCTGCACATAGGGGGTAATTCTGAGTTGATCGCAGCAGGAGCTTTGTTAGCAGTTGGGCAAAACCATGTGCACTGCAGGGGGGGCAGATATAACATGTGCAGAGAGAGATAGATTTGGGTGGGGTGTGTTTAATCTGCAATCTAAATTGCAGTGTAAAAATAAAGTAGCCAGTATTTACCCTGCACAGAAACAAAATAACCCACCCAAATCTAACTCTCTCTGCATGTTACATCTGCCCCCCCTGCAGTGCACATGGTTTTGCCCAACTGCTAACAAAGTTCCTGCTGCGATCAACTCAGAATTACCCCCATAGGCTTGTGCAATCACCATTCTAATCCATCTGGCCAAGGTTTGCTTATTCGCAGGCCAGCCACGTTTGTGAAAACCAAAAAGTATCTGACCTCCTGCTAGAGGCAGTCTTCTCCACGTAGATACGGAGAGCCCGTACCACATCCAAAGACCGTTCTTTGGAAGACAAACCAGAAGAGATAAAAGCCGGAACCACAATCTCTTGGTTAAGATGGAAAGAAGATACCACCTTAGGTAAATAGCCAGGGTGAGTTTGAAGAATTGCTCTGTTACGGTGAAAAATCAAAAAGGTTGGACGATAGGACAAAGCGCCTAAGTCTGACACCCTCCTGGCAGAGGCAATAGCCATCAGAAACACGACCTTAAGTGTAAGACATTTAAGGTCCACAGACTCAAGAGGTTCAAATGGAGACTCTTGCAGGGCATTTAAGACAACAGACAGATCCCATGGAGCCATAAGAGGGACACAGGGAGGCTGAATCCGTAAAACACCCTGAGTGAAAGTATGAACGCTGAACGTCAGGTATAGATGTAATTTTTCTCTGAAACCACACCGACAAGGCAGATATATAAACCTTGAGGGAAGCCAGACGAAGGCCTAAATCTAGGTCCTATTGTAGAAAGGCCAAAAGCCTGGAAGTTCTGAACGAATAGGCATCATAATTCTTAGCAGCACACCATGTGTAAGAGTTCCAGACCCTGTAATAAATCTGTGCAGAAACCAGTTTGCGGGCCTTCAACATAGTTTGAATAATCACCCCGGAGAATCCCTTGGCCCTCAGGAGTGAAGCTTCAAGAGCCACACCGTCAAAGTCAGTCTGGCCAGGTCCAGGTAGACACAAGGGCCCTGAACGAGGAGGTCTGGGTATTGAGGAAGTAGAAGAGGACGCTCTATCGATAGACCCTGCTGGTCTGAGTACCAATGCCGTCTGGGCATTCCTCTTTCTTGCTTGAACTTCCGTAGTACCCTGGGCAGGAGTGACACTGGAGGGAACACGTATGGCAGCCAAAAGTTCCATGGAATTGCCAGTACGTCCACGAACGCTGCTTGAGGATCCCTTGTCTTTAATCCGAAGACCTGAACCTTGTGATTGTGTTTTGACGCCATCAGGTCTACATATGGTAGGCACCACTTGTCCACTAGGAGTTGAAAGACTTCTGGATGAAGACTCCACTCTCCGGCATGAACGTCCTGACGACTGAAGAAATCCGCTTCCCAGTTGAGGACTCCGGGAATGAACACTACTGATATTGCTGGCAGATGGCGTTCCGCCCAATGGAGAAATTTTGATACTTCCAGCATTGCCATGCAGCTTCGAGTGCCGCCTTGATGATTTATGTACGCCACCATGGTGGCGTTGTCTGATTGTACTTGAACAGGCCTTTCTGCAGCAGGGTACCCTGGGTTCCACAGGAATAACATTGGGGTATAGAGTAGGATCTTAGGATCTTGATCCGAGGCAACAACAGGCTAAAAGCTTTGACTGTTCCCAAGATGCCGCCTCCTCTATAACCCCGCCTCCGTGCACAGGAGCTCAGTTTGTAAGCTGGTGCATGCAATGCAGGACACTAACAGGCAGCCCTGAAAAGAGCTTTTAAAGAAGATAGAAGACTTCAAGGGCTACAGCAGAGTCACTCTTAGTGCTAGATGTCATTTTGACATCGCATGCTGCAGCTCCATCACCTCCCGCGGCAGCGCTGTATATTCCCACGCCCTGGTTGCCGGGTGCTTACAGCGGAAGGCTCCGGTCTTTTTCATCAGGCACACACACTCACCGCAGCCCTCCGGGATCACGTGGCCGCATCTAGGGAGGAGGTAATAGGGTCCCCCAGGTGGGACCCGCTGCAAATTGCGATCTGGCGCGGCCATTAGGAGACGGCCCGCGTGCGCTGGCATGGACACTGTGTTGGTACAGGGACCCCACTAGACCACCAGGGCAGGGGAACAGGTCGGATTCTCCTATAATCCATTTTTCTATGGCTCACAGTACCCGGTGGTGAAGTCCAGCTAGGGAAGAAGGCTCTGACCTGTAGCCCCTCCCCCAGCCGCAGGGCGCCATTTAGAGTAAATGTTCCCGCCCTGGAGCTGCATCTCTCTGTCTCCCTCACTCCCTGTCAGCGTTTGGTGCCATAACTACATGCTGAGCTGATTCTGGGACTGCATGGGCAAAGTCTCCTCTGTAAAGCCGCCTGCTTCATCAGCGCTGTGCATTTTACAGGACACTTAAGTATTCTACATGTTTGTTGACAGTCTTAGTTAAGAAACAATGCATTACTACAGGGCTATTTAGTACTAGTACCCTGTGAAATAAATCCAGTCTTTACTGTGCATTGATATATCTATAAGTCTATATAGCTTGGAGACTCTCACATATTTGTTCAAGGACTTGAGGTTGAGAATGGGCCGAGAGGACCCATTCGGTTTCAGGACTAGGAATAGCGGTGAATAGAACCCCTTGCCTCTCTGAGTCAGAGGCACCTGTACTACCACTCCTGTGTCCAGGAGGGACTGTATCACCGAATGAAGAGTTTTTGCCTTCACCTGATCCGAAGGGACGTCTGTCAGGCAAAATCGATGAGGGGGACGATTCTTGAAGGATACGGCGTAACCTCGAGTGACGACTTCCCGTACCCAGGCATCGGAAGTGGTCTTCAACCATTTCTGGGTAAACCCTAGAAGTCGGCCCCCCACCCTGGTCTCCCCCAGAGGGAGACCCGCCCCGTCATGAAGCAGGCTTGTCCGTTTTGGAAGCAGGCTGACGGGCAGCCGAGGCACGTTTAGGTTTGGGCTTAGCGGTTTTGAACGGGCTTAGCGGTTTTGGAAGTGCAAGCCTGTTTCGGGTACGCCTGACCTTTTGCTTTACCTGAAGGACGAAAGGAGCGAAAGGAAGTACTCTTAGCCTTGGGTACCGAAGGAGCAGTACTAGGTAGACACGCTGTTTTAGCAGAAGCTAAGTCAGCCACTATCTTGTTGAGGTCCTCTCCAAAAATAATGTCTCCCTTAAAAGGGAGTACCTCCAGGGTTTTCTTAGAGTCCAGATCCACAGACCAGGACCGTAACCAGAGAATCCGGCGAGCCAAAATAGACGTAGTAGAAGCCTTGGCCGCCAGAATATCGGCATCAGAAGCTGCCTCCTTAATGTAATGAGATGCTGTGACAATATTCAAGAGACATTGTCTAGCATTATCAGAAAAGTTGGATGGCAGCTCTGCTTCCACCTCCTGAGCCAATGCTTCAATAGCCTCTGCAGCCCATGTTGCTGCAATAGTGGGCTGATGCACAGCACCTGCTAGGGTGTAAATCGCTTTTAAACAACCCTCCACACGCTTATCCATCGGTTCTTTCAGAGAAGTAACGGTAGTTACCAGCAGAGCTGAGGACACCACCAACCGCGCCACTTACGAATCCACTGGCGGGGGTGTTTCCCAAGTTTTACTTAGCTCCGCAGCGAGGGGATAGCGAGACAGCATCTTCTTGTGAGGTATGAATTTCTTTCTTGGATGTTCCCAGAATTCCTGACGTATTTCAACTAAATGGTCAGAATGAGGTAAAACTTGTTTAACAACCTTCTGACGTTTAAATCTGTCTGGTTTCTTAGAGGTAGCATCAGGCTCTGGGTCATCAGTAATTTGAAGAATTAGCCTCATAGCCTCCAATAAGTCAGGAACATCCACCTGAGAGACCGATTCCACATCAGAATTATCTGAATCAGTGTCTGTGGGGTCAGTATATATGCCTTCTTCATCAGACGAGGTGTCTGGAACGTGGGTGGATTGTGAGGAAGTAATGGCTTGCTTAGAGGACCCCTTGGTCTTAGGCGGGCGAGGGTTAGACGTCTGTTTAGTTAGTGAGTGGTTCAATTGCTGCAACTGAGCGGACAGTTGATCTGCCAAAGGCGGATTAACCGCAGGGACCATAAGCGGTTGTACCGGCACATGAGGTCCCATAGGGGGCGTAAGTCTAGTTACCAGCGTACTTAATAACGTGGAGAAAGTAGCCCAAGGTGGGTCATTATGAACCCCCTTTGCTACAGTTCCACTGGGGGGTAGGGAACTCCCAGAACCTGAATCCTCTGCTGCTATGTTTTCCTCTAATATGTCTGCAGCGTCACTACCACGCAATGTGGGATCAGCCCCAGCTCCGTCGCCCCTTGTACCTGACATGTCTGAAAGCTCAATTCACGGGCAACCTAATACAATATCAGCAGCCTAATAACTTAACAAGAACCCCCCTGTGCAGTTTATCAGCACAAACAGGGAATTCAAGAGGTATATGCTGACTGAAAATCACAGAGAAAAATACACAGTAAGTATATCCTGTGAAACACCTATATTAAACAAGAACCCAGGCGCACTTAGCCCCCTCAGGATACAGAATATAGGGATAGCAATCTGAGTGAGATACACGAAATGGAAGTCAAGCAGCAGCTACATGCACACACACAGAGTCACATGTACAATGCAGAAATTATGACATGCAATAAAACTGCACTAGACTAGCAATACAAATTAATACTACGTATAGCTATACAATCAATATCACAGGGTACTTGTACTAAATAACCCTGACTAAATGCACTATTTCTTAACTAACACTGTCAGCAGACATGTAGAATACTTGTGTCCTGTAAAATGCACAGCGCTGACATGCAGGCGGTTTTACAGAGGAGGATTTGCCCAAACAGTCCCAGGATCAGTTCAGCTTGAGGTAATGACGCCCAAACGCTGACAGGGAGTGAGGGAGAGAGAGAGAGATGCAGCACCAGGGCGGGAACATTTACTCTAAATGGCGCCCTGGGGCTGGGGGAGGGGCTACAGGACAGAGCCTTATCCCCTTGCTGGGCTTCACCACTGGGTACTGTGGGCTATGTAAGAAACGTTTTTTAGTAAAACCGACCTGTGCCCTGCCCTGGTGGTCTAGTGCGGTTCCTGTATTACCACAGTGTCCACGCCAGCGCGCGCGGCTTGCCTCCCACCGGCCGCACCGGATCGCGGTTCTTGCCTCCTCCCAAAGTGCGGCCACACGATCCTGGAGAGCTGAAGCAAACCAGAGCCTCCGCTGTAAGTACCCGGCAACCAGGGCGCGGGAGTATACAGCACCACTGGGGGAGGTGATGGTGATGCAGACCTTGAAGTCTTCAGATTTCACTTAAAAAAGCTCTTCTGAGGGCTGCTGGAGCAGCCCACCTGTTGTCTGCCTGCATTGCATGGCACCAACTACAAAACTGAGCTTCTGTGCACGGAGGCGGGGTTATAGAGGAGGCGGCGCTATGCATTCTGGGAACAGTCAAAGCTTTTAGCCTGTTGGTGCCTCGGATCAAGATCCTACTCTACACCCCGATGTTATTCCCTGTGGAACCCAGTGTACCCTGCTGCAGAAAAATACCTTTCAGGAGAAATCACTCCCAGGAAATTATATTTGCATGGAAGTCCTATAAGACACAGACCAGAGCGGTGGAAACATCGTCTTGTAGTGTTACCAAAGAGATTTACACTAACAGGATATACATAAGGGAATACAAAAAAATGTTCTTGTATGGAAAAGTGGAATAATCTTCCGCAGCAATCAGATAAGCATTTTCCTGTTTATTCTAAAATGCATTCTTTCAGGATGTTTTCATTTACAGAGTGTGGACATATTCATCAACACTGCACAGCAGATATTGCGGAGCTGCTACACCTCAGGACCGCAGGAAGTATGATGCTGTTTATAATTAAGGATGGCTATTGGCTTGCCACCGATGACCAATGGTTATACAGTACTATTGATGGCGTAGATCTGAGGGTCCTCCACCATCAACGGCTGTCAGATGGGAATGTTTTTTTTTCTCTCTAAGCTATGAACCATTGGCTTCATACCACAGATGTTAACCACTGATGGCAATCCCTACTTAATAATGAATACCGACAATAGAAAATAGGTGAAATATGAAACTGTCCATAACTGCGTGAACTCCACCTATATGTATATATATACATTTTTACCATTCTTAATTGTTAAACTTTATTCAAGAAAACACCAAGCAATTAAAACCCCATGTAAATAACCAAGAAACAGCACTGTCACCACAAAAGGAGGGTGGTTCAATAAGTAAGATAACAGACCTCTCACGTGGGTAATGTTCTCTAGTTCAGTCTAATTTCCTGCCAGGCCAGGGCAGGTAGACCACTGCTTCCCCTCATGGCCATTAGACTGCTCCTCATATCAGTCATACTGTCCCAACATCAAGTGTAAGATGGCGGGGCTGTTGGAAACATGGTCACACACTGAGGTGAGTAGTGTGATTAGATTTCTGCATCTAAAGGGCACGTCAGCAGCTGACATTCATCACCAACTTGTCAAGGTGTATGGTGATAACGTCATGTCACAGAAACAGGTTCGGTGCACTGCATGTGGTGGACGTGCTTAGCAGATCGGATTGCTGCTCATTTGGAACATCTGTCCTGCTGTTATCAAAGGCAGTGCACCAAACCCAAACAGCAACGACGTGTCCACTTACCTGCACTAACTGGATCACATTTTCCTCTACACACTCTCAGTATGCACTCCCAACTATTATAAATCCACCCACATCACTAACCACACACCTACTCGTGGTGTCTTCTTTATTTCTCATACTTTCATCACACCTCTCCAGACTCCTCTCTCTCGCCATTATTATTAACCCCTTACTGCTCTCTAGTCTGCACCCATTAATTATTTTTTAGTTTCCAGCATCCAATGACCTACACAAGCAGAATTAAACTCCATTAGCAACAAATCCTCCTCCTATTGGGCGCACCAGCATATGTCAGTGCCGGTGTTGGCATTTCAGCTCGCAGTCCCCAATTCTGGATAGCAGAAATGTGCGAAAAGTGACCCATTTGGGCACCCACAAGGCAATTTTATTGCGTATTGTCCAGACCTTGAGTTGGGTTTAGCCATTTTACCCAGCTAAACTCGGTACTGCAGGGATACGATCTATGCATTAAACAAGAAAAACAATTGAATAGCGCCCACCCAATCACCCATCACTTCAGATGGGAGATTGGGCTTGCTTAAACCATTGAATTGCCCCCTATGTCTTCTTTGTGAGCTGCTTCTCGTTTCACTTCTCCATGCTTCATACATATACTGTATGTGTCCTACACAAAGGTTGACAATTATCAAAATAATCTAAAATTATTAATAATGGATTTGCATGAATATTTGTGTTATCAATCATTATAGGTAGTGTAAAATAAAACTGTGATACATTATTGGGGGAAATATTATTTGACAGACATGAGAATGTGAAATTGTAATGTTTAAAATGGAAACTACATGTCAAAATCATGTCTATTTGCCATTGTAAATTAGTGTCACTTTAAGGGTCAAATTCATGAGTCTTCAACCAGTGATCCTCCAGCTGTTGCAGAACTACACATCCCAGCATGCACCGACGCATTTTTTCTATTAAGGCTTCAGAAAAATTGAGGGAGACCATGCTGGGATGTTGATTTCCGCAGTAGCTGGAGGCCCACAGGTTGAAGATCCATGGAGTAATTCATTCCTGATATCAAAATCAAAAAATATCTATCGGGGCAAAAACAGGTTAATCCAGGGGTGGGCAATTATTTCAGCTGGGGGGCCGCTTAACACTTCCAGTGAATAGTCGAGGGCCACACACAAAATATCTTGTAAATCGGGTCTGAACTGCGCATGCACCGCAATGTGTAGGTGCGCCGGTCCGCAGCGTCGGGCAGCGATGGGATGGTACGAACAAAGTGATCGCACGGGCGATCGCAAGGTGATTGAGAGGAAGAGGACGTTTGTGAGTGGCAATTGAGCGTTTTAGAGGAGTGTCCGGAAAAACGCAGGAGGGACCAGGCGTTTGGAGGGAGAGTTTCTGACGTCAGCACTCAGCTCTGGCCCCGATCATCGCACTAGAAGAGTAAGTCCTGGGCTGCGCAGAGACTGCACAAACTTCTGTTTGTGCAGCTCTCTGCAGATGCGATCTCACCCCTGCACAGCGATTTCCCCCTCCCCTGTAGGCAGCGACTACCTGATCGCAGCAGTGCAAAAATCGCCTGCTAGCGATCAGGTCTGAATTAGGCCCATAGTTACGTATATAACTATAAAAACATAGTGTGGATATATATATATATATATAGATAGATAGATAGATAGATAGATAGATAGATAGAAAACTACACAAACATACACCACAATATACATTACATACATAGTTTTTTTACAGGCAAAATCCAAGATGTCTAAAAAAAACACAGTAATCCAGTAATAATTTTTTTTTTTTAAACAGTGCTGAAAATACTCCCCCCCCCCCCCCGCCCTCCACTAGACCCATATAGCAGTCTCTACCCCCCTTCCCTGCTGGACCCATATAGCAGTCCCTACCCCTCTTCCCCCCCTCCCCTAAACCCATATAGCAGTCCCTACCCCTCTTCCCCCTCTCCCCTAAACCCATATAGCAGTCCCCCCCTCCTAACCCCCCTTCCCTGAACCTATATAGCAGCTTTTAAAGTTAAGCACAGATCCATTTACCTTTTTCACAGTGGCAGATCCGCTGCCTGCTGCCAGATCCCCGCTGCCTGATGCCAGATCCCCGCTGCCTGCTGCGCCGCACAGAGTCGCTGCTGCTGCCCGCTCCTGCCGTGACCCCGCCTTCCCCCGTGCCGCCCAGCGCCTGACGTCACAGTGGGAATCCCGGTCAGCAGTGACGTGACCGGGATTTCCTCTGCGGCGCCGCGTCTGGGAGGTACGTAGCGCAATGACGAGCGGCTCAGCCAGTCGGGCCGCTTGTCATTGCACACTGTGTGGGACAGCGGGGCCAGGCAGGATCGGTTCGCGGGCCGCATCCGGCCCGCGGGCCGCTTGTTGCCCACCCCTAGGTTAATCGCAGGTGGTTCAGATCTGAAATGTGCATTGAGATTTGTATACGTTATATTCTTTCTGTGTAAGGTAATTGACTGCTTACATTTTTAGAATGAAAATAAAGCTTATCTAAGAACACAACTAAACAAAATATAAATCTATTGGTTAGATCTACCCCACCTGCACTGCACATGGCTTTGGACACTATTGACAAATGTTGCTATTATGATCATGTATGTTTAAAAACCTAAATTAAAAAAAATACAAAATAATAAAAAAAAAGTTGTATGATTAACCAAATTACTAAAACAGATATTGGGGGTCATTCCGAGTTGATCGCTCGCTAGCTACTTTTTGCAGCCATGGAAATGCATAGTCGCCGCCCACGGGGGCGTGTATTTCCACTTTGCAAGTGTGCGATCGCATGTGCAGCTGAGCGGCACGAAAAAGTTTTTTGCAGTTTCTGAGTAGGTCTGAACTTACTCAGCCACTGCGATCACTTCAACCTGTTCGGTCGCGGAATTGACGTCAGACACCCGCCCTGCAAACGCCTGGACACGACTGCGTTTTCCCTACCACTCCCAGAAAACGGTCAGTTGACACCCACCCGTAAACGCCCTCTTTCTGTCAATCTCCTTGCGATCACCCGTGTGAATGGATTCGTCGCTAGAAGCATTGCCCAGCAACAATGCTGTTTGTACATGTACGACGCACGTGTGCATTGCGGTGCATACGCATGCGCAGTAGTAACCTGATCACTGCGCTGTGAAAATCGTCAACGTCCGATCAACTCGGAATGACCCCCATTAGGTGCTGTTGTTCATAGCAACCAATCAGATGATGGCTATCATTTAACGGTTTCCTTTTAGGAATTGTTATACAGCATATGATTGTTGTTTATGGTCAACATAACAAAAGTGAGTTTTACAAGCATTATTACATTTTGCACCAACTCTATCACTTTAAGAATCTCAATCCATATGACATTCAACCCCAAACTTTAACATTGCATGTATTAGTGTTAAAAAATAAATAAAAAACTCTCTCTCTCTCTCTCTCTCTCTCTCTCTATATATATATATAATTTGTCAGCTTATTTAAAAAAAATAAAATACAATTATAAATTCCTATACCCTATCAGTCATACAATAAGCATTGTTGTGAAACCCATAAACACATTTCTTACACACACAACACACACACACACACACGAATATCATACCCTCCAACTGTACCTTTTTGGCAGGTAAGTACCTTTTTTTATGGTCTGTACCGATTTTTGGCTCTCCAAACTTCCATTGAAAGTATAAAAAAGGACACACCCCTTTACCCATTGCCACACCCCCTTTCCTAGTTTGTATCAATTTTTATGTTTAAAATGTTGGAGGGTATGGAATATAGCACCACAAATATCTGTAATACAACACGACCAACAGTACCAATAATATTACCATACAAACTATTAGCAATTCCTCAAAGGTGTAAAAAGTCACTAGAAAGTATTAACCAATATTGCAAACACACCAACAATCAAAGTAAAATATAGTTTTTTATACTACACAAAAAATAACCCAATAGCTATGAAAGACATTACCATTTGTGATGAAAACAATATACAAGTAATCAATAAAATCTCTAGGTAAAAAGGAAATAATACTAACAAAAACAAATAATATGATTACACCAGTATGCACAACACTGATATTAGCATGTTTTCTGTAATCACATGATTAACACATGTGCCTTGCATGAAACGGTATAAAAAATCATAAAGGGATAGAAATAGTATGAAAGACAGACTAGGTAGGGTACAGTGTGCATAGAATTGGAATAGAGATGTGTAAGCAAAACTTACGTTTAGAAGGGAAAGAATATTCACTGGCGCCTCAATGACGAAAATTCTTTTCAGGATCGGTGAAGTCCAGCCACAGAAGTGGTGACCACGGTTGATGAAGGATGATGTACAAACAGCTGCAGTTAGCCAGCAATACAGAGAGCCAATTCAAACACGCTGTCACTGTCAGTGTCAGAGAAAGGAAAATGGCGATTGAGCTAGAGCGGAACTTATTAATTTATACATAAAAAAGAGCGGGAATCTGAGCACAGTCGCATTTTTTGAAATACTGTGATGAGATTAGTTGTGAAAATTGCACCACTGTACGTAATCAGAGGCGATCACTCTACGTAATCAGAGGCGGAACTCTGATCGGCTCTATCAAAGAATACGTGTCTACAGGGGGAGGGAACATGCTCTAATAACGAGATTTATGGTAAGAACTTACCGTTGTTAAATCTCTTTCTGCGAGGTACACTGGGCTCCACAGGGAATTACATTGGGGTGTAGAGTAGGATCTTGATTCGAGGCACCAACAGGCTCAAAGCTTTGACCTTCTTCCCAAGATGCACAGTGCCACCTCGTCTATAACCCCGCCTCCGTGCACAGGAGCTCAGTTTTTGTTAACCAGTCCAATCCAGTAGCAGGCAAAAGAGTCGACAACTGTTAGTAGCCACATACACCACATTCTCACGACAGGAGAAAGTGTCAGCGGCTAATGCCATACCAACCCAAAGAAGCTAAGTGCGTCAGGGTGGGCGCCCTGTGGAGCCCAGTGTACCTCGCAGAAAGAGATTTAACAATGGTAAGTTCTTACCATAAATCTCGTTTTCTGCTGTGGGGTACACTGGGCTCCACAGGGAATGACATTGGGGATGTCCTAAAGCAGTTCCTTATGGGAGGGGATGCACTGTAGGGGGCACAAGAACCCGGCGTCCAAAGGAAGCATCCTGGGAGGCAGAAGTATCGAAGGCATAAAACCATATGAACGTGTTCACTGAGGACCACTTAGCCGCCTTGCACAATTGTTCAAGGGTCGCACCACGGCGGGCCGCCCAAGAAGGTCCAACGGACTGAGTAGAATGGGCCTTTATAGTAGCAGGAGCTGGATGACCAGCCTGTACATAAGCATGTGCAATCATCATTCTAATCCATCTGGCCAGCGTCTGCTTGTGAGCAGGCCAGCCACGTTTGTGAAAACCAAACAGAACAAAGAGAGAATCTGACTTCCTGATTGAGGCAGTTCTCTTCACGTAGATACGGAGAGCCCATACCACATCCAAAGACCACTCTTTGGAAGACAATTCAGGAGAGGCAACGTCCGGAACTACAATCTCCTGATTAAGGTGGAAAGAAGACACCACCTTAGGTAAATACCCGGGATGTGTTCTAAGAACCGCCCGATCACGGAGAAAAATCAGATATGGTGACCTACAAGACAAGGCACCCATCTCGACACCCTTCTAGCAGAGGCAATAGCCAACAGAAACAATACCTTAAGAGAAAGCCACTTAAGGACTGCAGACTAAAGAAGTTCAAATGGAAACCCTTGCAACGCCTCCAATACCACCGACAAGTCCCAAGGGGCCACAGGCGGAATATAGGGAGGTTGAATCCGCAATACACCCTGAGTAAACGTATGTACATCAGGTAAAGTTGCAATTTTTCACTGGAACCAAACCGACAAGGCAGAAATACGAATCTTGATGGAGGGCAGACGAAGGCCCATGTCCAGGCCCTGTTGTAGAAAGGACAAAAGTTTGGCCGTACTAAACTTGTAAGCGTCATGACTGTTAGATGCACACCAAGCAAAGTAAGAATTCCAGACCCTATGGTAAATCCGAGCAGAAGCCGGTTTCCGGGTCTTCAACATGGTTTGAATGACCGCCTCAGAAAATCCTTTGGCCCTCAAAACGGAAGCTTCAAGAGCCACGCCGTCAAAGCCAACCGGGCTAAATCCTGATATACACAGGGGCCCTGAACGAGGAGATCTGGGCGCTGTGGATGTAGAAGAGGACCCTGAAGGTCTGAGAACCAATGCCGTCTGGCCCACACTGGAGCGATCAGAAGTAGGATTCCTCCTTCTTGCTTGAACTTCCTTATTACTCTGGGCATGAGTGACACTGGAGGGAACACGTATGGCAGCTGAAAGTTCCATAGAATTGCCAGTGCATCCACGAACGCTGCTTGAGGATCCCTTGTCCTTGCTCTGAAGACCGGAACCTTGTGATTGTGTCGAGACTCCATCAGGTCCACATCTGGAAGGCCCCACCTGTCCACAAGGAGTTGAAACACTTCTGGATGGAGGCTCCACTCTCCGGCGTGTACGTCCTGATGACTGAGAAAGTCCGACTGTACTTGAACAGGTCTATTCTGTATTAAATGCTGGGCCAAGTTCAATGAGTTGAACACCGCCCGCAATTCCAGAATGTTTATCGGGAGGAGAGATGACTCCTTGGTCCACCGACCCTGAAGGGAGTGTTGCTCCAGCACCGCACCCCAACCTCTCAGACTGGCATCCGTCATCAGAAGGACCCAGTTGGAGATCCAGAAGAGATGACCCCTGCTCAATCGTTGGTCCTGAAGCCACCAGTTCAGTGACAGACGGACCTCCGGAGACAAGGAGATCATTTGAGATCTGATCCGGTGAGGCAGGCCGTCCCACTTAGCAAGAATCACCTTTTGCAGAGGGCGGGAATGGAATTGAACGTACTCCACCATGTTGAAAGCCGACACCATGAGACCTAGCACTTGCACTGCCGAATGTACCGACACTTGCGGACGAGATAGGAAGCATCGAAACCTGCCCTGAAGCTTCAGGACTTTCTCCTGAGACAAGAACAACCACTGGTTGTGAGTGTCCAACATCACCCCCAGGTGCACCATGCTCTGAGCAGGGACCAGGGAAGACTTCTTCCAGTTGATGAGCCACCCGTGGGCTTGCAGAAATTGGATAGTCAGATCCAGATGGCGTAGGAGAATTTCTGGGGAATTTGCCAGGATCAACAAGTTGTCCAGGTACGGTAGGATCCTGACCCCTTGACGGCGGAGTACAGCAGTCATTACCACCATGACCTTGGTGAAAACTAACGGAGCCGTGGTCAAACCAAAAGGTAACTCCCGAAATTGATAATGGAGGTTGCCAACCGCAAACCTCAGGTATTGCTGATGCGACACTGCAATGGGAATATGCAGATAAGCATCCTGTATGTCCAGGGTGACCATATAATCCCAGGTTCCAAGGCCAGAACAACAGAGCGAAGAGTTTCCATACGAAACTTGGAGACCCTCACAAATTTGTTAAAGGACTGGAGGTTGAGAATGGGTCGGGAGGACCCATTCGGTTTCGGTACTAGGAACAGCGGTGAATAGTACCCCTTGTCTCTTTGAGCCAGAGGCATCTGTACTACCACTACTGTGTCCAGGAGGGACTGTACCACCGAATGAAGAGTTTTTGCTTTCACCTGATCCGAATGGACGTCTGTCAGGCAAAATCGATGAGGGGGGATGATTCTTGAAGGATGCGGCGTAACCTCGAGTGATGACTTCCCATACCCAGGCATCGGAAGTGGTCTTCAACCATTCCTGGGTAAACCCTAGAAGTCGGCCCCCCACCCTGGGATCCCCCAGAGGGAGGCCCGCTCCGTCATGCGGCAATTTTGTCAGTTTTGGAAGCAGGCTGACGGGCAGCACAGGCCCGTTTGGGTTTCAGCTTATTGGGTTTGGACTGACCTTTTGCTCTCCCTGAAGGATGAAAGGAGCAAAAGGGAGTACTCTTAGCCTTCGGTACCGAAGGAGTAGTACTAGGTAGACATGCTGTTTTAGCAGAAACTAAGTCAGCTACTATCTTGTTGAGGTCTTCTCCGAAAAGAATGTCTCCCTTAAAACGGAGTGCTGCCAGGGTTTTCTTAGAGTCCAGATCCACAAACCAGGACCGTAACCAGAGAATCCGGCGAGCCAAAATGAACGTAGTAGAAGCCTTGGCCGCCAGAATACCAGCATCAGAAGCCACCTCCTTAATATAATGAGACGCTGTGACAATATATGACAGACATTGCCTAGCAAGATCAGAAGCGCTGGAAGGCAACTCCTTCTCCAGCTCCTGAGCCCACACTTCAACAGCCTCTGCAGCCCATGTCGCTGCAATGGTGGGCCTATGCGCAGCACCAGTTAGGGTGTAAATTGCCTTTAAACAACCCTCCACACGCTTATCCGTCGGTTCTTTCAGAGACGTGATGGTAGTTACAGGCAGAGCCGAGGATACCACCAGCCTCGCCACCTGTGAATCCACTGGCGGGAGTGTTTCACAATTTTTACTTAGTTCCGCTGTGAGGGAATAGCGAGCCAGCATCTTCTTGTGAGGCATGAATTTCTTTCCTGGATCTTCCCAGGACTCCAGGGAAAATGTCAACTAAATGGTCAGAGTGAGGTAAAACTTGTTTAACCACTTTCTGACGTTTAAACCTGTCCGGTTTCTTAGGGGCAGCATCAGGCTCTGGGTCATCAGTAATTTGAAGAATGAGCCTGATAGCCTCCAACAAGTCAGGGACATCGCCCTGTGAAACAATTTCCCCATTAGAGGCGTCGGGATCAGAATCAGTGGGGTCAGTATGAACGTCATCCTCATCAGACGAGGTGTCTGGGACGTTGGTGGATTGTGAGGTAGTAATGGCCCGCTTAGAGGACCCCTTGGTCTTAGGCGGGCGAGGGTTAGACTTCTGAGTAGTCAGTGATTGGTTCAATTGCTGTAACTGAGCGGACATTTGATCTGCCCATGGCGGGTTAACCGCGGGGTCCATAAGCGGTTGTACCGGCACAGGAGGTCCCATAGGGGGCGTTAGTCTAGTTACCAGCGTATTCAATAGCTTGGAGAAGGTAGCCCAAGGTGGGTCATTTTGAACCCCCGTTGCTACAGTCCCACTTGGGGCTAAGGATCCCCCAGAACCTGAACCCTCAGCTGCTATGTTTTCCTCAAATGCGTCTGCAGCGTCACCACCACGCAATGTGGGATCAGCCCCAGCACCATTGCCCTGTGTAGCTGACATATCCGAAAGCTCATGCAAGGCAACACAGTACAATATCAGCAGCACAATACCTGACAAGAACCCCCTGTGCAGTGTATCAGCACAAACAGGGAATTCAAGAGGTACAGTATATGGTGACTA
Source organism: Pseudophryne corroboree (assembly GCF_028390025.1). Classification (NCBI taxonomy): domain Eukaryota; kingdom Metazoa; phylum Chordata; class Amphibia; order Anura; family Myobatrachidae; genus Pseudophryne; species Pseudophryne corroboree. The sequence continues at coordinate 162,593,498 of NC_086447.1, read as the reverse complement.
AAAATCACAGAGAAAAATACACACTGAGTATATCCTGTGAACTACCTATATTAAATGATAAACCTGATGCACTTAGCCCCCTCAGGTTATAGAATATAGGGATAGCAATCTGAGTGAGATACACGAAATGGAGGTCACACAGCAGCTATATGCACACACACATAGTCATAATGTACAATGCAGAAATTATGACATGCAATAAAACTGCACTGGACTAGCAATACAGAGTAGTACTATGTATAGGTATACACTCAATAGATATAACAATGCACAGTAAAGACTGGATGTATATCACAGGGTACTTTTACTACATAACCCTGACTAAATGCACTCTTTCTTAACTAACACTGTCAGCAGACATGTAGAATACTTAAGTGTCCTGTAAAATGCACAGCGCTGACATGCAGGTGGCTTTACAGAGGAGGATTTGCCCAAACAGTCCCAGGATCAGCTCAGCTTGACCTAATGGCGCCCAAACGCTGACAGGGAGTGAGGGAGAGAGAGAGAGAGATGCAGCTCAAGGGCGGGAACATTTACTCTAAATGGCGCCCTGGGGCTGGGGGAGGGGCTACAGGTCAAATAATTATCCCCCTGCTGGGCTTCACCACCGGGTACTGGGGGCTTAAATAAACGGTTTTATGAGAGAAAACCGACCTGTGCCCATGCCCTGGTGGTGCCACAGTGTTCACGCCACTGGGAGGCGGGCCACGCGGGATCGCGATTTACAGTGGGTCCAACCGGGGGGACCCACTTACCTCCTCCCTGAGTGCGGCCACGCGATCCAGGAGAACAGCGGTCGTGTGTGTGACTAACAGGAAGAAAACCAGAGCCTCCGCTGTAGGTACCCGGCAACCAGGGCGCAGGAGTGTACAGCACCGCTGGGGGAGGTGATGGAGCTGCAGCAGGAGATGTCTGACTGACATCTAACACAGTCAATGTCTCTGCTGCAGCCCCTGAAGTCTTCATTTTCTTTAAAAGCTTCTTCTCAGGGCTGCAGGAGCAGCTCCCCTGTTGCATGCCTGCTTACTGCATGGCACCAACTACAAAACTGAGCTCCTGTGCACAGAGGCGGGGTTATAGAGGAGGTGGCGCTATGCATCTTGGGAAGAAGGTCAAAGCTTTGGGCCTGTTGGTGCCTCGGATCAAGATCTTACTCTACACCCCAATGTCATTCCCTGTGGAGCCCAGTGTACCCCGCAGCAGAAATATATTTTTATTATTGTGATTCTGATATGTGTTTAATAGTATTTCTCTTACGTCCTAGGGGATGCTGGGGTCCACATTAGTACCATGGGGTATAGACAGGTCCACTAGGAGCCACTGGCACTTTAAGAGTTTGAGAGTGTGGGCTGGCTCCTCCCTCTATGCCCCTCCTGCCAGACTCAGTTTAGAAGGTCAAAGCTTTGGGCCTGTTGGTGCCTCGGATCAAGATCCTACTCTACACCCCAATGTCATTCCCTGTGGAGCCCAGTGTACCCCGCAGCAGAAATATATTTTTATTATTGTGATTCTGATATGTGTTTAATAGTATTTCTCTTACGTCCTAGAGGATGCTGGGGTCCACATTAGTACCATGGGGTATAGACGGGTCCACTAGGAGCCACTGGCACTTTAAGAGTTTGAGAGTGTGGGCTGGCTCCTCCCTCTATGCCCCTCCTGCCAGACTCAGTTTAGAAAATGTGCCTGGAGGAGCCGGTCACAGCTAGGGGAGCTCTCCAGAGTTTCTCTAGTAAAAGTTTTTTTAGAGTTTATTATTTTACAGGGAGGCTGCTGGCAACAGTCTCCCTGCTTCGTGGGACTAAGGGGGGGAGTAGTGTCCGCCCTGCGGGGTCTGAGCCACTACCTCCGCTGACAGGACACTGAGCTCCTGAGGGTGCTGATCGTTAGCCGCTCCAGGCGACCGCTCACTTCCGCAGCATGCCGCAACCCCCTTACAGAGCCAGAAGACTTCGGTGGCAAAACCATGTGCACTGCAGGGGAGGCAGATATAACGTGCAGAAAGAGTTAGATTTGGGTGGGTTATTTTATTTCTGTGCAGGGTAAATACTGGCTGCTTTATTTTTACACTGCAATTTAGATTGCAGATTGAACACACCCCACCCAAATCTAACTCTCTCTGCACATGTTATATCTGCCTCCCCTGCAGTGCACATGGGCCCTCATTCCGAGTTGATCGGTCGCAAGGCGAATTTAGCAGAGTTACACACGCTAAGCCTACGCCTACTGGGAGTGTATCTTAGCTTATTAAAATTGCGACCGATGTATTCGCAATATTGCGATTACAAACTACTTTGCAGTTTCTGAGTAACTTCAACCTTACTCTGCCTGTGCGATCAGTTCAGTGCTTGTCGTTCCTGGTTTGACGTCACAAACACACCCAGCGTTCGCTCAGACACTCCCCCGTTTCTCCAGCCACTCCTGCGTTTTTTCCGGAAACGGTAGCGTTTTCATCCACACGCCCATAAAACTCTGTGTTTCCGCCCAGTAACACCCATTTCCTGTCAATCACATTACGATCGCCGGAGCGATGAAAAAGCCGTGAGTAAAAATACTATCTTCATTGTTAAATTACTTGGCGCAGTCGCAGTGCGAATATTGCGCATGCGTACTAAGCGGATTTTCATTGCGATGCGATGAAAAATACCGACCGATCAACTCGGAATGAGGGCCATGGTTTTGCACAATTGCTAACAAAAATCCTGCTGCGATCAACTTGGAATTACCCCCATGGTTTTGCCCAACTGCTAACAAAATTCCTGCTGCGATCAACTTGGAATTACCTCCAATGGGGGTAAATCAGAGTTGATCGTAGCAGAAAATTTGCTAGCAGATGGGCAAAACCATGTGCACTGCAGGTGAGGCAGATATAACATGTGCAGAGAGAGTTAGATTTGGTGGGTTATGTTGTTTCTGTGCAGGGTAAAATAGGATTTTAATTACCTACCGGTAAATCCTTTTCTCATAGTTCGCAGAGGATGCTGGGGTCCAATTTAGTACCATGGGGTATAGACGGGTCCTTTGGGAGTCACTGGCACTTTGAGAGTTTAACAGTGTGAGCTGGCCCCTTCCTCTATGCCCCTCCTACCAAACCCAGTCTAGAAACTGTGCTCGAGGAGACGGACATACTTCGAGAGAAGGAAAACACAGATAGTGGTGAGATTCACACCAGCTCACACAGAACAGAAGGAAAGCCAAGATAACCAACTTGGAACAATTCAGCAATGGCTGAAACAACAATACTGAACCAAGTAACAATGCAGGAATACGAAGCACTGGTCGGGCGCCCAGCATCCTCTACGGATTACGAGAAAAGGATTTACCAGTAGGTAATTAAAATCCTATTTTCTCTTACGTCCTAGAGGATGCTGGGGTCCAATTTTGTACCATGGGGATTTACCAAAGCTCCGAGTATGGGAGGGAGGGTGCTGAGGTTCCTGCAGAACAGAATGACCAAACTTTAGGTCCTCAGAGGCCAAAGTATCGAACTCGTAAAACTTAGCAAACGTGTTCGACCCTGACCAAGTAGCTGCTCGGCAAAGCTGTAAAGCTGAGACACCCCGGGCAGCCGCCCAGGAAGAACCCACCTTACAAGTAGAGTGGGCCTTAACAGATTTTGGACACGGCAGGCCTGCTGTAGAATAAGCATGCTGGATAGTAAACCTGATCCAGCGAGAACTTGTCTGCTTAGATGCAGGACACCCAACCTTGTTGGGATCATAAAGGACAAACAGAGTGTCCGATTTCCTGTGACAAGAAGTTCTCTTCACATATATTTTAAAGGCCCTCACAACATCCAAGGACCGTGAGGTAATTGAGGAGTCAGCAGCCACTGGCAGCACAATAGGTTGGTTGATATGAAAAGCAGAAGAAATTGCTGATGCGTCCTGAGCTCAGCTATATCCTCATGGAAAACTAAGTAGGGGCTCATGCATGACAATGCCCCCAATTCAGACACACATCTAGCAGATGCCAATGCCAGCAGTGTGACCGCCTACCAAGTCAGAAACTTGACATCCACTTCCTGTAAAGACTCGAACCAATCCGACTGCAGGAAGTGCAACACCACATTAAGATCCCAAGGTGCCGTAGGAGGCACAAAGGGTGGCTGGATGTGCAGAACCCCTTTCAAGAAAGTCTGAACCTCAGGGAGAGCAGCCAATTGATACTGGAAGAAAATGGACAAGGCCGAAATCTGGACCTTTATGGAGCCCAAGTGTAGGCCCACATCCACATTTTTTTTGCAGAAAAAAGAGAAACCGTCCCAGTTGAAACTCCACCGTAGGATACTTCTTGGATTCACACCAAGACACATATTTCTTCCACATGGGATGGCAATGTTTAGACGTTACTCCCTTTCTAGCCTGTATCAGGGTAGGAATGACCTTGTTCGGAATACCGTTTCCGAGCTAGGATCTGGCGTTCAACCTCAATGCCGTCAAACGTAGCCGCAGTAAGTCTTGATAGGCGAACGGCCCTGTTGAGGAAGGTCCTCGAGGAGAGGAAGAGGCCTCTGATCTTCCAGCAGCAAGTCCAGAAGGTCTGCGTACCAAGCCCTTTGTGGCCAGTCTGGAGCAATGAGGATCGCCTTAACTCTTGTTCTTTTTATTAGCTTGAGAATCCTTGGGATGAGTGGAAGTGGAGGGAACACATATACTGACTCGAACACCCACGGAGATACCAGTGCGTCCACCGCCACTGCTTGTGGATCTTGTGACCTGGAACAGTACCTCCGAAGCTTCTTGTTGAGGTGAGAGGCCATCATGTCTATGTGAGGTTCACCCCACTGGCTTGTTACCTGTGCGAATACCTCCGGGTGGAAGCCCCATTCACCGTGTCTGCTGAGGAAGTCCGCTTCCCAGTTGTCCACTCCCGGAATGAGGATTGCCGACAGTGCCAGTGAGTGCCTTTCCGCCCAGAGGAGGATTCTCGTTACCTCTGACATTGCGGCTCTGCTCTTCGTTCCGCCCTGTCTATTTATGTAGGACACTGCTGTGACGTTGTGCGACTGAACCTGAATGGCTCGATCTTGCAGAAGATGTGCCGCTTGTAAAAGGCTGTTGTATATGGCCCTTAGTTCCAGCACCTTTATTGGAAGGACAGATTCCTTACCTGACCACCTTCCTTGGAAGTTTTTCCCCTGGTTGACTCCTCCCCAACCTCTGAGGCATGCATCCGTGGTTAGAAGAATCCAGTTCTGAATCCTGAACCTGCGGCCCTCGAGCAGGTGAGAAGTCTGCAGCCACCATAGGAGGGAAATCCTGGCTTTCGGCGACAGCCGTCTCCGCTGGTGCATGTGAAGATGTGAACCTGACTACTTGTCCAGGAGATCCAGCTGGAAGAACAGTTCATGGAATCTTCTGCACTGTAGATCCTCGTAGGAGGCCACCATTTTTCCCAGAAGGCGAATGCACTGATGAACCGATACCCGGGCTGGCTTCAAGACATCTCGGACCATTAATTTGATCACTTCTGTGTAGAGTATCATCCCCAGGAAGGGCAGTCTCCTTGTCGGTTCCAAGTGTGACTTTGGTAGGTTCAGGATCCACCCATGATCCTGGAGTAGTCGAGTAGATAGAGCAATGCTCTGCAACAACTTCTCCCTGGAAGATGCTGTTATTAGCAGATCATCCAGATATGGAATTATTTTCACTCCCTGTCTGCGGAGGAGTAGCATCATCACTGCCATGACCTTGGTTAACACCTTCAGTGCTGTGGAGAGGCCAAATGGCAGTGCCTGGAACTGATAGTGACAGTCCAGCAGCGCAAATCTGAGATAACCTAGACACACAGATAACAGCGCTTATTAAAATAGTGTGTGCTTTTATTTAGCAAATTTAAAAAATAAAAAAAATATATATTTATCACATTTAATAATAAATCTCATCACAGCCACCGGTACAAATCCTGCAGGACAACACAGTTCAATACAAAATACAATTCCGTACTTTAATACTAATGTTTACTGCGCAGGCAAAGTTATTTAGTCAGTCCATTGACTCCTTCCAGATATTAAAGTCATATGCAGAGTAAAGCAGTGGTTATTGCCACTAATATTGGCTAATTGGTTAGTTGCTAGCAACAATTAGAGGCAGTGTTAGTCAATTAATACAGCATGCTGTTTTTTGTATTATCAAAGCTTTAGAGCAAGCAGCAATGATCCACGCTTATGGATAAGTATAACCTGCTTTCTGGATCTGGAAAGTGATCCTATGGTCCAGTGTAGTGATATCTCCCGGCTCCTGGTGCTTTAATTACCCTATTTACGGTGCCATATCTGGAGTGTCCCAACATTGGTCCAAACGCCTGCAGGTGAATAAATTGTAACAACCGGTCCCGGACAGAGATTTGGAAGACCTCTTACGCGTTTCTCTGCCTCTAACACATTCAGCTGCTTCCTCAGAGATTTGGTAAGGTTGACTTACCCACAGAAGCCGCGGAAATCCACGCATCCAATGCGTCCCAAAACAGAGCCTGATCTGTGAAAGGTAGGTTCTCCACACTTTTTTGGGATTCTGCATCCGCAGTCCATTGGCTTAACCAGAGTTCTCTGCGTGCCAAGACTGCCATGGAAGTAGCCCTCGCATTCAGCATGCCAAGGTCCTTCATGGCCTCCACCATGAAACCTGCAGAATCCTGTATATGACGCAAAAACAAGTCAATGTCACACCTATCCATGGTATCTAAATCCTCAAGTAATGGGGCAGATGTATTAACCTGGATAAGGCATAAGGAAGTGATAAACCAGTGATATGTGCAAGGTGATAAAGGCACCAGCCAATCAGCTCCAATATGTCAATTAACAGCTAGGATCTGATTGGCTGGTGTCTTTATCACCTTACACATATCACTAGTTTATCACTTCCTTATGCCTTCTACAGGTTAATACATCTGCCCCAATGTGCCTGACCACTTTACTATGGCTTTAGAAATCCACACACAAGCAATGGTGGGCCGTAAAGCTACACCAGTAGCTGTGTATATTGATTTAAGTGTAGTCTCAATCGTGCCGTCAGCTGGCTCTTTTAAAGCGGTTGAACCAGGGACAGATAAAACCACCTTCTTTGACAACCTGGATATAGAAGTGTCTACTATAGGGGGGTTTTCCCACTTTTTTCTGTCCACCTCAGGAAAAGGGAAAGCAATGAGAACCCTTTTAGGGATCTGGAATTTTTTCTCTGTGTTTTCCCAGGATTTTTCAAATAAAGAATTTAATTCCTTAGAAGTCGGGAAAGTAAGGGAGGATTTCTTACTATCAGTAAAATTAGATTCCTCTACCTGTTCAGGTACCTTCTCAGTAATATGTAAAATATCCCTAATGCAGTGGTTCCCAAACTTTTTTAGTCCAAGGCACCCTTTGGGTCTTCCTGACTTTTTCAAGGCACCCTTAAGCCAAAATAATTACCGAACTGTCCCTTTTTTTAAAGTAGTTGGGTCAAACCAATGTTATCAGTATTTAGATGAGGAAAAAATGTATAATCTATTCTATCTATCTCTCTATCTGTCTGTCTATATATATTCTGTCTGTCTGCCGTAATGTGCAAAAAAGAGGACGCTGTCTGCCGTAATGTGTAAAAAAATAAGAATTTACTTACCGATAATTCTATTTCTCATAGTCCGTAGTGGATGCTGGGGACTCCGAAAGGACCATGGGGAATAGCGGCTCCGCAGGAGACTGGGCACAAAAGTAAAAAGCTTTAGGACTACCTGGTGTGCACTGGCTCCTCCCCCTATGACCCTCCTCCAAGCCTCAGTTAGGATACTGTGCCCGGACGAGCGTACACAATAAGGAAGGATTTTGAATCCCGGGTAAGACTCATACCAGCCACACCAATCACACCGTACAACTTGTGATCTGAACCCAGTTAACAGCATGATAACAGAAGGAGCCTCTGAAAAGATGGCTCACAACAACAATAACCCGATTTTTGTAACAATAACTATGTACAAGTAATGCAGACAATCCGCACTTGGGATGGGCGCCCAGCATCCACTACGGACTATGAGAAATAGAATTATCGGTAAGTAAATTCTTATTTTCTCTAACGTCCTAGTGGATGCTGGGGACTCCGAAAGGACCATGGGGATTATACCAAAGCTCCCAAACGGGCGGGACTCTGCAGCACCGAATGAGAGAACTCCAGGTCCTCCTCAGCCAGGGTATCAAATTTGTAGAATTTAGCAAACGTGTTTGCCCCTGACCAAGTAGCTGCTCGGCAAAGTTGTAAAGCCGAGACCCCTCGGGCAGCCGCCCAAGATGAGCCCACTTTCCGTGTGGAATGGGCTTTTACAGATTTTGGCTGTGGCAGGCCTGCCACAGAATGTGCAAGCTGAATTGTACTACAAATCCAACGAGCAATCGTCTGCTTAGAAGCAGGAGCACCCAGCTTGTTGGGTGCATACAGGATAAACAGCGAATCAGATTTTCTGACTCCAGCCGTCCTGGAAACATATATTTTCAGGGCCCTGACTACGTCCAGCAACTTGGAATCCTCCAAGTCCCTAGTAGCCGCAGGCACCACAATAGGCTGGTTTAAGTGAAAAGCTGAAACCACCTTAGGGAGAAATTGAGGACGAGTCCTCAATTCTGCCCTGTCCGTATGAAAAATTAGGTAAGGGCTTTTATAGGATAAAGCCGCCAATTCTGAGACACGCCTGGCTGAAGCCAGGGCTAACAGCATTACCACTTTCCATGTGAGATATTTTAAGTCCACAGTGGTGAGTGGTTCAAACCAATGTGATTTTAGGAATCCCAAAACTACATTGAGATCCCAAGGTGCCACTGGAGGCACAAAAGGAGGCTGTATATGCAGTACTCCCTTGACAAATGTCTGAACTTCAGGAACAGAAGCCAGTTCTTTTTGGAAGAATATTGACAGGGCCGAAATTTGAACCTTAATGGACCCCAATTTGAGGCCCATAGACAGTCCTGTTTGCAGGAAATGCAGGAAACGACCCAGTTGAAATTCCTCTGTAGGGGCCTTCCTGGCCTCGCACCACGCAACATATTTACGCCAAATACGGTGATAATGTTGTACGGTTACATCCTTCCTGGCTTTGATCAGGGTAGGGATGACTTCATCCGGAATGCCTTTTTCCTTCAGGATCCGGCGTTCAACCGCCATGCCGTCAAACGCAGCCGCGGTAAGTCTTGGAACAGACATGGTCCCTGCTGGAGCAGGTCCTTTCTTAGAGGTAGAGGCCACGGGTCTTCCGTGAGCATCTCTTGAATTTCCGGGTACCAAGTCCTTCTTGGCCAATCCGGAGCCACGAGTATAGTCTTTACTCCTCTCCTTCTTATGATTCTCAGTACTTTTGGTATGAGAGGAAGAGGAGGGAACACATACACTGACTGGTACACCCACGGTGTTACCAGAGCGTCCACAGCTATTGCCTGAGGGTCCCTTGACCTGGCGCAATATCTGTCCAGTTTTTTGTTGAGGTGGGACGCCATCATGTCCACCTTTGGTTTTTCCCAACGGTTCACAATCATGTGGAAGACTTCTGGGTGAAGTCCCCACTCCCCCGGGTGAAGATCGTGTCTGCTGAGGAAGTCTGCTTCCCAGTTGTCCACTCCCGGAATGAACACTGCTGACAGTGCTATCACATGATTCTCCGCCCAGCGAAGAATCCTTGCCACTTCCATCATTGCCCTCCTGCTTCTTGTGCCGCCCTGTCTGTTTACGTGGGCGACTGCCGTGATGTTGTCCGACTGGATCAACACCGGCTGACCCTGAAGCAGAGGTCTTGCCTGACTTAGGGCATTGTAAATGGCCCTTAGTTCCAGGATATTTATGTGAAGTGACGTTTCCATGCTTGACCACAAGCCCTGGAAATTTCTTCCCTGTGTGACTGCTCCCCAGCCTCTCAGGCTGGCATCCGTGGTCACTAGGACCCAATCCTGAATGCCGAATCTGCGGCCCTCTAGGAGATGAGCACTCTGTAACCACCACAGGAGAGACACCCTTGTCCTTGGAGACAGGGTTATCCGCTGATGCATTTGAAGATGCGATCCGGACCATTTGTCCAGCAGATCCCACTGAAAAGTTCTTGCGTGGAATCTGCCGAATGGAATCGCTTCGTAAGAAGCCACCATCTTTCCCAGGACCCTTGTGCATTGATGTACTGACACTTGGCCTGGTCTTAGGAGGTTCCTGACTAGGTCGGATAACTCCTTGGCCTTCTCCTCCGGGAGAAACACCTTTTTCTGTACTGTGTCCAGAATCATCCCTAGGAACAGCAGACGTGTCGTCGGAATCAGCTGCGATTTTGGAATATTTAGAATCCATCCGTGCTGTCGTAGTACTACTTGAGATAGTGCTACTCCGACCTCTAACTGTTCTCTGGACCTTGCCCTTATCAGGAGATCGTCCAAGTAAGGGATAATTAAGACGCCTTTTCTTCTAAGAAGAATCATCATTTCGGCCATTACCTTGGTAAAGACCCGGGGTGCCGTGGACAATCCAAACGGCAGCGTCTGAAACTGATAGTGACAGTTCTGTACCACAAACCTGAGGTACCCTTGGTGAGAAGGGCAAATTGGGACATGGAGGTAAGCATCCTTGATGTCCAGAGACACCATATAGTCCCCTTCTTCCAGGTTCGCTATCACTGCTCTGAGTGACTCCATCTTGAACTTGAACCTTTTTATGTAAGTGTTCAAGGATTTCAGATTTAAAATGGGTCTCACCGAGCCGTCCGGCTTCGGTACCACAAACAGCGTGGAATAATACCCCTTTCCCTGTTGTAGGAGGGGTACCTTGATTATCACCTGCTGGGAATACAGCTTGTGAATGGCTTCCAATACCGCCTCCCTGTCGGGGGGAGACGTTGGTAAAGCAGACTTCAGGAAACGGCGAGGGGGAGACGTCTCGAATTCCAATTTGTACCCCTGAGATACTACCTGCAGGATCCAGGGGTCCACTTGCGAGTGAGCCCACTGGGCGCTGAAATTCTTGAGACGGGCCCCCACCGTGCCTGAGTCCGCTTGTAAGGCCCCAGCGTCATGCTGAGGACTTGGCAGAAGCGGGGGAGGGCTTCTGTTCGTGGGAAGAAGCTGTCTGCTGCAGTCTTTTTCCCCTTCCTCTGCCCCGGGGCAGATATGAGTGGCCTTTTGCCCGCTTGCCCTTATGGGGACGAAAGGACTGAGCCTGAAAAGACGGTATCTTTTTCTGCTGCGAGGTGACTTGGGGTAAAAAGGTGGATTTTCCAGCCGTTGCCGTGGCCACCAGGTCCGATAGACCGACCCCAAATAACTCCTCCCCTTTATACGGCAATACTTCCATATGCCGTTTGGAATCCGCATCCCCTGACCACTGTCGCGTCCATAATCCTCTTCTGGCAGAAATGGACATCGCACTTACTCTTGATGCCAGAGTGCAAATATCCCTCTGTGCATCTCGCATATATAGAAATGCATCCTTTAAATGCTCTATAGTCAATAATATATTGTCCCTGTCCAGGGTATCAATATTTTCAGTCAGGGAATCCGACCAAGCCACCCCAGCACTGCACATCCAGGCTGAGGCGATTGTTGGTCGCAGTATAATACCAGTATGTGTGTATATACTTTTAAGGATATTTTCCAGCTTCCTATCAGCTGGTTCCTTGAGGGCGGCCGTATCAGGGGACGGTAACGCCACTTGTTTTGATAAGCGTGTGAGCGCCTTATCTACGCTAGGGGGTGTTTCCCAACGCGCCCTAACCTCTGGCGGGAAAGGGTATAATGCCAATAACTTTTTAGAAATTAGCAGTTTTTTATCGGGGGAAACCCACGCTTCATCACACACCTCATTTAATTCATCTGATTCGGGAAAAACTACGGGTAGTTTTTTTTTACACCCCACATAATACCCTTTTTTGTGGTACTTGTAGTTTCAGAAATGTTCAAAACCTCCTTCATTGCCGTGATCATGTAACGTGTGGCCCTACTGGAAAATACGTTTGTTTCCTCACCGTCGACACTGGAGTCAGTGTCCGTGTCTGTGTCTGTATCGACCTGAGGTAACGGGCGCTTTAGAGCCCCTGACGGTGTTTGAGACGCCTGTACAGGTATTAACTGATTTGCCGGCTGTCTCATGTCGTCAACAGACTTTTGTAAAGTGCTGACACTATCACGTAATTCTTTCCATAAGACCATCCAGTCAGGTGTCGACTCCCTAGGGGGTGACATCACTAACACAGGCAATTGCTCCGCCTCCACACCATTTTCCTCCTCATACATGTCGACACAACGTACCGACACACAGCACACACACAGGGAATGCTCCGATAGAGGACAGGACCCCACTAGCCCTTTGGGGAGACAGAGGGAGAGTTTGCCAGCACACACCAGAGCGCTATATATATACAGGGATAACCTTATATAAGTGTTTTTCCCTAATATAGCTGCTGTATATATTTATATGCCAATTTAGTGCCCCCCCTCTCTTGTTTTACCCTGTTTCTGTAGTGCAGGACTGCAGGGGAGAGTCAGGGAGCCTTCCTCCAACGGAGCTGTGAGGAAAAAATGGCGCCAGTGTGCTGAGGAGATAGGCTCCGCCCCTTTTTCGGTGGCCTTTCTCCCGCTTTTTTATGTAAAAATAGGCAGGGGTTAAATACATCCATATAGCCCAGGAGCTATATGTGATGTATTTTTTAGAGATGTGCACTTGAAATTTTTCGGGTTTTGTGTTTTGGTTTTGGGTTCGGTTCCGCGGCCGTGTTTTGGGTTCGACCGCGTTTTGGCAAAACCTCACCGAATTTTTTTTGTCGGATTCGGGTGTGTTTTGGATTCGGGTGTTTTTTTCAAAAAACACTAAAAAACAGCTTAAATCATAGAATTTGGGGGTCATTTTGATCCCAAAGTATTATTAACCTCAAAAACCATAATTTCCACTCATTTTCAGTCTATTCTGAATACCTCACACCTCACAATATTATTTTTAGTCCTAAAATTTGCACCGAGGTCGCTGGATGACTAAGCTAAGCGACCCTAGTGGCCGACACAAACACCGGGCCCATCTAGGAGTGGCACTGCAGTGTCACGCAGGATGGCCCTTCCAAAAAACACTCCCCAAACAGCACATGATGCAAAGAAAAAAAGAGGCGCAATGAGGTAGCTGTGTGAGTAAGATAAGCGACCCTAGTGGCCGACACAAACACCGGGCCCATCTAGGAGTGGCACTGCAGTGTCACGCAGGATGGCCCTTCCAAAAAACACTCCCCAAACAGCACATGACGCAAAGAAAAAAAGAGGCGCAATGAGGTAGCTGTGTGAGTAAGCTAAGCGACCCTAGTGGCCGACACAAACACCTGGCCCATCTAGGAGTGGCCGACACAAACACCTGGCCCATCTAGGAGTGGCACTGCAGTGTCACGCAGGATGGCCCTTCCAAAAAACACTCCCCAAACAGCACATGACGCAAAGAAAAAAAGAGGCGCAATGAGGTAGCTGTGTGAGTAAGATAAGCGACCCTAGTGGCCGACACAAACACCGGGCCCATCTAGGAGTGGCACTGCAGTGTCACGCAGGATGGCCCTTCCAAAAAACACTCCCCAAACAGCACATGACGCAAAGAAAAAAAGAGGCGCAATGAGGTAGCTGTGTGAGTAAGATAAGCGACCCTAGTGGCCGACACAAACACCGGGCCCATCTAGGAGTGGCACTGCAGTGTCACGCAGGATGGCCCTTCCAAAAAAACACTCCCCAAACAGCACATGACGCAAAGAAAAAAAGAGGCGCAATGAGGTAGCTGTGTGAGTAAGATAAGCGACCCTAGTGGCCGACACAAACACCTGGCCCATCTAGGAGTGGCACTGCAGTGTCACGCAGGATGGCCCTTCCAAAAAACACTCCCCAAACAGCACATGACGCAAAGAAAAAAAGAGGCGCAATGAGGTAGCTGTGTGAGTAAGATAAGCGACCCTAGTGGCCGACACAAACACCTGGCCCATCTAGGAGTGGCACTGCAGTGTCACGCAGGATGGCCCTTCCAAAAAACACTCCCCAAATAGCTCATGACGCAAAGAAAAATTAAAGAAAAAAGAGGTGCAAGATGGAATTGTCCTTGGGCCCTCCCACCCACCCTTATGTTGTATAAACAGGACATGCACACTTTAACCAACCCATCATTTCAGTGACAGGGTCTGCCACACGACTGTGACTGAAATGACGGGTTGGTTTGGACCCCCACCAAAAAAGAAGCAATTAATCTCTCCTTGCACAAACTGGCTCTACAGAGGCAAGATGTCCACCTCATCATCATCCTCCGATATATCACCGTGTACATCCCCCACCTCACAGATTATCAATTCGTCCCCACTGGAATCCACCATCTCAGCTCCCTGTGTACTTTGTGGAGGCAATTGCTGCTGGTCAATGTCTCCATGGAGGAATTGATTATAATTCATTTTAATGAACATCATCTTCTCCACATTTTCTGGAAGTAACCTCGTACGCCGATTGCTGACAAGGTGAGCGGCGGCACTAAACACTCTTTCGGAGTACACACTTGTGGGAGGGCAACTTAGGTAGAATAAAGCCAGTTTGTGCAAGGGCCTCCAAATTGCCTCTTTTTCCTGCCAGTATAAGTACGGACTGTGTGACGTGCCTACTTGGATGCGGTCACTCATATAATCCTCCACCATTCTTTCAATGGGGAGAGAATCATATGCAGTGACAGTAGACGACATGTCCGTAATCGTTGACAGGTCCTTCAGTCCGGACCAGATGTCAGCATCAGCAGTCGCTCCAGACTGCCCTGCATCACCGCCAGCGGGTGGGCTCGGAATTCTGAGCCTTTTCCTCGCACCCCCAGTTGCGGGAGAATGTGAAGGAGGAGATGTTGACAGGTCGCGTTCCGCTTGACTTGACAATTTTCTCACCAGCAGGTCTTTGAACCCCAGCAGACTTGTGTCTGCCGGAAAGAGAGATCCAAGGTGTCACAACTGAGGGCCTGAGCTGACGGGAGGCAGCCTCAGTTGTAGGGGCTGAGGTATAGTGGAACCTGGGAGGTTGTATCAGACCCCTAGACATGTAAGTAACATGTAACAGAATTGCCCGAAGGCGTGACCACGACAACCAGGATAAAAGTCAATGATGTTTATTTATGACAAAACTCCGTAACACAGCAGTAGTAAAAAGAAAACATAAAAATCAGCAGAGAATAAATACAGTTCCTGGGTACTACAGGGTGGCAAGGGCCACAGGGCTCTGGTAGTGTGAGATAGTTCTTATAATCTTCTAGTTGGAAAGTCCTTACCAGGCCCGACTGTAGCAATGGAGATAGCCCAGGATCGTACCAGCTGGTGTTCCAGGAAAAGCTGGGCTGCTGTGGATAAAACGGCTGCTGTGGGTACTGGCTGGAACCAGACTGATGTTGGCACGGAGTGGGTACTGGCTGGAACCAGTCAAATAATAAATGTAGCTTGAGAGCGATGAAATATGAAGTGATGTTTGGAGATTGAGAGCGGTGAAATTATAATGCCGGTGATAAATGATAATATGCAGAAAAGGATACCGGCACTTTAAGAAGAGCTGACCTCTGCTGGAAGCTGGATGCTGAAAGCAGGTGGTTCTGTAGCTGGAAGCAGATGAATCCAATGAGGATAGGAGAGTCAGGCTACACCGCAGGTGGAATGCTGGTGCGGGTCTCTTTAGTGGAGGTTTGGAGATAGGAACTGGAACCTGGAAAACAACCACAGGAGAGAGACAAACTGGAACTAGGTTTGACAACCAAAGCACTGACGCCTTCCTTGCTCAGGCACAGCATATTTATACCTGCAGCAAGGAAGGGGTTGGCTAGGCAATTATGCAGATTAACAATACAGACAGCAGATTGGTGGAAATGATCAGATGACAAAATCCAAGATGGCTGCGCCCATGCAGACACTTGGAGGGAAGTTTGGTTTGTAATCCATGTGAGAATTGAAACAGCAATGGCGGCGCCGGCCACAGGAGACAGGAGACGCCAGACTGATGATTGCACATCTAAACCACGCGGGCACAGCGGAGGCCGCGGCTGACGTAATCGCCACTCTGACACTCTGCATGCAGGAACTCAGGGACAGCGGCGGAGGCCGCGGGAGACGCCATTCCAGATGTAACATGGCGCCGCGGTGACCGCGTCTCAGAGTGACAGGAGAGGAGGCAGGAATGTGGACATCAGTATAACGGATGGGGTCCGGTCCTGGAACGCTGAGCCAGCCTCAGGAGGCATCTGAAGGGTAAGTAATGGCGTCCAGATACCCGGATCGTGACAGCACCCCCCCCCCCCCCTTTAGGAGTGGCCCCAGGACACTTCTTTGGCTTTTGAGGAAACTTGGAATGGAATCTCCGAACCAAGGCAGGAGCATGGACATCAGAAGCATTGGTCCATGAGCGTTCCTCAGGGCCGTAACCCTTCCAGTCAATAAGATACTGTAGTTGACCGTAACGGTGACGTGAGTCCAGGATCTTGGCCACTTCATACTCAACGCCTCGTTGAGTTTGGACTTTCGGAGTTGGAGGAAGTGAGGAATGAAACCGATTCAGGATCAGCGGTTTCAACAGGGAAACATGGAATGTCCTGGGTATTTTTAAGAAGGGGGGCAACTGGAGTCTGTAAGCAACAGGATTGATGACTTGTTCAATTTTAAAAGGACCGATGTAGCGAGGTGCAAACTTCATACTGGGAACTCTTAACCTCAAATTCTTCGTGGATAACCATACCCGATCACCCACCTTGAGAGCAGGAACTGCTCTACGCTTCTTATCCGCAAACTTCTTGTACCTGAACGATGCCTTGAGCAGAGCTGATCGTACACTCTTCCAGTTATTTGCAAACTGATGCAAGGTGATATCCACTGCTGGAACAGAAGTTGCTGGAAGCGGTTAGAACTCAGGGACTTTAGGGTGGAATCCAAAGTTGGTGAAGAATGGTGTTGAAGAAGATGAGGAATGATACTGATTGTTATGACAGAACTCGGCCCAGGGAAGTAATTGAACCCAGTCATCTTGAGAGGAAGACACATAGATGCGGAGGAAGGCCTCCAAGTCCTGATTCACCCTCTCAGTTTGACCATTGGTCTGAGGATCGTATGCCGTGGAAAACTTTAGTTTGACTTGGAGGACTTGACATAAACTTCGCCAGAATTTGGCTGTGAATTGGACTCCTCGATCTGAGATAATTTCTTCAGGAAGACCGTGAAGTCGGAAGATCTCTTGTATGAATACTTGAGCCAACTTGGAAGCTGACGGAAGACCGGTGAGAGGAATGAAGTGTGCCATCTTGGTGAACCGGTCAACTACCACCCAGATGGTATTGAACTTGTTGCACATGGGTAAGTCTGTAATGAAATCCATCGACAAATGGGTCCATGGTCGACGGGGAACGGATAGTGGAACCAGTTGCCCCGCAGGCGACTGGCGGGATACTTTATGTTGGGCACACTTTGGGCAAGATGCAATAAACTCCATGACGTCCTTTCTCAGAGTTGGCCACCAATAGGACCTAGAGATAAACTCCAGGGTTTTTTGGATACCTGTATGTCCGGCAAAACGGGAAGCATGGGCCCAATGCATGAGCTTCTTCCTCAGTACCGGCTTCACAAAACTTTTCCCTAGTGGGGGCGTAGAGTCCATCCCTACCGTGGAGAATGCCAACGGATTGATAATAGGATGCTTGTCTGAAGACTCTGACTCATTTTCTTGCTCCCATGAGCGGGAAAGGGCATCGGCCTTGCGATTCTGAGAGCCCGGACAGAACTGGAGTTTAAAGTCGAACCTGGAAAAGAAAAGTGCCCATCTGGCCTGACGAGGGTTGAGACATTGTGCGCCTTTCAGATATAAAAGGTTCTTGTGGTCTGTAAGTATGGTGATTGAATGAGAAGCTCCCTCCAACAGATATCTCCACTCCTCTAGAGCGAGCTTGATGGCTAGCAACTCCTGGTCGCCAATGGCATAGTTGCGCTCCGCTGGGGAGAACTTCCGGGAGAAGGAACTGCAAGGATGTAAATGGCCATCTTTAGCCCTCTGAGATAACACTGCTCCTACTCCAACGGAGGAGGCATCCACCTCTAAGATGAAAGGAGAGTCGATGTCGGGCTGTTTCAGAACTGGTGCAGAGATGAACCGTTGTTTTAAGAGATGAAAAGCTTGCGTAGCTTCTTCAGACCACTTGGACGGGTTAGCACCCTTCTTAGTTAAAGCAGTAATAGGCGCCACAATGGTGGAAAAGTCTCGTATAAACTTTCTGTAATAATTGGCGAACCCTAAGAACCTCTGGACCCCTTTGAGGGTTAAGGGTATCGGCCAATTCTGGATTGCTTGTAGTTTCTCAGGATCCATCTCTAGTCCGGAACCGGACACAATGTAACCTAGAAACGGAATGGACTTGACTTCAAAGACGCATTTCTCTAATTTGCAATAGAGATGATTGACACGGAGACGGGACAGAACCTCTTTTACCCAAAAACGATGTTCCTCTAAATTGTTGGCAAAAATGAGGATATCATCTAGATAGACCACGACATGACGGTATAAAATGTCTCTGAAGATCTCATTGACAAAATGCTGGAAGACAGCTGGGGCATTGCTCAATCCGAAGGGCATGACGAGGTACTCATAATGTCCGTCACGGGTGTTAAAGGCGGTCTTCCACTCGTCACCCTCACGGATCCGGATGAGATTGTATGCACCTCTCAAGTCCAGCTTTGTGAAGATGGTAGCTCCGCTAACTCTATCAAAGAGCTCAGTAATCAGGGGTAAAGGATAGCGGTTCTTGATGGTAATGTCGTTCAAACCTCTGTAGTCGATGCACGGCCGCAGACCACCATCTTTCTTCTTTACAAAAAAGAAGCCTGCGCCGGCTGGAGAAGAAGAAGGTCGAATTAACCCCTTTGCTAGGTTCTCTTTAATATATTCCTCCATTGAATGCGTCTCAGGCAGAGACAACGGATAAGTTCGGCCTCGAGGTGGAACCTTCCCTGGAACGAGATCAATCGGGCAGTCCCATTCTCTATGAGGAGGAAGGATATCAGCAGAAGCTTTACTGAACACATCCGTGAAATCTTGATATGGAGGAGGTGGAACATCAGACGACCTGGGGGAGGAAGAACAGACAGGCAATACTTTAAACAAACATGTCTCAGCACAGGAAGAACCCCATGCCAGAATTTGCGTAGTCGTCCAATCAATTGTAGGATTGTGAAGACGGAGCCATGGAAGGCCCAGGACCACAGGATGTGTGGCTCTTGGAATCACTAAAAAAGAAATAAGTTCGGAATGAAGAACTCCCACTCTCAGACGAACTGGTAGAGTCCTTAGAGAAATAACTGTATCAAAAATCTTGCTGCCATCCACGGCAGTTAAGTAGATGGATGAAGGAAGTCTTTCGGTGGGTAGGGACCACCGTTTAACATAGGCTTCGGTAATAAAGTTCCCAGCTGCTCCGGAATCAAGGAGGGCAATGACGTTCCGATAACGTTGAGCAACTTGAAGCGAGACTGGGAGATTACAATCATGAGGAGATGGAGAGGAGATCATTACTCCTAGCCGGCCCTCTCCTTGGCGAGCTAGGATTTGGAGTTTCCCGGACGTTTGGGACAGGCATTAATGGTGTGAGACGGAGCTGCACAATAAAGACAGAGAGACTCGGAGAGGCGTCTTCGGCGCTCAGCAGGAGTTAAACGGGAACGGCCAATTTGCATGGGCTCATCTTTAGATGGTGACAGTTGGCGAGGAGGAGGAGCAGAAGATTTTGGAGCAGATGATCTTCCACGCTCAGTTGCTCTCTCTCTGAAACGTAAATCAACTTTCGTGCAGAGTGAGATTAGCTCATCTAACTTGGAAGGTAAGTCTCTGGTAGCTAACTCATCTTTAATACGCTCAGATAAGCCATGCCAGAATGCAGCATACAGGGCCTCGTCGTTCCATGCCAGTTCGGATGCCAGGATCTGGAACTGTATAAGATATTGTCCTACAGTACGTGATCCCTGGCGTAAACGGAGAATCTCAGATGAAGCTGAAGTTACCCGGCCTGGCTCGTCGAAGATACGCCTGAATGTTGACACGAATGCAGTGTAGGAGGATAGCAGGGTGTCAGACCTCTCCCATAACGGTGATGCCCAATCAAGGGCTGAGCCACTGAGAAGAGAGATAATGTAGGCAATTTTTGTACGGTCACTGGGAAAATTGCCAGGTTGTAGCTCAAACTGAATCTCACACTGGTTGAGAAATCCCCTGCAGAATCTTGGAGATCCGTCAAATTTTGCTGGCGTTGGAAGATGAAGACGTGGAGCAGAAATGGGTAAGGTGGGTGGGGTTATAGCTGGAGTCACTGTGGTTGACGCACCGGACGCGTCTGATCCACGGAGGGTTGTCTGAATCCCATCCAGCCGAGTAGAGAGATCCTGGAGACAGCGGATGATGTGGCCCTGTGCAGCCTCCTGATGTTCAAGTCGGGCTGCCAGTTCTTGCATCGGCCTGGCCGCTTGATCCTGGTCTCCGGCTGGATTCATATGGTCAGTGCTTACTGTCACAACTGAGGGCCTGAGCTGACGGGAGGCAGCCTCAGTTGTAGGGGCTGAGGTATAGTGGAACCTGGGAGGTTGTATCAGACCCCTAGACATGTAAGTAACATGTAACAGAATTGCCCGAAGGCGTGACCACGACAACCAGGATAAAAGTCAATGATGTTTATTTATGACAAAACTCCGTAACACAGCAGTAGTAAAAAGAAAACATAAAAATCAGCAGAGAATAAATACAGTTCCTGGGTACTACAGGGTGGCAAGGGCCACAGGGCTCTGGTAGTGTGAGATAGTTCTTATAATCTTCTAGTTGGAAAGTCCTTACCAGGCCCGACTGTAGCAATGGAGATAGCCCAGGATCGTACCAACTGGTGTTCCAGGAAAAGCTGGGCTGCTGTGGATAAAACGGCTGCTGTGGGTACTGGCTGGAACCAGACTGATGTTGGCACGGAGTGGGTACTGGCTGGAACCAGTCAAATAATAAATGTAGCTTGAGAGCGATGAAATATGAAGTGATGTTTGGAGATTGAGAGCGGTGAAATTATAATGCCGGTGATAAATGATAATATGCAGAAAAGGATACCGGCACTTTAAGAAGAGCTGACCTCTGCTGGAAGCTGGATGCTGAAAGCAGGTGGTTCTGTAGCTGGAAGCAGATGAATCCAATGAGGATAGGAGAGTCAGGCTACACCGCAGGTGGAATGCTGGTGCGGGTCTCTTTAGTGGAGGTTTGGAGATAGGAACTGGAACCTGGAAAACAACCACAGGAGAGAGACAAACTGGAACTAGGTTTGACAACCAAAGCACTGACGCCTTCCTTGCTCAGGCACAGCATATTTATACCTGCAGCAAGGAAGGGGTTGGCTAGGCAATTATGCAGATTAACAATACAGACAGCAGATTGGTGGAAATGATCAGATGACAAAATCCAAGATGGCTGCGCCCATGCAGACACTTGGAGGGAAGTTTGGTTTGTAATCCATGTGAGAATTGAAACAGCAATGGCGGCGCCGGCCACAGGAGACAGGAGACGCCAGACTGATGATTGCACATCTAAACCACGCGGGCACAGCGGAGGCCGCGGCTGACGTAATCGCCACTCTGACACTCTGCATGCAGGAACTCAGGGACAGCGGCGGAGGCCGCGGGAGACGCCATTCCAGATGTAACATGGCGCCGCGGTGACCGCGTCTCAGAGTGACAGGAGAGGAGGCAGGAATGTGGACATCAGTATAACGGATGGGGTCCGGTCCTGGAACGCTGAGCCAGCCTCAGGAGGCATCTGAAGGGTAAGTAATGGCGTCCAGATGACCGGATCGTGACACAAGGTAGGTTTTAAATCTAGGATCGAGCACGGTGGCCAAAATGTAGTGCTCTGATTTCAACAGATTGACCACCCGTGAATCCTTGTTAAGCGAATTAAGGGCTCCATCCACAAGTCCCACATGCCTAGCGGAATCGCTCCGTGTTAGCTCCTCCTTCAATGTCTCCAGCTTCTTCTGCAAAAGCCTGATGAGGGGAATGACCTGACTCTGGCTGGCAGTGTCTGAACTGACTTCACGTGTGGCAAGTTCAAAGGGCAGCAGAACCTTGCACAACGTTGAAATCATTCTCCACTGCGCTTGAGACAGGTGCATTCCACCTCCTATATCGTGCTGAATTGTATAGGCTTGAATGGCCTTTTGCTGCTCCTCCAACCTCTGAAGCATATATAGGGTTGAATTCCACCTCGTTACCACTTCTTGCTTCAGATGATGGCAGGGCAGGTTCAGGCGTTTTTGGTGTTGCTCCAGTCTTCTGTACGTGGTGCCTGTACGCCGAAAGTGTCCCGCAATTCTTCTGGCCACCGACAGCATCTCTTGCACGCCCCTGTCGTTTTTTAAAAAATTCTGCACCACCAAATTCAAGGTATGTGCAAAACATGGGACGTGCTGGAATTTTCCCAGATTTAATGCACACACAATATTGCTGGCGTTGTCCGATGCCACAAATCCACAGGAGAGTCCAATTGGGGTAAGCCATTCCGCGATGATCTTCCTCAGTTGCCGTAAGAGGTTTTCAGCTGTGTGCGTATTCTGGAAACCGGTGATACAAAGCGTAGCCTGCCTAGGAAAGAGTTGGCGTTTGCGAGATGCTGCTACTGGTGCCGCCGCTGCTGTTCTTGCGGCGGGAGTCCATACATCTACCCAGTGGGCTGTCACAGTCATATAGTCCTGACCCTGCCCTGCTCCACTTGTCCACATGTCCGTGGTTAAGTGGACATTGGGTACAGCTGCATTTTTTAGGACACTGGTGACTCTTTTTCTGAGGTCTGTGTACATTTTCGGTATCGCCTGCCTAGAGAAATGGAACCTAGATGGTATTTGGTACCGGGGACACAGTACCTCCAACAAGTCTCTAGTTGGCTCTGCAGTAATGATGGATACCGGAACCACGTTTCTCACCACCCAGGATGCCAAGGCCTCAGTTATCCGCTTTGCAGCAGGATGACTGCTGTGATATTTCATCTTCCTCGCAAAGGACTGTTGGACAGTCAATTGCTTGGTGGAAGTAGTAAAAGTGGTCTTACGATTTCCCCTCTGGGATGACCATCGACTCCCAGCAGCAACAACAGCAGCGCCAGCAGCAGTAGGCGTTACACGCAAGCATGCATCGGAGGAATCCCAGGCAGGAGAGGAATCGTCAGAATTGCCAGTGACATGGCCTGCAGGACTATTGGCATTCCTGGGGAAGGAGGAAATTGACACTGAGGGAGTTGGTGGGGTGGTTTGCGTGAGCTTGGTTACAAGAGGAAGGGATTTCGGGTCAGTGGACTGCTTCCGCTGTCGCCCAAAGTTTTTGAACTTGTCACTGACTTATTATGAATGCGCTGCAGGTGACGTATAAGGGAGGATGTTCCGAGGTGGTTAACGTCCTTACCCCTACTTATTACAGCTTGACAAAGGCAACACACGGCTTGACAAATGTTGTCCGCATTTCTGTTGAAATACTTCCACACCGAAGAGCTGATTTTTTTGGTATTTTCACCAGGCATGTCAACGGCCCTATTCCTCCCACGGACAACAGGTGTCTCCCCGGGTGCCTGACTTAAACAAACCACCTCACCATCAGAATCCTCCTTGTCAATTTCCTCCCCAGCGCCAGCAACACCCATATCCTCCTCATCCTGGTGTACTTCAACACTGACATCTTCAATCTGACTATCAGGAACTGGACTGCGGGTGCTCCTTCCAGCACTTGCAGGGGGCGTGCAAATGGTGGAAGGCGCATGCTCTTCACGTCCAGTGTTGGGAAGGTCAGGCATCGCAACCGACACAATTGGACTCTCCTTGTGGATTTGGGATTTCGAAGAACGCACAGTTCTTTGCGGTGCTTTTGCCAGCTTGAGTCTTTTCATTTTTCTAGCGAGAGGCTGAGTGCTTCCATCCTCATGTGAAGCTGAACCACTAGCCATGAACATAGGCCAGGGCCTCAGCCGTTCCTTGCCACTCCGTGTGGTAAATGGCATATTGGCAAGTTTACGCTTCTCCTCCGACAATTTTATTTTAGATTTTGGAGTCCTTTTTTTACTGATATTTGGTGTTTTGGATTTTACATGCTCTGTACTATGACATTGGGCATCGGCCTTGGCAGACGATGTTGCTGGCATTTCATCGTCTCGGCCATGACTAGTGGCAGCAGCTTCAGCACGAGGTGGAAGTGGATCTTGATCTTTCCCTAATTTTGGAACCTCAACATTTTTGTTCTCCATATTTTAATAGGCACAACTAAAAGGCACCTCAGGTAAACAATGGAGATGGATGGATACTAGTATACTTATGGATGGACGAGCGACTGCCGACACAGAGGTAGCTACAGCCGTGGACTACCGTACTGTGTCTGCTGCTAATATAGACTGGATGATAAGGAGATGAAATCAATATATATATATATATAATATCACACTAGTACTGCAGCCGGACAGGTAGATATATTTATTATGTAATGACTGATGACGGACCTGCTGGACACTGTCAGCTCAGCAGCACCGCAGACTGCTACAGTAAGCTACTATAGTAGTATGTATAAAGAAGAAAAAAAAAAAAAAAAACACGGGTAGGTGGTATACAATTATGGATGGACGAGCGACTGCCGACACAGAGGTAGCTACAGCCGTGGACTACCGTACTGTGTCTGCTGCTAATATAGACTGGATGATAATGAGATGAAATCAATATATATATATATAATATCACACTAGTACTGCAGCCGGACAGGTAGATATATTTATTATGTAATGACTGATGACGGACCTGCTGGACACTGTCAGCTCAGCAGCACCGCAGACTGCTACAGTAAGCTACTATAGTAGTATGTATAAAGAAGAAAGAAAAAAAAAAACACGGGTAGGTGGAATACAATTATGGATGGACGAGCGACTGCCGACACAGAGGTAGCTACAGCCGTGGACTACCGTACTGTGTCTGCTGCTAATATAGACTGGATGATAATGAGATGAAATCAATATATATATATATATATATATAATATCACACTAGTACTGCAGCCGGACAGGTAGATATATTTATTATGTAATGACTGATGACGGACCTGCTGGACACTGTCAGCTCAGCAGCACCGCAGACTGCTACAGTAAGCTACTATAGTAGTATGTATAAAGAAGAAAGAAAAAAAAAAACCACGGGTAGGTGGAATACAATTATGGATGGACGAGCGACTGCCGACACAGAGGTAGCTACAGCCGTGGACTACCGTACTGTGTCTGCTGCTAATATAGACTGGATGATAATGAGATGAAATCAATATATATATATATAATATCACACTAGTACTGCAGCCGGACAGGTAGATATATTTATTATGTAATGACTGATGACGGACCTGCTGGACACTGTCAGCTCAGCAGCACCGCAGACTGCTACAGTAAGCTACTATAGTAGTATGTATAAAGAAGAAAGAAAAAAAAAAAACCACGGGTAGGTGGTATACAATTATGGATGGACGAGCGACTGCCGACACAGAGGTAGCTACAGCCGTGGACTACCGTACTGTGTCTGCTGCTAATATAGACTGGATGATAATGAGATGAAATCAATATATATATATATAATATCACACTAGTACTGCAGCCGGACAGGTAGATATATTTATTATGTAATGACTGATGACGGACCTGCTGGACACTGTCAGCTCAGCAGCACCGCAGACTGCTACAGTAAGCTACTATAGTAGTATGTATAAAGAAGAAAGAAAAAAAAAAAAAACACGGGTAGGTGGTATACAATTATGGATGGACGAGCGACTTCCGACACAGAGGTAGCTACAGCCGTGGACTACCGTACTGTGTCTGCTGCTAATATAGACTGGATGATAATGAGATTAAATCAATATATATATATATATAACATCACTAGTACTGCAGCCGGACAGGTATATATATTTATTATGTAATGACTGATGACGGACCTGCTGGACACTGTCAGCTCAGCAGCACCGCAGACTGCTACAGTAAGCTACTATAGTAGTATGCATAAAGAAGAAGAAAGAAAGAAAAAACAAAACGGGTAGGTGGTATACAATATTATATATATATTATATACAATTATATATATATATATATATATATATATATATATATTAAACTGGTGGTGATTATTAAACTGGTGGTCAGGTCACTGGTCACACTATCAGCAACTTGCAAGTAGTACTCCTAAGCAGACAATCACAATATATATTATACTGGTGGTCAGTGTGGTCACAATGGCAGTGTGGCACTCTGGCAGCAAAAGTGTGCACTGTACGTTATATGTACTCCTGAGTCCTGCTCTCAGACTCTAACTGCTCCCCACTGTCAGTGTCTCCCCCACAAGTCAGATATACATTATACAGTCACACTATCTATCTATCACTTCAGCAAGTAGTAGTACTCCTCCTAATGCTCCCCAAAATTACTACTGTGTCTCTCTCTACTCTAGTCTCACTCTCTTCTCTATAAACGGAGAGGACGCCAGCCACGTCCTCTCCCTATGAATCTCAATGCACGTGTGAAAATGGCGGCGACGCGCGGCTCCTTATATAGAATCCGAGTCTCGCGATAGAATCCGAGCCTCGCGAGAATCCGACAGCGGGATGATGACGTTCGGGCGCGCTCGGGTTAACCGAGCAAGGCGGGAAGATCCGAGTCGCTCGGCCCCGTGTAAAAAAAAATGAAGTTCGGGCGGGTTCGGATTCCGAGGAACCAAACCCGCTCATCTCTAGTATTTTTTGCCAAAAAAGGTGTTTTTATTGCGTCTCAGGGCGCCCCCCCCCAGCGCCCTGCACCCTCAGTGACCGGAGTGTGAAGTGTGCTGAGAGCAATGGCGCACAGCTGCGGTGCTGTGCGCTACCTTAGTGAAGACAGGACGTCTTCTGCCGCCGATTTTCCGGACCTCTTCAGTCTTCTGGCTCTGTAAGGGGGACGGCGGCGCGGCTCCGGGACCCATCCATGGCTGGGCCTGTGATCGTCCCTCTGGAGCTAATGTCCAGTAGCCTAAGAAGCCCAATCCACTCTGCACGCAGGTGAGTTCGCTTCTTCTCCCCTTAGTCCCTCGATGCAGTGAGCCTGTTGCCAGCAGGTCTCACTGAAAATAAAAAAACCTATTTAAACTTTTACTCTAAGCAGCTCAGGAGAGCCACCTAGATTGCACCCTTCTCGTTCGGGCACAAAATCTTAACTGAGGCTTGGAGGAGGGTCATAGGGGGAGGAGCCAGTGCACACCAGGTAGTCCTAAAGCTTTTTACTTTTGTGCCCAGTCTCCTGCGGAGCCGCTATTCCCCATGGTCCTTTCGGAGTCCCCAGCATCCACTAGGACGTTAGAGAAAGGGGGAAGCTGTCTGCCGTAATGTATAAAAAGGGGACGCTCTCTGCCCTAATGTGTAAAAAGGGGAATCTGTCCGCCGTAATGTGTAAAAGGGGCTCTACCTGGTGTAATTGCATTGCCCCTGTTTTACATTGTGTGGGGCTCAGATGCCGTTTCTTGCACACAGCGCTAAAATGTCTAGTTACGGCACTGTTGCTAGGTATCCATTTCCCTGGCCCTGAGCAAATTCCCCTCACCAGATCCTCTCCAGGGGTGAGGGGGTGGACTTGGATGGGATGGGGGGAGGGGGGTAAAGCATTTTGTCGCACCTGGGCCCACCGCTCGCTAGTTCCGACACTGGTGCAGAGTGTGCGGGCCCCTGGGTCCAGAGGGGGGCCGCACCGCACACACTGCACCCATTTATTCGATACTTACCTTTCCGGCGTCCATTGGTGTTCGTGTGGGCCCCCTCCTCTCCCGTAGCCGCCACCTCCGCTGCTAGCGCACTGAGCACTAGAGATTCTGGCACAGTGCCAGAGTCCACAGTGCATGCACAAGACTCCGAAAAAATGGTGCTGCGCCTATTTTTTCGGCGTCCTGCGCATGCACTGTAGAGTCTCTAGTGCTCAGAGGGCTATCAGCAGCGCTGCTAACTATGGGAGATATAAGTCACTTATAGCAGGCACCCCCCTCCTATAGATTTCCCTATGCAGCATCTCACATACAGTATCACATATTAATATTAATATTTTACTCACTTTCTCAGCCAGCTCCTCTGTCACAGCGGCCAGGACTTCAATCAGCCGTCAGGACCCTTGCCCAGCGCACTCCTCGGTCACTCCAGGGCACTTCTCGGCCACTTCAGCGCACTTCTCGGTCACTCCAGGGCACTCCTCGGCCACTTCAGCGCACTCCTCGGTTACTCCAGGGCACTCCTCGGCCACTTCAGCGCACTCCTCGGTCACTCCAGGACACTCCTCGGCCACTTCAGCGCACTCCTCGGTCACTCCAGGGCACTCCTCGGCCACTTCAGCGCACTCCTCGGTCACTCCAGGGCACTCCTCGGCCACTTCAGCGCACTTCTCGGTCACTCCAGGGCACTCCTCGGCCACTTCAGCGCACTCCTCGGTCACTCCAGGGCACTCCTCGGCCACTTCAGCGCACTTCTCGGTCACTCCAGGGCACTCCTCGGCCACTTCAGCGCACTCCTCGGTCACTCCAGGGCACTCCTCGGCCACTTCAGCGCACTTCTCGGTCACTCCAGGGCACTCCTCGGCCACTTCAGCGCACTTCTCGGTCACTCCAGGGCACTCCTCGGCCACTTCAGCGCACTCCTCGGTCACTCCAGGGCACTCCTCGGCCACTTCAGCGCACTTCTCGGTCACTCCAGGGCACTTCTCGGCCACTTCAACGCACTCCTCGGCCACTCCAGGGCACTCCTCGGCCACTTCAGCGCACTTCTCGGTCACTCCAGGGCACTCCTCGGCCACTTCAGCGCACTCCTCGGCCACTCCAGGGCACTCCTCGGCCACTTCAGCGCACTTCTCGGTCACTCCAGGGCACTCCTCGGCCACTTCAGCGCACTCCTCGGTCACTCCAGGGCACTCCTCGGCCACTTTAGCGCACTCCTCGGCCACTGCAACCTGCTTACACCTGCACCCCCTGCCGGCTGATTCCAGTCACAGGTTCCCCAAAGCACCCGGTCACAACCTGCACAATAACACCTCCCCTCCCCACAGGGTGACTCCCCCAGCACCTGAGCTGGCTAACTTTGGGCACAGCCACAGCACATCCCGCACAAACACCCCCCCCCCCCTCCCCTCTGCGCTGGCTAACTCCACACTGGCCAGCCGCAGCTCTCCTCTTCCTCCCTCCCCCGCCGGCTAACTCCACACTGCCCAGCTGCAAGCCACTCCACACTGCCCAGCTGCAGCTTGCCGTCTGCACTCTCTCCCTGTCTCTGCGCCCTCCCTTCCCCTCCGGGCGCCGGCTCTGTGCACACTGTGGTAATCAGCCTGCACTCTCTCCCTCCGGCTCGCCCCCCGGACCCTAACTGTGCGCACTGTATATCAGCTGCTGCCGCCAGCACCCGCTAGCCCCGGCGCCGGCTAACTGAGCGGACTACTGTGACACTGATCCTGCCTCCTCCTGCTGCCCGCACTCCCCTCCCGAAGCCACATGCGGACACATTCCGCACAGTACAGCACGTCCCGGCGCCGGCCACACTGGCCTGCCTCTCCTGTTGCCATCACTCCCCTTCCGTAGCGACAGGCGGAAGTGTAAACAAAAAATAATAAAAAAAAGCGGACAATCGGCTGCTAGGCTGCGGCACCCCTGTCACAGCGCCGCGGCACCCCAGGGAGCCGCGGCACACAGTTTGGGAACCACTGCCCTAATGGCTTCAATCTGTGTCGGACTGGAGCATAAAGGGCCCACCGGGGGGTATGCAGTGGTAGGGGCCCATGATGAGAGGTGTGGCCAATCTCCAAAGGGGGTGTGGCCAGCCACCACAGAGTTTTGGCTAACCATTATAGAGTACCTGGCCTGGACTCCTTGATAATTTATATAGTAATTAATGCTAGTGAATGCATGATAATGTGCCAGATTAATGACAGCAATGTACTGTAGAGAATACATCATAATCCTGTGCAGTATAAGGTAACATATGTATAATATATAATTCAAGTGCACAGTCTAGAACCTGATCCCTACCGGTGGTTTCCCCAGAACCCCTGTGGGCCACTCCGAGCCTGGCTTCAATCATCAGTTGCACCCCCTTAGCGAGTGATGCATCCCCTTCCCCTGCATATCCCCCTCACCATCCCCTGTATCAGAGTCGGTATCAGTGTCAGCTTGCATTATCTGGGCAAGTGTATGTTTTTGTGGGTATGCAGGGGGGGGGGGGGGGTCTTAGACGAAGCAGTGGGGGCTGAGTATGTCAAACCCTCCAAAGATTTTTTCAAAAACTGCATCTCTTTCTCATTATATGACATCCTAGTTGAAATATGTGATATCATTCCCCTTAAAGAATCCACCCATGGGGGTTCGGATTCGGAAGGCTGAGAAAGCATATTACAGTCCTGAGTACATGGAAGAGACTCTTCAGGAGAAGATAAACACTCTGCAGCACAAGAGACAGAGGCCCTCATTCCGAGTTGTTCGCTCGCTAGCAGTTTTTAGCAGCCGTGCAAACGCTATGCCGCCTCCCACTGGGAGTGTATTTTAGCTTAGCAGAAGTGCGAACAA
The DNA here is from genome assembly GCF_028390025.1 of Pseudophryne corroboree. Lineage (NCBI taxonomy): Eukaryota > Metazoa > Chordata > Amphibia > Anura > Myobatrachidae > Pseudophryne > Pseudophryne corroboree. The sequence goes on along the minus strand of NC_086447.1, from coordinate 162,562,926 downwards.
AGGGATCGCAGAGCGGCTACAAAACAATTTTGTGCAGTGTCAGAGTAGCTTCACACCTACTCAGCGCTTGCGATCACTTCAGACTGTTCAGTTCCTGTTTTGACGTCGCAAACACGCCCTGCGTTCGCCCAGCCACGCCTGCGTTTTTCCTGGCACGCCTGCATTTTTTTGAACGCTCCCTGAAAACGGTCAGTTGATACCCAGAAACGCCCTCTTCCTGTCAATCACACTGCGGCCAGCAGTGCGACTGAAAAGCTTCGCAAGACCTTGTGTGAAACAATATAGGCCCTCATTCCGAGTTGTTCGCTCGCAAGCTGCTTTTAGCAGATTTGCTCACGCTAAGTCGCCGCCTACTGGGAGTGAATCTTAGCTTCTTAAAATTGCGAACGACGTATTCGCAATATTGCGATTAGACCTCTCTTAGCAGTTTCTGAGTAGCTCCAGACTTACTCGGCATCTGCGATCAGTTCAGTGCTTGTCGTTCCTGGTTTGACGTCACAAACACACCCAGCGTTCGCCCAGACACTCCTCCGTTTCTCCAGCCACTCCCGCGTTTTTCCCAGAAACGGTAGCGTTTTTTCACACACACCCATAAAACGGCCAGTTTCCGCCCAGAAACACCACTTCCTGTCAATCACATTACGATCACCAGAACGATGAAAAAGCCGTGAGTAAAATTCCTAACTGCATAGCAAATTTACTTGGCGCAGTCGCAGTGCGAACATTGCGCATGCGCACTAAGCGGAAAAACGCTGCGATGCGAAGAAATTTACCGAGCGAACAACTCGGAATGACCCCCATAGTTCGTTGTAATAGTATGACATGCATGCGCATTGTGCCGCAAACGCAGAAGTGCCGTTTTTTTGCCTGATCGCAGCGAACGAAATCTGCTAGCGAACAACTCGGAATGACCCCCAGAGTTCTTAGACATGGTAATGTGGGATATACACACACACATACTGGAAAATGTCAGACAGTTTCCTTCAGAGTATCTTCAAAGAGTCACAGAGCATAAGGAGCCAGTCACACAGCGCCTGTATAGGCAGTTATTATGTTAAAAGCCCGACCCTGATCAATCAACCTTAATAGATGAATTAACACCAATAACACACTCCCCCCCCCCCCCCCCCCCCCCCAACCCTGTCTATAACACCCTGGTATCGCAGAGGATAGCTGGAGTTATGTGGGGGGCAGCGTTCCCTGTCAGTGTCCTGTTCAGCAGATCTTTAAGGAGAAAATGGCGCTGGTGAGAGCTGGAACCACTCTGAGGAGAAGACCCACCCCCATAATGGCGCGGCTTCCCCACTGTGTGATCATACTGGCCTGAGGATTTATTTGCTAACAGTAGGACAAGCCTATTAGCAGCGGTGACCAGTGTAGGGCATGTGCGCTGGCTCAGGACGCTCCTCAAGCCCTTAAACCATGTTGCTGAGCCAACTTGGAGCACAGCCTGTCAGAGCTGCGCTCCCACCCTTGTGCCGCCATTCCCGCCAGCGACCAGCTAACCGGCGCTGTACTCACCACTCTTCTTTCTTCTGGCTCAGCTAGGGGGTGGTGGCCGTGCTGCGGGACTGAGCGGTCGCCTCGTGGGCTTGCAATCTGCACCCTCTAGGAGCTCAGTGTCCTGACAGTGGAGATAGAGAACCATTAACTTCAAGAGTTGGTTCCTACTCCCCCCCCCCCCGTCCCTCCAAGGCCCACGAAGGAGGGAGACTGTTGCCAGCAGCCTTCCTGTAACCTAACAAGCTCAGAAAATAATAAAACTAGAAAAACTCCTAAGAGCTGCCCTAGCTGTGACCAGCTCCTCCGAGCACATTTTCTAAACTGGGTCTGGTAGGAGGTGCATAGAGGGAGGGTCCAGCCCACACTGTAAATTCTTAAAGTGACAGTAGCTCCCAAGGGACCTGTCTGTACCCCATGGTACTAAATTGAACCCCAGCATCCTCTAGGACGTAAGAGAAATACTGGCTACTTTATTTTTACACTGCAATTTAGATTTCAGTTTGAACAGACCACACCCAAATCTAACTCTCTGCACATGTTATATCAACCCCTAGCAGTGCACATGGGGGGTCATTCCGAGTTGATCGCTCACTAGCAACTTTTTGCAGCGCTGCGATCAGATAGCCGCCGCCTATGGGGGGAGTGTATTTTAGCTTTGCAAGTGTGCGAACGCTTTTGCAGCCGACGGCACAAAAAAGTTTTTCGCAGTTTCTGAGAAGCTCTGGACTTACTCAGCCGCTGCGATCACTTCAGTCTTTTTGGTCCCGGAATTGACGTCAGACACCCGCCCTGCAAATGCTTTGACACGCCTGCGTTTTTCCAAACACTCCCAGAAAACAGTCAGTTGACACCCACAAATGCCCTCTTTCTGTCAATCACGTTGCGATCGGCAGTGCGAATGGATTCTTCGTTAAATCCCAGCACTGATCCTCTTTGCACCCGTACGATTCGCCTGCGCATTGAGGTACATACGCATGCACAGTTTTGCCGAGATTGAACCTGATCGCAGCGCTGCAAAAAGTTGCTAGCGAGTAATCAACTTGGAATGACCCCCCCTGGTTTTGCCCATCTGCTGACAAATTTGCTGCTACGATCAGGTCTGAATTAGGCCCAATGTAACAGGTAACAACTCTTACATGCAGGGCCATATCTAGGTCTGTGCGGAGGGGGCACCGCACACAGCGCAGGCGTCCTGAGGGCGGAACCAGCCGCGGTCGTGATCTGTAAGTTTCTGCTGCAATGTACTGTATAACAGCACCTTCCCAACCTCTATCTGAGCCCTGGCGCCTCTCACCCGCTGATTCCCTCTCCTGCTCCCGGCCTACTGCTACAGAGTTATGCGCGCTATAGCCCCAGTGTGTGCGCTATCCAGCTGACTCCAGATCCCACTGGCATAGTGCACGCTGCCGACACCATCCTGTGTTCCTGGCCAGCTACACCCTGCACTCTGACGCCACTCTGTCTGTCCCACAGTCCTAGATTCCACCACCCCCGCTGTCACGCTGTATAAGGCCCGTGGCCGCACGGCAGCATCACTGGTGACTCGTCCTCAAATTCCGTGGAAGATGGCTGCGGGACTGCCTCCGCCTCCACCACACAGGCCACGCAAGCTGTGAGCCTGTGACTGTGAGAGCACCAAGCTGCAAGTCGGTCACACACTGAAATGGGGGTTATTTTAGATTGCATTTTTTTTTCTGTGGTGCTCCCCCTCTCAGTCCCTTTCTCTCCCCCACCCCCATCTCTCTCCCCACCTCACTCTCTACCCCCAACATCTCACCCACTCCCCCATGTCTCACTTTCCCACATGTCTCTTGCTCTTCCCCACGTCTCATTTTCACTCTCCACCACATCTTGTCGCTCACTTTCCCCCGCCTCTCATTTCTCTCGCTCTCCCCCGCCTCTCGTCTCTTACGCTCTCCCCCACCTCTCGTCTCTCTCTCTCCCCTACCTCTCGTCTCTCTCGCTCTCCCCCACGTCTCTTCTATTGCTCTCTCCCCCACGTCTCTTCTTTCGCTCTCCCCCACGTCTCTTCTCTCGCTGTCTTCCCTACGCATCTCTTTCTCCTCCATGTCTCTTCTCTCGCTCTCTCTCCCACGTCTCATCTCTCATTGTCTTCCCTTAAATTATTATTATTTTGTGACCACGCCGCTACATTTTTGGCATGCGCCTGCGGCGCGCACTGCCGATGTTTTATATATATGGGGGTGGGCGCCGATGCTGTTTCTTGCACACAATGCTAAAATGTCTACTTACGACATTGCTTACATGTTTCTCTTGTGTAAAATAAACACATGCAGATGGGTCCATGGTTATCTTGACTAGGTTTCTGCGCCTAGGCACAACATGATTTATTAACATAAACCCTTCATCTATTGTTCTCAGCTGCAATACAATACTGAGAACAATACAGCAGGGGATTAAGTCCAACTGGCCAGTCTCAGTTAATCCTATTAAAAATCAAGATAAACGTGGACCCATCTGTATTAAAAGTAAAGGCCAGTACTCACTGGCCGATGGCAGAGAGATGTGTGCTGAGCGAACCGCTCAGCACACATCTCTCCCGGCGCTCAGCACAGCGCGATCTGTGCTGAGCGGGCAGGGGGAGACGGGGGGGCCGCTCACTTCACCCAGCGGGTGAAGTGAGCGACCCGCTAGATTGGCCTGCATGCAGGCCAATCTAGCAGCAGCGATAGCGATGCGCGGGGCTGTGCATCGCTATCGCTAAGGGGGCCTACACACGGAGCGATCGTGCTTAAAATCTAAGCAATCTAGTCAGATTGCTTAGATTTTAAGCAGCGATCGCTCCGTGAGTACCCCCCTTAAGTGTACTAAGTGCTTCTTGGGATGTTTAAGCAAGAAAGTTAAAATAGCAATGCTATACAAAAGAAGACTTGTTGTAAATATAGTTGATCTGGATTATTTGAAGTCGCTATTAGTTTAAGGTGAGTCAGAGTATAACAGGGGCTGGGCCTTTACCAGGTAACTCTGCAAGGGGATATGTTCTAATATGCTAGAACCCCGCAGATCATGGTCCCACAGATGAGTACCAATTAACCAAATCAGAATCCAAAAAGTGAGGTCAGACAAGACAGGGTCAAAGGCTAAGTTTTGCTATGGTATTCAATCCAAAGGGTCAGCCATACAGGCAGAGTAGCAAAATCAAAATCAGGCCGGAACTGGTACCCAGAAATGACCATAGTAGATCGTAAGCTCTAAGGAAAACAGTGTATTCAGGGGTCTTCACTCTAGGGGTGAGATTTATCAAAACTTGGAAAGAGTTTAAGTACCAACCAATCAGCTTCTGTAATTTTGCAAACAGAGCCCGTAAAATGGCAGTTGGAAGCTGACTGGTTAGTACTTTATCTATTTCCAAGCTTTAATAAATCTTCCTCTAAGAGACAAGGATCTGACAATGACGAAGTAGACAAGGGAGCTTAAATAAGGAACCAGCACTTGTAACTGACTACTGAGATCAGCTGGAAAAGATTCAGCATAGCTGCAGGTATTATTATTATTATTATTATTATTATTACATTTTATTTATAAGGCGCCACATGTGTTTCGCAGCGCAGTACAAAGGACAGTACAGGGGACAAAACATTGCATTACAGTAAATAAATAACAGAAATAGAGTACAGGTAACAGAGCACCACACATTCTCAAGACATAGTACAGCTAAGATGTAAGTATTGAGGGAGTGATCATTGTACTACTAGAGGCTGGTGGTCATAGATGGAGATGAGACTTTACTAGCAGGATAAAAATGGTCGTTGAGTAGGGAAGAGCTGTGAGTGAAATGTGTTGAGACGAGGGCTTAGATAACAAGAGGAAAGAGGGCCCTGCTCTGAAGAGCTAACAATCTATTGTAAACTATGCCAAATTGGTGGCACCCTTGGATGGAGACAGAATTGAACTAAGAAGGTCAATGGCAAGATGGTGGCACCCAATGCACAGTTAAAATCCATAGGAGACCAGAACTCTGGTATATATATAGCTGCCTCGCTCCGAAGCTGTGAAGTCCTGATAGCAGATCACCAGACAGAGTAAGTCGCCACAGTGTGAGAGAGTGGATAGTATTTCCATTTTGAATTTCCTGCTTAAACAAATTGAGAAGCAGGAGCTTAGTAAATATACCCCTTGGTGTGGTACAACCATTATATACAGTACAGGGTGTTTCAAAAAGATGGACCCTATTTGAAATCACTACGTATATCTCTGCAAACATGGACTGCCCATTAATGAAACTTTTACAGCTTGAAACGGTGGGGCATAGCATTTCAAATGGTTACCGCTAGATGGCTCTCCCAGTGCACCAATGGCCCCTAGCCTCGGTCATTCACAAGATGGCGACCCTGCAACACAAAGCTGTCCAGCAAGACTAAATCCATAATTACGGTGTAGCGTGCATTTCTACTGCGTTTTGCCATTGAGCCGCCAATGCCAAAGAGCATTCGTCATTGGTTCCAACACTTTGAGAAAACAGGCTGTGTATGTAAGAGGAAGAACACAGGACCACCACACACTTCAAAGGAAAACATGATAAGTATTCGAAAGAGTTTTCTGCGTAACCTGCGCAAGACCACTCGTTGTGCCACCCGAGAACGTGTGATCCCTCACAAACTATGTAACTATGACTGTCTAGTGTTTGTTAAGGCGACGTTTAATCATGAAACATACCAGTTGCAACTGGTACAGGCGATATGGGAAAGCTAGTAGAATTTAGTGATGCAATGATACAGAACATGGAAGACTGCTTCGTATCGCGTTTGATTTTTAGTGCTGAAGCAACATCTCATCTAAGCGGTAAAGCTGTCATAATGTGCGCATATGGGGATTAGAGGATCCACACAAAACTGTAAAGCATAAGCGTGATTCCCTGAAAGTGAACATGTTTTGTGCCATTTCTCAAAGAAAGGTCTATGGCCCTTTCCTTTTCGAAGGAAATACAGTTACAGGTCAAACCTATCTCGAAATGCCGTAGAACTAGATATTTTTACAACTTAATAAAGCTTCCTAAGACTTCATTTTGCAGCAAGACGGAGAACAGTCACACGAGAAATATATTGCTTTGACCACATAAAATACATAAATATACAATACATGCACATACCGCAATAAATAATTGCATGCACACCTGTTCACCACTGGACTTCAGTGGAGAAGCTCTCACTGCAGTACCTCTGCATCCCATCCAGCAGCCATTGTCATGGGAACCACCAGTCTACGTACCACACATATAGCCACACAGGGCTACATCAGGGGCAGGAGTACAGAAACGGCAGAAGCAGAGGCACATTACAAACGTTAAAAGACTAACATTTAAAACATCTGCAAAAGTGCAGGACACCGAGAGAGAGCTATAACAAATCAATGTAAGATGTACAATAGAAAATATATGATGAAAACCAACCAAACAAGAACCTTCCTATCCAAGTAGCAAATCTGTGAAATTGTTTATTTTATAAGATATAGTAGTCTCTACAGAGCCGGCCTTAGGCATAGGCAAACTAGGCAAATGCCTAGGGCATTTGGTATGCTTCTGGGCACCAGCAGCTTCTGCTGATTAAAATGATATGTGGCATGCCTATATTCTGTGTGTGACTGTGGCTGTATCTGCATACGAAATGCTACATTGCAGTCTATTTCTGGAAATCACTGTAATGTAGCATTTCGTATGCAGATACAGCCGCAGTTGCACACAGAATATAGGAATGCTGCATATCATTTTAATCAACAGAAGCTGCTTGTGCACCCTAGTGACAATGTTAAATTCCTTTGTCGTATAAACAACCCTTTATGAAGTCTAAGAACACTGTACGCTGTTTACTTAAGAAGTACCGTACGGGTACGCTGGTTGCGTAACGATCGCTCCGCCGTAGGCGAGACGCTCAAGCGTCACGTTCGCTCACGGCCCAGCGATCACAGGACAGCACGTTAAGGGCTATGACTAGAGTAATGATTCGCTATGGCGTAGCGGACGCTCGAGACCACGAGGAGATCACCAGCGGCGCTGACGCTCACAACGCTATACCTTTATGTCTAAACCTTATACCAATGAAATACACAGAATACCTTAATGTGAATACAGGGTGTAAGTGCAACCTTGTGTAACCTGACTAACTACAAAGCTGCTTGAGCGTCACCGACGCTCAAGTGAACACTTAACACTATAGGAAATACACAGATACTGGTTTAGGGTCCAAAGCCTATTAACTGTATTATATCTAATATACTTGTAAAAGGGGATAACAGTACAAATGATACACTACAATATAACAGAGACTTCCTAACCAAAATACAATACTATCTAATACAATTCAATACTAGTCTAGGGGAGATGTGAGAGAAAAGAGAAAGGAGAGAGAGAGAGAGAAATGGAGAGAGATGAGAGAAATTGGCTCACAGTTAGACAATGATTACGGAGAGAAACTTACGCACAAAGGGTATGATCGCATGCGCCTCGATATCCAGCTCCCGGTTATCAGCAGAAAACCGTTGATGAGAGAGTGAAGTTGGATATGGTCGGCCTGCCTATTTATGCCCCACACACAATGCAATCTCATAGTCCCTACAATCCCATTGTCCATTGGACGTCGGAATTCGGCCCTGTATCATAACAAAAGGTCATAGGTTGATTCATACAGGTGGGCTGTGACGATTTCAAACAGCTCAGGTGGGTGGGAAACTAGGTTTCCCGCCGCATACCTGAGTATGAGTAAATAATAGAAATGGACATAAACTTCTTATGTCCATAACTATTCGCACGAGCGATTAATACGCTCCAAACCAACACCGGAATATTGCTAATTAAATACTCTTCCGATGGGTACCAAACACTGCTGCATGACTCTTGTTAGACCCTTCCCACAATACAAAGAGGGATTCCTCAGCTCAGGGACATTCTATATTAACTAAACTTTCAGAAACTATCAAAGGGACCATGATCTACAAACTACATTAATTGTGAAAATATGTAACGATTGGGTCGCACGCTACGACTACATACTCTTTACCGTAAATACGCATACCGATGCGAGCGGGTGCACGCATCAGCGGGTATGCGCTATCACGGGAAAGCGCACGCATGCGCAGCACGGACCAGCATGAGGTGCAAATATGGCAGCGTGTATAGGGATATTTTTCTGACTTTGACAGTCCACCCTTTGGCAGTCAATAATAACTGCCACCTTCTAAAACATTTCAAAAGGAGAAAAATATATGTCAGGGGTTAATTCATTTCCATGGTTGGGTGAGGGAGGAGAGAGGAGTAGGTGTGAAGAGGGTATGACCTAGTGTGATAGCAGAAGCATGTGTGTATGAGTCCATGTTTGGAGGGTCATGTATCATCGTGCCGTACGTGTTGTAAATCAAGCTTCGAGGTATTGCGAAGTATACATTTGAATTCCTTCTTATCCCGTGGTACGGGTCTGTGGATGGGCTGTCAAACTTTACCGAGCTCATTTCGGCTTTCAGTTGTAACAAAATGGGGATGCACATTTTAGTTGATGATACATGAATGGGGGAGGTATGTGGTTGCTGATATCTGTGCCTGTATTCCCTATCGTCTATGTGTGTCATTACCTGAGGGTTGTAGAGATGAAGATAAAGAACACTTATGGAAAATGCAATGATATTCTATGTCAGGGAAATGTACATCTGTCGTTGAAGTTGTGTTCGGTATCTGTTGAGAGTCGTCTTCTTTGCGCTGTATTGCTCCTTGGGCATGAGCAAATAGCTTTGTCAGTGCCATCAGATTTACAAAAAATGTTGGGCTAGCGTGAGTTTAAAAATACTAGGGAAACTGGGGATCCATGGCAAAGTTCATCAAGTGTCCATATCATAGGTTGTCAAAACTTCATCTTGGGTGCTTGTCTGTTGTCTGTATAGCGTCTCGTCAACTTCCTCGTCCAAGGGGGTCTTTGTATCTTGGAGAAAAGCAGAAAAACAGGTGAAAGAAACGGACCGTATAATCGCATTTTCATCACATTCTGGTTTCTATCATTGGGTCATAAATCAAATCCAGGTTAATTACAGTTTCCTCACTCCTCAAGCTCATCACTTTTGTACTTTGTTTGCATCTCATTAAAGCCTGCCCGCATCTAAATATCAATCCAATCGATATAACGACACCCAAGATACAAAGTAGAAACTTTCCAACATCCATTATGACTCCTTGAGCCCAGTCTCCCAAACCGGAGAACCAATTTCGCGGGTTCAACCATGACACCCAACCAGTCAGCTCATTACCTACAGCAGCAAGGGTGAGATTGTGTTTTCGACGAAATTCCCACTTCAATTGGAGAATATCGTCCATCTTTTGGTCTATGACCTCTACCGGATCCTCGGTGCTATTTGTGATATACGTGCAACACTTTATGCCGTACTGTGTTGCCAATGTAACACAATATCCGCCTGTTACTGCTGTAAGATAATTAAGAACCATCCTATGCTGAACTAGTTCTGTTTTATAAGCTTGAAGTTCTCTTCCAGTGTATCTAAACGTGTCATCATACATTTCAGTGATATTATCTAACAAATTGGCGAGTGCGGAAATGTATTTATAGTTCATCACTCCTCGAGCGGTGCGAGTGAAATCTAACGCTACCAGAACCTGAATCCCGGTGGATTCATGGATAAGATCAGAGGCCGGATGCTCTAACCTTTCTGACAGTTGTCTTTTAACTCGGTGCTCGTAATGAGTGTGAGTATAAGGAGCTTGGGCACCACGGTGTATGTCCTTCATTTTGTCATGTGTAACAGTCATCACTTCAGGCAATACTTTTCCAATATAACACAATCCTTCAGAGTTTGGGGCAAGCCACTTGTACGCCTTTCTCCCGCATATGAAATATGCATCATCGGGGAGAACATATGGGACGGAGAAGGACATTACCATGTTACAAACCTTCCAGGTGAAATCTCCTGACCCTAATTCTTCCATCTGCTTAATGCACGTATCAGTTTGTACGATATGTGCACAGTATCCTGGTGATACCTCTCCAACTCTAGTAATCCTATTTCCTAAGGTATATCGATACCGGAAAGATTTTCCTCTACTGGCTATGTGGCGTACAAGCTCTGTATCTGTAGGCATTCTATCTGCTCTGTGTGAAAAGGTCATGGTTAAATTGCTCCACGACACTTCCCAATTTCCCGGTTTTCTGGGATTGGAGATGTTGAAACATAAGAGGGACCTATCCACATGGTATTGGTGGAGCTTCAAACTAGGAGGGCTGGAGATATTGAACCTCCGGTCCACCGGTCTCCCACCACTTAGCTCAAGTACCTCCCCTAACGTTAAAGGAAATGGTACTAGCCCTGATTTGCTATGACCCTGAGGTACTTGAGAGCATACCCAACAATCTGTTTGGTTTAATACGTTACCCACTAAGGAGTGATAGTCACTCAATGGATGCCGGTCCATATGGATATTAAAACTGGATTGGCATTTCTTTATGCATCCATCTTCAACCAGATTATCACAGAGCCTACAGATACAGTTTTCTTCAGCTAACAATCCGTCACAATTTCTTCTATGATCAATGCTATCGGATCGTTTTCTGATACTCGCCTTTGCTTGTTGGTTTGGTTGATCTTGGAAAACTACGCCTCCATCATCATAATCGGAACCCATTCCAGAACCTCTCTCGACCTCTATGGTACTCTCGCCGGAACAGACTGCTCTGGTCAACATCATGGTCAACATCATAATCCGGATCACAGTCTCTTGGGGCAAGTCCATCTTTGAGGAGGAAATGGAGAAGAATGAGAAGGGGGAAAAAGAAATTTTAAGGGAGAGGGGATGGGAAGTGGAGAAAAACAATAAAAGGGAGAGGGGAGTTGACAACTGCTTTCGGTCTTCAAGGCTCAGGTGCCGCCTCAGTCCTCCTGGAACAGACACTCCAGTGATACAACCTCTACCGTCTGTTCCTTATCACGGGACTTCTCTGGATCAGCAACCTTTTTGCAGTGGGATGAATGGACCCAAGTCTCTCTCTCAGCAACCTTCAATGCTTTGGTGCTAGTCAATAAGACCTGGTATGGTCCTTCCCATCTATCAATAAGACAACCTGAGCGTAGAAAATTTCGTATCATTACATAATCCCCAGGTTCAATGTCATGACAATTACTATCTGGTAAATCAGGAATCACCAACTTCAGATTATCATTTTGATTCCTTAACTGTTTACTCATGTTAATTAAGTACTTTACAGTTACTTCATTGTTACATTTCAAATCATCCTGAGGGTTAATCATGACATGCGGTTGTCGACCAAACAAGATTTCAAAAGGAGACAGATTAAGAGGGGACCTGGGAGTGGTTCTGATGCTATACAAAACAATGGGTAAAGCTTCTGGCCACGTCAATCCTGTCTCTGCCATTACTTTACTCAATTTATTTTTAATAGTGCTGTTCACTCTTTCGACCTTCGCACTCGCCTGTGGACGGTACGGAGTGTGCAGCTTGCTATCAATACCCATTAATTTACACATTCCTTGAAAGACATCACCTGTAAAATGGGTACCCCTATCACTTTCAATGATTCTAGGGATACCATATCTACATACAAATTCCTGCACAATTTTCTTAGCTGTAAACATAGCGGTATTTGTAGCTGCTGGAAATGCTTCGACCCAATTCGAGAAAACATCTATACAAACAAGTACATATTTCAAATTTCGACATGGGGGTAATTGAATGAAGTCAATTTGTATTACCTGGAAAGGGCCGCCGGCAGGTGGGATATGGGATGGTTCTGTAGGTATTGCCTTTCCAATATTCTTTCTCAGACAGGTAAGGCATGACATTGCTCTTTTACTCGCATGAGAGGAGAATCCTGGGGCGCACCAGTATGCTCTTACCAATTTGCACATTCCCTCCTTGCCTAGATGAGTCAGCCCGTGAGCTGCTTCAGCCAGACATGGAAGATATGCTCTGGGGGCCACTGGTTTACCATGTCCATCCGTCCAGAGCCCTGAGGACTCCTGGCCATATCCCTTTGCCTTCCAGATTGCTCTTTCCTGTGTGGAACACAAATTCTGCATCTCACACAACTTTTGTGTGTTGATGGTATGAAATACCATCAGTTGTGTGGTGTCTGTCTGTATGGGGGTAGCAGCTGCAAGCTTTGCGGCTTCGTCTGCTCGGCTGTTACCAAGTGACACTGGGTCTTGACTATATGTATGTGCTTTACATTTGATAACAGCCACTCTGTCGGGTTCCTGTATCGCTGTTAGAAGCCTTTTTATATAAGCTGCATGCGCTATCGGTGTACCAGCTGCCGTCATGAAATTTCTGAGGCGCCATAGGGCTCCGAAATCATGTACTACCCCGAAGGCGTATCTAGAATCGGTGTAGATATTGGCTGACTTGCCCTTAGCCAATTCACATGCTCTGGTTAGGGCGACCAGTTCAGCAACCTGGGCTGAGTGAGGTGGGCCTAACGGTTCCGCTTCTATGGTGTCTTGGTCATCTACGACTGCGTATCCAGTACACAAGTCTCCCGAGTCTGACTGTCTATGACAACTACCGTCAGTGTAGAACGTGAGTTCTGCATCTTCCAGTGGATTGTCACTGATGTCAGGCCTTGCGGTAAAATTTTGGGTCAAATATTCCATACAATCATGTGTATCTTCCTTTGCATTAAATCCTCCTTCCCCATCACTCTCACCTTCCACCCTTTGTGTCTGACCAGGCACACCTGGTAGAAATGTTGCAGGATTTAATGCGCTGCATCTCCTTATGGTGATGTTTACTGGGGCCATTAATGCCAATTCCCATCTTGTGAACCTTGCTGATGAGACGTGTCTGGTTTGGGCAGAATTCAATAAGGCAGATACCGCATGTGGTGTGTGGATTGTGAGGTTGTGGCCTAGCACGACATCTTCGCTTTTTGTCACTAGCAATGCTATCGCCGCAACGCTACGCAAGCATGTGGGGAGAGATCGCGCTACCGTGTCTAGCTGGGCGCTGTAGTATGCGACTGGCCTGCTGGCGTCACCGTGTTTTTGGGTTAGTACACCTGCTGCGCACCCAGCACTTTCTGTTCCGTATAGTTCAAAGGGTTTCCCATAGTCTGGCATACCTAGTGCTGGTGCCTGCGTTAGGCATTGCTTAAGTCTCTCAAATGCTGCTTCGGATTCGTCTGTATGCGAAATCCGATCAGGTTTGTTTGAAGAGACCATTTCCTGCAAAGATAGCGCCAATATGGAAAACCCTGGGATCCAATTACGGCAATACCCACACATTCCTAAAAACGTCCTGATCTGTTGCTGGGTTTGTGGCAGTGTCATGTCTCTAATGGCTTGGATTCTATCAGCGGTCAGGTGTCTCAGTCCTTGTGTTAGACAGTGTCCCAAATATTTTACCTTAGTCTGGCATAATTGTAACTTGTCTTTGGAAACCTTGTGACCTGTGTCTGAAAGATGAAACAGGAGCTGTTTCGTATCCTTCAGAGAGGCTTCCAGTGAATCTGAACACAGCAGTAAATCGTCCACGTACTGTATCAATACTGATCCACTCTCCGGTTGGAAAGACTGTAAACAATCATGCAAAGCCTGAGAAAATATACTTGGACTATCTATGAAACCTTGGGGTAACCGAGTCCACGTGTATTGGACTCCTCTGTATGTAAAAGCAAACAAATATTGGCTGTCAGGGTGCAGAGGTACTGAAAAGAATGCGGAGCAGAGGTCAATAACAGTGAAAAATTTGGCAGTGGGAGGAATTTGCATTAGGATGACAGCTGGATTAGGCACTACGGGGAACTGACTCTCAACTATTTTGTTAATCCCCCTTAAATCCTGCACTAGTCTGTAACCCCTCCCCCCACTCTTTTTAACAGGGAAGATGGGACTATTGGCTGTGCTGGACGTTCTTACTAGAATGCCCTGTTGCAGCAAGCGTTCTATTACTGGGAAAACTCCTAACTCCACCTCTGGCTTCAGAGGATACTGTGGGATTTTTGGAGCTATCCTACCATCTTTTACTTGTACAACTACTGGAGCTACGTTTGCCATTAATCCAGTGTCCTGTCCATCTTTTGTCCAAAGTGACTCTGGTATCTGAGATGTCATCTCTTCTACTTGGGATGGATTCCTATTTGTCATAATGGAATGTGACATTAATTTTGATGGGGAGTCTAACATGTCTCGTACCTCCTGAGCGTGATTCTCAGGAATGTCCAAGAATACACCTTCAGGAGTACAATAAATGACGCAACCCATTTTACATAGTAAGTCTCTACCCAGGAGATTAGTTGGTGCCGATGCAGCCAGCAAAAAGGAATGCTTGGTATGCAAAGGCCCTATTGTAATCTCGGCTGGTTTGCTAACAGGGTAGTGCTGGACTACTCCTGTTACTCCCATGGCTGGAATTGTCCTACCAGTGGTTCTCATGCCCACTGTCGAATTTATCACTGACTTGGCCGCCCCTGTGTCTACAAGAAAGTTTAAAGTTTTACCAGCTACATTGATTGCAATCTCTGGTTCGCTTCCAAGACTGGCAATCAACTTAACTGGCTGCAGATTACAGGTATGGCCACACCCCTATTGGGTATGGTGACCTGCCTGTACCCCGCTGGCAGCGACTACTTGTGAGGGAGTTAGCTGGGAACTACCAGAGGCATGCCAGTCTCTGTTCGGGGGATATCTTTTTGTTTCCCCTGTATGTGGCTCAAAACTCCGCCTCTGTGGACCCTGCTCCCAATGTCGTGTGTCGTGTCGTTGTCTAGGGGGTTGAAAAGATCTTTGTACACTCTTTGTTCTACATTCTCGTGCATAGTGTCCTGGTCTGTTACAGGAATAACAAGTTATTACAGTTGATTTACTTACAGGATTCGATGGTACATACGCAGGCTGCCTTGTGGTCAGCGCCTGTATACTTACTGACATCAACTTATCACTTTGCGACTCCCTGTGTCTAGTGATGTTTCTGTCGTGATCAATAGCAGCCTCTCTCAAAGTGGACACCGACAGACCTCGCCAACATGGTTGCGTGGTCTGTACCCTAGTCTTTAATGTTTCCTTTAAACCATCCATCAGTACAGATACTGCTACGTCTTGATGGTTTGGGTTGGTCTTAATGTCTTCTATTCCAGTGTACTTTGCCATTTCTAATAGTGCCCGGTGAAAATATTCTGATGCCGTCTCGGACTCTTTTTGTCTAATGGAGAATATCTTGTTCCATTTAACAACGGCTGGGAAATACTCCTTTAGCTGTAAATTTATCCTTTTTACATTATCCTTGTTGTACACGTCTGTAAGCGGTACATCTTTATCCAATGCACAGTCAGCTAAAAATTGAGTTGCGTCGACATTGGAAGGTAAACAAGCTCTTAGCAGTATCTGCCAATCCTTGTTGTTGGGTTCTACAGTGTTGCCTAGATCCCTGATGTATTTTTGGCTAGCAACTAAGTCCTTCCTGGGGTCAGGAAATTCGGACACTATTGTTCTTAATTCCATTCGGGAAAATGGAGTGTACATGGCAATGTTCCTTATGGGAGTGGCTCCAGACACATCTGTTTTTCCATTGGGAACTGCTATTACCCTTACAGGAGCAAGTCTAACAACCTCATTCTGTGTAGATTCTACAACTTGTGGTGAAATTGTTTCAGTGTAGTGCATGGTGCCGTACTTACCCGTTGACACGACCTCACCTATCCCTCCGCTAGGGGCTTTCGCTAATCTCGTGGGTGTTGTTGTGCCTACTGTGGTCTCTGCTATGGTGGCCGCGAGAGAGAGAGCTGAAATTGTTGTTGAATCGTCTTCTTGATCACACTCCTGAGGAAGGTTCAAGACAGGGTACATCTTGCACGGGTTAATAATTGCATGAGTTACTTGGTTAACATCATTAACATTTACGGGGTTACTAAGAGTTTGTGTTTTACAACCCAGTGCGTTTCTCTCCGCAATCAACTTCTCTCCTGCAATGTATGGTGGAGGAGGGGCTGTGGCTATCAGCTTCCTGACTGCCCCAGATCCTGCCGCCAGAGCCAAACCTCTCTGTATCTCACCTTCCTGGTGCCATAACTGTAAATAATCATGATGCTGAATTCGTCTCTTTGTTGATTTTAGGAGACATATCCTCCTCCTTAAATTTTGTAACACTTCTGGACTGAAGCTACCTATTCTTGGGAATTTGTCCCTGTCTTGTACAGTCATTCTCTCCCATTCATCACATAAAGATTCTGTGTGACTTCCGTATTTTTCACACATGATGTACCTTGCCGACCCGACGGGTCGGTTCTCTGAATCAACCCGAACCAAGGTTGATCGCCCCCTACCTGAACAATTGGCCCCCATAATCTGCAGGTGTTGCTTACTACTCCTGTGATCTTTATATCACGGTCTTCAGCGAACCCTTACAGCAAACCAAATTGTCCAAAAATAGGCCGGCGGTGGCGGTTTACCGAGTACCCCACTCACTCGCCCACCTCGACCAATACGACCTGATCACACCGATATGGTGCTGGCGTACTCGATACAGGGCCCCTATGGAACCTTCTGTTTACTGGAACATATGAGGGTTACCCGCAGGACACTTACTCTTTCCAGTAAAGGTGGGGTTGTTAGATAGTTCCTGAGTGACCAGCGAACTTCCCTTCCAAAAATAAAAAATTACACAAATCACGTCAGAATGTACAAATAGCGTTTGTGACCACTTTACTCTAATGGTATTAGGTCAGATTACTAACTACTGCACACAATTACGTGCGGTACAATCGTTCAGTACATAAGCACTACTTGTCATGTACTGAAAGATCAATGGAATCGATGTTTCCGGCCGCGATTCCTTCAGCAAGAGCTTGTATGGCCTATATGGGTTCTGCACCAACACCCCAGGCGTTGTGCCTCTTGTACCTTTATAGCGGACCTCTTTGTCTATTTTACCTGTTACCTTATGACCTCCTGGTCTGTTACCTTATGACCTCCTGGTCTGTTATCTTATGGTCCGCTATACTCTAATGCTCAAATATTATTTAACCAGGGATGCCTCCCTAGCCACCGTATATGTCACTTACACGTATGTCCTTTGACGAGTACCCGACTTTCCTTTTGGTTCAACCTCTAAGTTATATAAACTTATGTGATAAAAACACACTCACTCAACGCATGTACACTTTGTTTCTATATCTATTTCTGCGCAGAAATTTTCTTCAGCCCAGCTGTGTTACCAATTAGGAGCAGGATCTGTTAAACTAAATTTCAGATTTTTCCAAAAATAGATTTGCGTTATTTACCGCGTCGCGTTATCTACCGCTGTGCGTTACTTATCGCCTTTGCGTTAATTATCGCTTTGCGCTAAAATCCAACTTTTCGTGACTTGAGCTACGTGGGCGTAACCGGACGCTACGTTGCGTAATGAACGCTGCGTGCGTCTGCCTTTGGATTGCGTACGCTAGTCTTTGTTAGTGACACGTGTACGCAAAACAAAGATCCACCGTAACACAATTTCTACTTTTATCAATGTAGATGATCCCTGATCATCTACCGCACACCACACTGACTGCCTTATCTCCCAGACAAGCCGTGTGTTGGTCTATACTTTAACTATTACCTCTACTATGAAATAACAGCAAATCTCTTTTAGCACTTTCTATCAACTATAAAAATTGGCAAACAGGAATAGTGATATACGAAATTTGAAAAAAGAAATGCAGATATATATGTATGCGTGCGTGTATACGCAAGACAGAAGAGAAATAAACAGTTTTAAAAGACACAAGCGTTTTGTTCTTACTTCCGGTTCCCGGATTCCTTCAGCACTCTTTGTCTAAGCGAAGCAGACGCTTATCCCGTCAGCACAGCACTGCGAGACAACCTCCCACCCTTTGCTGGGGGGATAATGTCTGCTGATCTACCTAGTGCAGATATGAGAAGGATAGGACGAGTCCCCAATTGACAATGTTAAATTCCTTTGTCGTATAAACAACCCTTTATGAAGTCTAAGAACACTGTACGCTGTTTACTTAAGAAGTACCGTACGGGTACGCTGGTTGCGTAACGATCGCTCCGCCGTAGGCGAGACGCTCAAGCGTCACGTTCGCTCACGGCCCAGCGATCACAGGACAGCACGTTAAGGGCTATGACTAGAGTAATGATTCGCTATGGCGTAGCGGACGCTCGAGACCACGAGGAGATCACCAGCGGCGCTGACGCTCACAACGCTATACCTTTATGTCTAAACCTTATACCAATGAAATACACAGAATACCTTAATGTGAATACAGGGTGTAAGTGCAACCTTGTGTAACCTGACTAACTACAAAGCTGCTTGAGCGTCACCGACGCTCAAGTGAACACTTAACACTATAGGAAATACACAGATACTGGTTTAGGGTCCAAAGCCTATTAACTGTATTATATCTAATATACTTGTAAAAGGGGATAACAGTACAAATGATACACTACAATATAACAGAGACTTCCTAACCAAAATACAATACTATCTAATACAATTCAATACTAGTCTAGGGGAGATGTGAGAGAAAAGAGAAAGGAGAGAGAGAGAGAGAAATGGAGAGAGATGAGAGAAATTGGCTCACAGTTAGACAATGATTACGGAGAGAAACTTACGCACAAAGGGTATGATCGCATGCGCCTCGATATCCAGCTCCCGGTTATCAGCAGAAAACCGTTGATGAGAGAGTGAAGTTGGATATGGTCGGCCTGCCTATTTATGCCCCACACACAATGCAATCTCATAGTCCCTACAATCCCATTGTCCATTGGACGTCGGAATTCGGCCCTGTATCATAACAAAAGGTCATAGGTTGATTCATACAGGTGGGCTGTGACGATTTCAAACAGCTCAGGTGGGTGGGAAACTAGGTTTCCCGCCGCATACCTGAGTATGAGTAAATAATAGAAATGGACATAAACTTCTTATGTCCATAACTATTCGCACGAGCGATTAATACGCTCCAAACCAACACCGGAATATTGCTAATTAAATACTCTTCCGATGGGTACCAAACACTGCTGCATGACTCTTGTTAGACCCTTCCCACAATACAAAGAGGGATTCCTCAGCTCAGGGACATTCTATATTAACTAAACTTTCAGAAACTATCAAAGGGACCATGATCTACAAACTACATTAATTGTGAAAATATGTAACGATTGGGTCGCACGCTACGACTACATACTCTTTACCGTAAATACGCATACCGATGCGAGCGGGTGCACGCATCAGCGGGTATGCGCTATCACGGGAAAGCGCACGCATGCGCAGCACGGACCAGCATGAGGTGCAAATATGGCAGCGTGTATAGGGATATTTTTCTGACTTTGACACTAGCCACATAGTAATGCAAATAAGATGCATTTTCATAAACAAAAGGTGCCCGACATTAGCAGAGCTGCCAGCTGACTCATGCCAGGCATCTCCTGCAGAACTAGTGGCGGTGCTAGGGGGCACAAGCCAAAATCTTGCCTAGGGCATCATATTGGTTAGGGCCGGCTCTGAGTCTCTAGCCTCAGAATCCACCTGGATTCTTTGATGAAGAGAGATTTTGCTCTATCACCTCCTCTTAAAGAAACAGGTACATGATCAATGATAAAGTATTTGAGAGAATCAAGAGTATGACCAGCCTCCTTAAAATGTTGTGCAACCGGCTGGTCGATATCTCTACCACCCAATGTCACCCAGAAGGCTGATCTGTGGGATCCCATACTTTCACAAAACTGATGGGTAGTCTGTGAAAGAGATGTATTAAGCTTGTGCAGCTATCAGCCATTTTGTATAAGTAGCAGCCATGTTGTAGTGAATAAGGACGATGCTTTGTTAAGAAGTCATAAGAATGCTGACATTTCATAGTTAGTACATTCTGTGAGAAGCAAGGTCGTAGCTATAGTCTTGGAAATATGTTATCAGACAATTCCTCAGTTTAGACTTCTCCTGAAGGACACAAAAGAGGGGGCCAGCTAGAGAGGATTTCTGAGAAAAGACGCATTTTGTTTTACTCTGTGACTTGTATCAAGTTTTCATGCAAGTAATTTTTTGCTATATAACGCTTGGCTGAATAAACGAGCTTTAGTCTCATCTTGTGGAACATACTCCGTGTCATGTCTACTTTATGAGCTCCCAATCGATTGGTCAAAGGTATTTTAAACAGGCAACCGAAGGATCTTGATAGGGGAGACATCTGCAAGGGCAGATAATAATATAGATAAGATGGTTCCTATTACAAGTGAGAACATACCTGAAGTCATACACTTTCTCACAGTGTTGGTGACTAAATGTACTGCATGCTATTGCGTAACTGCAGGTGACACAGTTACTGCACTTACAGCAACCAGGAATTTTTTTTAAATAAATTTGAAGTATCTATGGGGTACCAATACCCGTAATATCTGCATGTACTAGTCAGTCTCTGAGATTACTCCCTCTTTTAAATGCCGCCACAGACAGGTCTCTTATTGCTGAAAGCCGGGAGTTCACAATCAGTATAAACAATTGGCCACAACTCATCTAATAACTGGACTAGCCACTGTGAAGCCGCTGCTCCATGGAATAAGTTGCTCAGAATCTCTTTTGGCCAGACTCAATAGATCAGATCTAGACATGTATAATACTTTTTGATTTTGTTCCCTCAGAATCTTAGAATCCTAACCTCTAGATATAAATGTAAATACTGTACAAGGTTATCTTAATGTGCTGACATTTTGGACTAGTCACTAGTAATATGTGCAATGCGCATCATTTGAGAACGAGGTAACTTAACATTTTTTTTTTTTTTTTTTTTACAGTATTAGGATGATGACCAGAAGACATAAGGAATGTGCTCCTTTCAGTGGACTTACTATATACCTCAGTCTCATTGATGCCATCCACCACTGTGATTTTGACATCCAGGAAGCTGGCTTCACAAGTACTGTATGAATAAGTAAAATGAATACGTGACTCTAACCCATTATCTCCATCATTACCCTTTCAAAGGTCACTACACCTCCAGTCAAAAGAAGGAACATATCATCTACTAGGTGATTCATCGCGCCCTAGGGGCGCTCTTAACACCGTCGTAAGGGGCTTAACCCTTGCATGCCCTTGTGGAGTGCAATATTTGTATTATATGGAGTATTACCTCCAATCATAATTGTGTGAGTGGTTAAATATTGCACGGACAAAGGGCATGCGATGGTTAAGGGGTCGTAGCCCCTTGCAACGGCGCGTGAACAGCGCACGCTGGGCCAGATAAATCACCTAGTAGGTGCTGTGGTTGGGGGAGTGGCAGGTGAGGGGGTGCAGGGGCGGGTGCCACCACGAGTGGTGTGGACGTGCTGCGGATGGGGCCAGGAGGTACTGTGAGTGGGAGAGTGGCGGGTAATGCTTCTCCTCCTGGAAGCAGCTAAGCTGCTGTCCTTCCTTTGGCAGTGGCTCTCCCGGAGATTCGCACAGCAGCCAGTCACCATTGTTAGTGCCGGTGTCCCAATGCGCTGCATTATAGGGAAGAAGATGCACTCAAGAAACTAGAGCTCCCAGCAGCTCTTAGCGCCAGAATGCTTTGGCGCTAAGGGCTGCTGGGAGCTGTAGTTTATTTAGTGTGTCTACTTCCCTGTAATGCGGCACGTTGGGACACCGGCGCTAACAATAGTGACTGGCTGGCAGAACTGACTGACTCGCTGAATCAATGTAAAAGGTGAGAGTGCTGTGCAGTGTCAGTGACACTGCACACCCACTGCACTGCACAGCACTGTCACCTTTTACATTGATTCAGCATCCAGACATTACCCTCCGCGATATCACCCACTCTATCCGTTTCATTAGCCATCTCGGGGCTTCCAGGTCGGTAGGCCAGGTGCTGTGTTGCGGAGTCAGGGCCTCTGGGGGTCTAGACGCGGCTGTGGCAGGGAGGCACTTCTGTGATATCACGTGCAGAGGAGGCTCCGGGGCTCAGAGAGTATGCGGTGCAGGAAGGGCTATGAAAGCCTTCCGCTGCGCCACTTTCATACACATCTATGCCGGTGGCCGCAGCAGCTTTTGTTCCACCTGCGCCACGGCTGGGGAGTGGGGATTGTTGATGCCAGATGGGGCAGGCGGACTGGCAGCAGGACATGGGACGCTGCAGTAAAAGTTTTCCCCCCCCCTATCTACAGTGCAGAGACTTGCTGCAGATGCAGTGGCATACCTTCCAACTGTACCTTTTTGGCAGGTACAGTCCCTTTTTTTTATGGTCTGTACTGATTTTTTGCTCTCCAAACTTGCATTGATAGTATAGGAAAAGGGGCGTTACCACGCCACTTTACCCTTGGCCACGCCCCCTTTTTGAACTTGGACCGATTTTTATGTGTAAATTGTTGGAGGGTATGTTTCTGCAGATGCAGTGGGCCATAATTTGGGGTGTGGACTAGGAGCTGCAGCTCCATCAGCCCCATTGTTAATCCTGCTCTGGGAACACACAGCAGCCAAAGGGCAAATTGGATATACGGTAACCTGTGTGGGAGGCCGTTTCTCGCCCAATCAGCTGTAGACTGGGTGTGATAAACCTGCCGCTATCCCAATGAGAGCTCCTAGCCACGCCCAGCGTTATACACACAGGCACTCAGGACTATTATATAGGAGATATATCTAGTATACCCCAACATTTTTTTTAACTTCCTGATCCCTAAAATTTTTTTTGTCTTCATGATCATACATAAAACATTAGCATACGAGCTACAGACGATCCCATAACACCCCCCCTTCCCCTTCCTGCTGCTGTAAATATAAGCCACAATCAGATATGAAGTAGTTCCTGTTCAGAGACAATTCCAGTTATATGAGAGCCAACTCATGATCAAATGTCGATGTTGGGAGGTTACATTCGAGGCTTCATACCCACCATACCACCGTGGTGCAGAATTGAGGTGTAAAGACTGCAGGGATCTACGCAACACAATAATGTGTCTGGCGGGATCTCACAAAGATCTATCAATTTCTTCAAAAAGTTACAGTAGTCGTATCCTTGAGAAACGTATCCTGCTCAAATAATAGTGGCTGTAGGGCACAGTCCAGCAGTTGTAAAACCAGATGAAATAATGAATCCCAGGCAGATATAATTGGTCTGCCCAGTCGTTGGGTGATTTATAATGGGAAGGGACTTTTTTGCAAGATGCTGACTCTGAGTGTCGTTACTGACAGACATACACATATCTGTTCGAAAACTGTCAAATATTTTAATCACTTTGTCACAACTGAGGGCTGAGGCTGACCTGGGGAGGCCTCAGTTGTAGGGGCTGGAGTGTAAGTGAACCGTGAAGGTAGAATAGGGTTCCAAGACATACAGGAGATCTAGTACCAACTGCACGAAGTCGTGACCACGACAACGGAATTATAAAAATGAAAGTCAGTTTATTGAACACACAGTTTAGACACCTTGGTTATGTAATGACTTCAACAGTAGACGTGTAGAGATATATACAGTACAGTTCCTAGAAATGCAGGGGTAATATGTGCTGTGGCTTTGCAGAACAAGATGTTAAAGTCCTTGCCAAATCCGGAGTTGGAAAGTCCGTATGCCACAGCTAACCGCTGAGGTAAGGAATGAGCTGGTACTGCCCAGCAGATGATACACAGAGGCTGGGATAAACACAGGAGCACAGAAGTTGAAGTGGTACTTGGCAGTACTGCAGAGAATAACGGATGGTACCGGTGTGAACAAAAGGTGTACTGAAATCACCGCTGAAGTTTAGAGTCCGATGGTGAGCATTGATGGGAACTGTGGTTCGATGTTGTGTGGTTGGATATGCAGAGCGATATAGGAATACTGCTGGAGATGGAGAGTGGAACTGGAGATGATGTGAAGCACCGCTGTAGACTGATAGTGACACAGAGCACTGCTGGAAGCGATGTGGATGAAACGCTGGAAGCCAGTGACGAATTCACTATGGAGGATAGAGAGCGATGCTGCAGACAATGGAAGAAGGAACGATAGGACAACGCTGGAAGCGGAGCAGGACCAATGCTGGAAGCTGGAAGGCAATGTCAGGATCGTAGCAGATAACCGGGAAGCAGAGCTGGAACACTGCAGAAGTCAGGCTGCACCGCAGGATGGTAGCTGGTGCGGATCTCTTAGTGGAGCAGGGATCGACAACCAAAGCACTGACGATTAGGTAGCCTTGATGCGGAATATTTATACCAGCTGGGAAGCAGGTATTGGCTGGGTAGTCAGGCAGAGTCCAGAGTGCAGCTGCTGGGTAATCAGGCAAAGTCCAGAGTGCAGCTGATAGGCTGTAAAGCAACATGTGATGAATCCAAACATGGCTGCACCCATGTTTGAATCTGGAGGGAAAGTCTGTTTGAACTTTAGCATGTGAGAGACTGAGGCCATGTGATAATGCCGATTGATTACCTTATAACATTCACTATAAATGGGTAAGAGACTCAGTACGCAATTGGCGTATGGGGTACCATAAGGGTACGCACTTAGCGTTGCATACGCTTAGCCGTGGTCGAGACGCACATGCGGCACGCTCGCTCACAACTTAACGCTTGGTGACGAGCACGCTATAGGCGGCCGACTACCGTAATGCTACGCTACCAGCGTAGCGGACGCTCGTGACCACGAGGGGAACACGAGTGGCGCAGACGCTCACGGGATGACACTCAGTAAACCTTGTATGCAACACACTGAATGATTGAGTTTGTACTGTAAACCTTACTACTGAAATACTGTAGCGATATAACACTGCTTAACCTTGTTAATACTAATGCTGCTTGAGCGATTGAGACGCTCCGATTACCCTCTGCAATGTAATAAACACACAATACCTTGCTAAGGTTTCAACACCTTTACTAACAATATCTAGCTATGTAAAAAGGGGAAAACAGTTAACAGTTCATACACTACAGGCTAACATCAATATCTAAGCAGAATAACTACACATAAATATACAATAGCGGCACAATCGCAAACAATAACATACAATGAGAGAGAGAGAGAGAACGTGGCAGAATACAGTCAGAGATTTAGAATGGTCACAGAGAATAACTTACACACACTGGGGAATGATTCGCTGCGCAGTCCTGGTACCAGCTCCGAGTTAGTCAATGATGAAAACCGTTTGTGGAGAGAAGACTGAGCTGGCCAGGCTGGCTGTCCTTATATACACTGCGTACAGTATACTACAAAGGGACCTACAATCTCATTGTTCATTGGACACAGGAATGTCTCCTCGCATCATAGCAAAAGGTCATAGGTTAGTTTGAACAGGTGGGCTATGACTATATCAAACTGCTCAGGTGGGAGGGAATCTCAGAATTCCCGCCGCATGGATAATGAACCGCAAATATAGTAAATGTCCAGAAACTACTAATAGACATAACTATACGCAGGAGCGATTAATCTTTACCTAACCAGCACCGGATTGTTTCTAATAAAATGTTCTTTAGTTAGGTACCAAACACAACTGCTCAAACCCTGTCTGACCCTTCGTACCATGCAAAGAGGAATTCCTCTGTCCAGCGACCAGTTACATTAAACAAACTTACTGTTATTATTAAGGGGAACATTACCTATAAAACATACTATTTGAATTTATTATGTAACGATTAAGTCGCCCGCTAGACGCACACAAACTCTACCGTAAATGCGCATAGCACGCGCCAATGCGCACGGCCGTGGAGGTGCCGTCACGCAGCTGCGAATATGCGCACGCACGGGAGAGAATGTACACGTGCAGCGGACAAGCGCATGGGGTGAATATATGGCAACGTGTAGCATGATATTTTTCCGACTTTGACACATGTTACACAGAATGCTGCACGCAGACAGCGCAGGTTGAATCCAGGCTTGGAGCGCTGGGCCAGTCTCAGGAGACACTTGGAAGGTAAGAAATGGTGATGAATTACCCGGATCGTGACACACTTACACTGTTATCCAGTTACATTTATTCATTAAAAATAATTCAAATTAAACTGCCTATCCTAAACTATTTTTTACTGACAGCACAATCACAAACCCAAAAAAGCACAGTGGGCCCGATTCAGATGTGGGCACAATGACGACGCAGCGATCATTTTCAGTGACAGAACAGTGAGGCATCGCAAGTTTAGAAGCCGGCCACAAGAGACCAGAGACGCCCATGGAAGCCATCTCAACTTGCTCAGCAATGGCGTACTCCGTTGCAACCACGACACACATGGAACATTGACTCCCTGAGTGCCTCCAAGGCTGTGGGAGCTGCGACG
The DNA here is from genome assembly GCF_028390025.1 of Pseudophryne corroboree. Taxonomy (NCBI): domain Eukaryota; kingdom Metazoa; phylum Chordata; class Amphibia; order Anura; family Myobatrachidae; genus Pseudophryne; species Pseudophryne corroboree. The sequence goes on along the minus strand of NC_086447.1, from coordinate 162,536,252 downwards.
CCCGCACCGTGTTCTATGTATTTGAGGTCACAGTCGCAAGCCAAGACACCCTGAAAAGTCATGCTACGCCTGCATTTTTGCAGACACTCCCCCAAACGGCCTCTTCCTATCAGCCACTCTGCGACTGGTTCCACACTGCAATCGGCATTGCAAAGGTACCTTGGTGCGTGAGCAGTGCCTGCAACACATGCACAGTCTGCTGATAATCGCTCAGTTAAGACCATAGGTGTCTACTTTGCTGCATCCTCCTCTGGCCGTAGTAGGCAATATGGACGGTCCGGGGGCATGGCCAAAGGGAGAAGTGCAGGGGCGTTTCATCATGATTGTGTCATAGTGGCCCTGCCCCCCGCTAGACAGTGCAGAAAAAACAGGCACTGTATAGCGGGGGGAAGAGCTATTATGACACGATTCATCATGAATCGCGTCATCGTATCCCCCTCGGACCGCCCACTTGTCCTCTGCCGTGGGTGGCCAAGGGGGGTGCAGGCGGTTGTCAGCAAAAGCGGGAGATTTGCTCACCTTTCCGGTGGCCCACCCGATCAGGCCCAGCGGCGTTTGCAGTGTACTGAAGGAGCTCACTACTGTAGCTTTATTCCTGGCTATTATGGCTGATAATCCGGAATGTGGTAATACCCTTTAGGTCCCTGTCCCTAAACACTGCATGAAAAACAACTTACTTCAGTGCATTACGTTAAGGCTCAGTACAGAGCCGGCCATAGGTATATGCAATTGCCTAGGGCATTTGGCATACCTAGGGGCATCATCAACTTCTGCTGATTAAAATGATATGCGGCATGCCTATATTCTGTATGTAGCATTTCATATGCAGATACAGCCACAGTCTCACACAGTATATAGGCATGCTGCATATCATTTTAATCAGCAGAAGCTGCTTGTGCATCCTAGCCACATAGCAATGCAAATAAGATGTATTTTCATTAAAAAAAAAGGTGCCCGACGTTAGCATTGATGCAAGATTTGTGAGGACACATCTGTATCCAAGCAGAGGCAGAGGTCACAGTGTTAGTGGGAGTGTGAGTGCTGTGTGCATGTGAGTGGGTTGGTTGTGCAACAGTGTTCGGAATATGTGTAAGGAGCATTATGTGTGTCATGTAAAAATGCATTAATAATGTGCAACATATGTGTAAGGGGCACTATGTGTGTCATTATGTGTATAAGGGCATTAATAATGTGCGGCATATGTGTAACAGGGCACTACTGTATGTGTGTCATTGTGTGTATAGGGGCACTAATAATGTGCAGCAAATGTGTAGGGGGCACTATGTGTGTCATTATGTGTATAAGGGCATTAATAATGTGCGGCATATGAGTAAGGTACATTATGTGTAAAAGGGCATTAATAAAGGTTGTCATAATGTGTAAGGTGCATTATGTTTATAAGGACATTAATGTGTCTCATATGTGTAAGGGGCATTACTGTGTGGAATTGTGTATAAATGCATTACTAATGTGTGGCATTATGTGTATAAGGTGCTCTACTATGTGGCGTTGCATATAGAAAGGGCACTACTGTGTTGTCTAATGTGAATAAAGAGCAATAAGGTGTGGTGTAATGTGAATAAGGAGCAATTCAGTGTGATGTAATGTGAATAAGGGGCTCTACTGAGAGGAGTAATGTTTATAAGGTAAAGTGATACTACTGTGGGATGAATTATTGGAATATGAATTATGGTCACTATCGCAAGATAAAATGTGAATAAAGTTGCAGTACTGTGTGGCGTAATTGGAATTGTGGTTACTATTGTGTGGCCATGCCCCTTCCCAGCAAGAAGATGCCCTTTTTTGGGCTGTGCGTCAAATGTGCGAACTGTTCCTATTTAAAATATAGGGGGTACAAGGACTGCTATGGGTGAGGGGTGATGGTGCTGGGAAAGAGGTGCAAGGTCAGAGGCAGAACCAGCGGTGGTGCTAGGGGGCACCAACCAAAATCTTGCCTAGGTCATCATATTGGTTAGGGCCGGCTCTGGCTCAGTATACTGTCTTCAAGTAAGTTTAAACGGCAAATGTCATCTGTGAAAATGCAAATAATAAGAAATATACCTGAGATATAATAAATTTGCTTAGCACGTGGAAAGGTAATGCTGTTCTTCTATTGCTACTACATTACCCAAACGGAAATAAATCTCTGCAAACTTCTGGCTGCATGCCAATGAAACTGACAAAAACTGTAAGTATTAATTTCAGAGAGGTAACCATTTTCTTGGAGACTGAAGTACAACGTAAGTCCGAGCGGTTGTTAATTGAGGGGCATTTGTACATTACATGATTTGTGCGTTTGGTATATACAATGTTTCCCTTCGTTAAAATGAAAGTGAAACAGTTTGTTCCTCTAGCATTCAATATGTGGCTCGTCATCACAACTACGCGCGGCGCCATCTTTGTTAAGGGAAATGTGCCCTTTTAAAGAATTGATTCAGTTTTCAAAGTAAAAGTGGTCGTGGCAGGTGTCACTCTCACCAGAATGACAAGGGAAATGAAACATAGAGGTAAGTGGGTAACGTAGCTATTTCAGATAAATCACAAAATCAACAGTGCCCATAAGAAAGATGTCGCTACGTTGCATGGATTACGTCACCTACACATCCTGGGCGGAAGTGATGCTGGGGCGATGTGTTGTTGCGGCTTCTTTGGGAAAGGAACCGGTAACAGTAGGTATGGTTTATTTCTTCTTCTGTTCAGATCAGGGGTTATTAGGAGCGCGTTAGACTTGTTAATTATAATAACTGTGCTGTTCTGTCTCCGTTCACTGCTAGGTAGCCGGTCCATGTATGAGCTTTGTGACTGCAAGCATGTAACAGTGGTGCAGTGCAAGCAATAGCTATGCCGTGACCATTGCTACAGGAAACAATAAATGACACATCCTGTAAGCTTGGATTGCAGAGGAAGCTGTAGGCACATGGTTCCCGTAGGTACATAGCTGCCATGCTGCTAAATACTGCTTGTGTGCATGTAGCAGGTTTGCCCCTCTTTGTGCAGATGTGTCCTCATACGCCAGTCTTTATGAGCCTTACACACTTGCCGATTGGCAATGTGTATGAGCAATATGAACGATCTCGTTCATCGTTGGTTTTCCCTCGTTTAGCATAGCAAGCCAATTTGGACAATGGTCGTTAATTGTTAAAAACTAAGGGGCCCTACACACTCGGCGATGCGCCGCCGAGGTGCCCGACGGCCGATACGGCCGACGAGCAACCCGGCGGCGGGGGGGCAGTGACGGGGGGAGTGAAGTTTCTTCACTCCCCCCGTCACCCGGCTGCATTGAAGTGCAGGCAAATATGGACGAGATCGTCCATATTGGCCTGCATGCACAGCCGACGGGAGATCAGCGATGAACGAGCGCGGGGCCGCGCATCGTTCATCGCTGGAGTCTCCACACTGAAAGATATGAACGAGTTCTCGTTCATTTATGAACGAGATCGTTCATATCTTTCAGAATATCGGCATGTGTGTAGGGCCTATAACATTGTCCAAATCGGAAACATTGGCATGTGTGTAGAGCTCATTATTTGCGCCATATGGCTAGACTTAGAAGGTCTACCTTGGGTAGATATTCCTAGAGTACTCAGTCTTATCTCCTAACCGTCCCGGTTTCAGCAGGACAGTCCCGTTATGCGGGTACTATCCCGCTGTCCCATCCGTGGGCCGTCATGAGGTTGTAGGACAATTACGACCCGAGTTACCCATTTCTTTCCATGTACAGCCCTGCAAGCTGCCTGGGGTTGGATTCCCAGGTCACTGGTCCCAGGTTTTCTCTTGCGTCCTAGAGGATGCTGGGGTCCACATTAGTACCATGGGGTATAGATGGGTCCCTTGGGAGCCATGGGCACTTTAAGAGTTTGAGTGTGGGCTGGCTCCTCCCTCTATGCCCCTCCTACCAGACTCGGTTTAGAAAATGTGCCCGGTGAAGCCGGTCACAGCTAGGGGAGCTCCTAGAGCTTTTCTGGTTTTATTATTTTATTTTAAGATGTTAGGCACAGTGAGGCTGCTGGCAATAGCCTCCCTGCTTTGTGGGGCTTAGGGGGGGAGTAGTATCCAACCCTTGAGGTTAATGGCCACTATCTCTGCTGACAGGACACTGAGCTCCTGAGGGTGATGATTGCAAACCCCCGAGGCGAGCGGTCACTCCCGCCACCCCCTAACAGAGAATGGCGGCATAAGGGTGGGAGCGCAGCGCTCCAGAGGGCTCAGAGGTACGGATGTGCGGTGCTGTGAGGGGGCGCCCTGGGCCAGCGCAATACCCTCAAATCTGGTCAATTTAGCTATCAGGGACTGTGTACTTGCTGCTAGCAAGTATTTTACCTCAGGCCAGTATAATCTCAACAGAGCGGGAAGACGCGCCATTACAGGGTGCGGAGCTTCTCCTCAGAGCGGACCCAGCACTCACCAGTGCCATTTTCTCCCTGCAGATCACACACAAAGACGCTGACAGGGAGCGCTGACCCTCCACATAACTCTAGCTATCCTGTGCGGTACAAGGGAGTTTTAGAAGGGGGTGGAGAGTGTTTTAATCACATTATAAACTGGGTAGTCTATTAAGGTTACTCAGTCAGCGCCAGGCTTTTATTCTATAACTGCCTACTGGGGCGCTGTGTGTGCTGGCTCCTGAACTCTGTGTCTCTCTGAAGGTACTTGTCAAACTGTGTCTGACATTTTCCTGCGTGTGTGTGTGTGTGTGTGTGTGTGTGTGTGTGTGTATGTTGTATATCTCACATTACCATGTCTAGGGACTCTGTGTCTTGTGCTGCAGAATACAGTATGTATCTTCCCCAGAGGAAGCGCTGTATATACTCTTATTCTATTGTTCATCCAGGGACTAACTATCCCTTTAAACAGCAGCTTAAAGGTCAAGCATATCTTCTTGACAGCGCCGGACAAATTAGCCGGACAAATTACCTTGGTAATTTCGTTTCTTGCATCTTCCCCAGAGGAGTCTATTCCATGTACTCAGGAATGCAATATACTGTCTCAGCCATCTGAATCCGAACTGCAGTGGGTGGCTTCTATTAAAGGAATGATATCCCAGATTTCATCTAGGATAGCTCATAATGAGACTGAAACACGGGTTTTGAAAAAATCTGTAGAGGTTTTGTCGTGTTCTTCTCCCACTACCTCATCAAAATCCCCTAGTATATGCCCAAAAGCGTGCTCTTGCCCAGATAATGCAGGGGAACACGGATACCAACTCTGACACGGGAGACGGTGATGGAGATATACTGAGGGGGGAGGCATTTCTTGCTAAGGGGGTGCAGCTCAGGATTGAGGCTATTCGGAAGGGTGGTCTTCAGGTTGCCGACTGTTGGGATCCCGGCGCCCAGTATACCGGCGCCGGAATCCCGACAGCCGGCATACCGACAGATTTTATCCATCGTGGGGGTCCACGACCCCCCTGGAGGGAGAATAAATAGCGTGGCGTGCCACCGTGCACGCAGCATGGCGAGCGCAGCGAGCCCGCAAGGGGCTCATTTGCGCTCGCCACGCTGTTGGTATGCCGGCGGTCGGGCTCCCGGCGCTGGTATGCTGGTCACCGGGAGCCCGGCCGCTGGCATACCATACTACACCCATTCGGAACGTTTTACACATTACTGAGAAAATAATGCAAGTCGACACCTATACCAACTCTTGATACGGAAGATGGTGATGGAGATATATTGAGTGGGGGGTGGGGGGGGTATCCCATGCTAAGGGGGTGCAACTCATGATTGAGGCCATTCGGGATGTTTTACACATTGCGGACAAGGTACCTGAACAGGTAGAGGAGGCTTACTTTACAGACAATAAGAAAACCTCCCTTACCTTCTCTGCGTCCAAAGAATTAAACACATTATTTGAAAATTCTTTGGGAAAACCCGGAGAAAAAAAATCCCGATCCCAAAGAGAGTTCTTGTTGCTTTTTCTTTTCCTGAAAAGGATAGGAAAAAGTGGGAAAACCCCCCTATTGTAGACGCTCCTGTATCTAGATTGTCTAAAAAGGTGGTTTTACCTGTTCCTGGGTCTACCGCTTTGAAAGAGCCGGTAGACCGCAAGATTGAGACTATGCTCAAATCCATATACACTGCTTCAGGCGTGGTGCTAAGGCCCACTATCGCTTGTGCATGGATTTCTAAAGCCATAGTAAAGTGGTCAGGCACATTACTAGATGATTTAGATAATATGGATAGAAGTGACATTGAAATGTTTTTACATCACATACAGATTCTGCAGGTTTCATGGTGGAGGCCATGAAGGACCTTGGTCTCTGAATGCACGGACGTCTTCCATGGCTGTTGCGGCACACAGGGGACTCTGGCTGCGCCAATGGTCTGCGGATGCGGAATCCAAGAAGAGTGTGAAGAACTTACCCTTCACAGGTCAGGCTCTATTCTGGTAAGCTTTGGATGCATGGATTTCCACAGCAACTGCGGGTAAGTCATCTTTTCTTCCATCAGCCATCCCGACGCAGAAGAAGTCGATTTCTACGTCTACAATGCAGTCCTTTCGGACCGCATAGGTTAAGAAGTCCAAACCCTCTTCCACCTTTTTCAGAAGTGGTCGGGGAAAATCCAGAAAACTTGCACCGATAGGTTCCAAGGAACAGAAGCCAGGTTCTGTTTCCTTAAAATCCTCAGCATGACGGTGGACCTCCCAGCCTGGAGATCGGGCAGGTGGGAGCTCGTCTACGGAATTTGAGTCAGGTCTGGGTATCCTCAGGCCTGGACCCCTGGGTGCAGGATATTATATCCCAGGGTTAGAGACTGGAGTTTCAAGAGCTTCCACCTCACAGATTCTTCAAATCAGGCTTACCAGCTTTGCTGACAGAAAGGGCTATCCTGCAGGAAGCCATTCAAAAATTAGAAAAGGCAAATGTCATTGTTCCAGTTCCACCTCATCTGGTAAACAAGGGTTACTACTCAAACCTATTTGTGGTACCGAAACCGGACGGTTCTGTCAGACCAATATTGAACCTCAAATCGTTAAATCCATATTTGAGGGAATTCAAGTTCAAGATGGAATCTCTGACAGAGGTGATCTCAGGTCTGGAGGAGGGGGAATTCCTGGTATCCCTAGATATCAAGGATGCGTACCTTCACATTCCAATTTGGCCGCTGCACCAGGCTTATCTCAGATTTACACTGTTAGACTTTCACTATCAGTTCCAGGCGCTGCCATTCGGCCTATCCACGGCACCGAGGGTGTTCACCAAGGTAATGGCAGAAATGATGCTCCTGCTCCGCAAGCAGTGAGTGAACATAATTCCATATCTGCACTACCTGCTGATAAATCATCGTCCAGGGAGAAGTTGTTGCAGTCCATTGTTCTCACAACTCTACTGCTCAGGGACCATGGATGGATTCTAAATCTTCCGAAGTCACATTTGGAGCCGACAAGGAGATTCTTTCCTAGGGATGATCCTCGACACGGAAGTACAGAGGGTATTTCTACCGGTGGAGAAAGCATTGGTGATACAAACAATGGTCCGGGATGTCTTGAAGCCTGCCCGGATATCGGTTCATCAGTGCATTCGCCTTCTGGGGAAGCTGGTGGCCTCCTACAAGGCTCTACAGTACGGAAGATATCATGCACGGTCCTTCCGACTGGATCCCCTAGACAAGTGGTTGGGATCTCACCTGCACATGCACCAGAGGTTACGTCTGTCGCCGAACGCCAGGATTTCGCTCCTATGGTGGCTGCAAATGCCTCACCTTCTCGAGGGCCGCAGGTTCGGGATTCAGAATTGGATCCTTCTAACCACGGATGCAAGTCTCAGAGGTTGGGGAGCAGTCACCCAGGGGGAAAACTTCCAAGTAAGGTGGTCAAGTCTGGAATCCATCCTTCCGATAAACATTCTGGAACTAACAGCCGTGTACAATGGTCTTCTACACGTGGCACATCTTCTGCAAGATCAGGCCATTCAGGTGCAGTCTGTCAATGTAACGACTGTGGCCTACATAAACCGACAGGCGGAACGAAGAGCAGAGCTGCAATGGCAGAGGTAACAAAGATTCTCCTCTGGGCAGAAAAGCACGTGATGGCGTTATCAGCAATCTTTATTCGGGAGTGGACAACTGGGAAGCGGACTTCCTCAGCAGACACGACCTCCATCCAGGAGAGTGGGGACTCCACTCGAGGTGTTTGCAGAGGTGTCAAGTCTTTGGGGCGTACCTCAAATACACATTATGGCCTCCCGCCTCAACAAGAAGCTTCGGAGGTACTGTTCCAGGCTGAGAGACCCACAAGCAGTGGCGGCGGACGCACTGGTACCTCCGTGGATCTTCTAGCCGGTGTATGTGTTTCCTCCTCTTCCACTCATCCTAAGGATTCTAAAACTTATAAAAAGAACAAGAGTTCAGGCGATCCTCATTGCTCCGGACTGGCCAAGACAAGCTTGGTATGCGGATCTTCTGGAGTTACTGCTGGAAGATCCGAGGCCTCTTCCTCTTCGAGAGGACCTTCTGCAACAGGGGCCGTTCGCTTATCAAGACTTACCACGGCTACGTTTGACGGCATGGAGGTTGAACGCCAGATCTTATCTCTGAGGGGCATTCCGACCAAGGTTATTCCTACCCTGATACAGGCTAGGAAAGGAGTAACGTCTAAACATTACCATCGTATTTGGAGAAAGTTTGTGTCTTGGTGTGAATCCAAGAAGTTTCCTACGGTGGAGTTTCAACTTGGGCGGTTTCTCCTCTTCCTGTAGGCAGGTGTGGATGTGGGCCTGCGTCTGGTCTCCATAAAGCTCCAGATTTCGGCCTTGTCCATTTTTCTTTCAGAAACAATTGGCTTCTCTCCCTGAGGTCCAGACGTTCTTGAAAGGTGTTCTGCACATCCAACCTCCCTATGTGCCTCCCACGGCACCTTGGGATCTCAATGTGGTGCTGCAGTTCCTCCAATCGGACTGGTTTGAACCGTTACAGGAGGTGGATGTAAAATATCTTGCGTGGAAGACCTTCACACTGTTAGCCTTTGCTTCAGCAAGACGTGTGTCGGAGCTGGGGGCTTTGTCTCACAAAAGTCCCTGTTTCATTTTCCAGAGGACAGAGCTGAACTCAGAACTCGTCAGCAATTTCTTCCTAAAGTGGTGTCCGCATTTCACATCAACCAACCTATTGTGGTTTCGGTTGTCCCCCGACACCTCTGTTACTTCAAAGTCTTTGGATGTTGTGAGGGCTTTGAAGGTGTATGTGAAAAGAACAGCTCGTCACAGAAAGACGGGCTCGCTGTTTGTTCTTTATGATCCCAATGGCATTATGTGTCCTGCTTCAAAGCAGACAATTTCACGCTGGATCAGACTTACTATCCAGCATGCTTATTCCACAGCAAGTTTGCCGTGTCCAAAATCTGTACAGGCACACTATACTAGGTCGGTGGGTTCTTCCTGGGTGGCTGCCCGGGGTGTCTCTGCATTACAGCTCTGCCGAGCAGCTACTTAGTCAGCTTCGATCACGTTTGCTAAGTTCTATAAGTTCGATGCTTTGGCCTCTGAGGACCTTCAGTTTGGTCAATCAGTTCTGCAGGAACCTCAGCACTCTCCCACCCGGTTTGGGAGCTTTGGTACATCCCCATGGTACTAAATGGACCCCAGTATCCTCTAGGACAGGCATGTCCAAACTGCAGCCCTCCAGCTGTTGAGAAACTACACATCCCAGCATGCCCTGACACAGCTTTAGCATTCTTTGACAACAAAACTGTGTCAGGGCATGCTGGGATATGTAGTTTTACAAAAGCTGGAGGGCCACAGTTTGGACATGCCTGCTCTAGGATGTAAGAGAAAATAGGATTTTAATTACCTACCGGTAAATCCTTTTTTCGTAGTCCGTAGAGGATGCTGGGCACCCGCCCAGTGCTTCGTTCTTCCTGCACTTAGTTGGTTAAGTAATGTTGGTTCAGCTGTTGCTGTTTCAAGTTTTTTGTTAGCTTGGCTTTCCTCTTGTTGTGTGTGTGCTGCTTCCCAATCTTACCACTATCCTTCTCTCAAAGTATGTCCATCTCCTCGGGCACAGTTTCCTAGACTGGTAGGAGGGGCATAGAGGGAGGACCCAGCCCACACTATCAAATTCTTAAAGTGCCCATGGCTCCTAGTGGACCCGTCTATACCCCATGGTACTAAATGGACCCCAGTATCCTCTACGGACTACGAGAAAAGGATTTACCGGTAGGTAATTTAAAATTCTATTTTCTCTTACGTCCTAGAGGATGCTGGGGACTCCGTAAGGACCATGGGGTATAGACGGCTCCGCAGGAGACATGGGCACTTTAAGACTTTAGAATGGGTGTGCACTGGCTCCTCCCTCTATGCCCCTCCTCCAGACCTCAGTTAGATCCTGTGCCCAGTGGAGACTGAATTCACTGCAGGGGAGCTCTACTGAGTTTCTCTGAAAAGACTTTTGTTAGGTTTTTTATTTTCAGGGAGCACTGCTGGCAACAGGCTCCGTGCATCGTGGGACTGAGGGGAGAGAAGCAGACCTACTTAAATGATAGGCTCTGCTTCTTAGGCTACTGGACACCATTAGCTCCAGAGGGTCGGAACGCAGGTCTCACCCTCGCCGCTCGTCCCGGAGCCGCGCCGCCGTCCTCCTCACAGAGCCGGAAGATAGAAGCCGGGTGAGTATGAGAAGACAGAAGACTTCAAAGGCGGCAGAAGACTTCAGATCTTCAATGAGGTACACGCGCAGCTGTAACGCTGCGCGCCATTGCTCCCAACACACACACACGGCACTGTACGGGTGCAGGGCGCAGGGGGGGTGCCCTGGGCAGCAATTATTACCTCAAAAACAGCACTGGCACAGGTCTCAGATACTGCGGAGGCAGTATAGTATAAAATCCCCACCAGTATAAAGAAATTGAGCGGGACCGAAGCTTGCTGGTGAGGGGGCGGGGCTTGATCCTCCAGCATTAACCAGCGCCATTTTCTCCACAGCATGCTGCAGAGAAGTGCTCCCGGACTCTCCTCTGCTGAACAATAACAGGGGGCAAAAACGAGGGGGGGGCCACATTTATTTGGTGCAGATTGTACGTATATTTATATATATAAAGCGCTATTTAGGCTGGGACCTTGGTTTCAGTATATTGTGGTGCTGGGTGTGTGCTGGCATACTCTCTCTCTGTCTCTCCAAAGGGCCTTATTGTAGGTCAGTCCCCATATTTATTTATCCCAGTGTGTGTGGGGGTGTCAGTACGTGTGTGTCGACATGTCTGAAGCGGAAGGCTCGTCTAGGGAGGATGCAGAGCAGATGGTGGTGGTGTCTCCGTCGGCACAGCCGACACCTGATTGGGTGGACATGTGGAATGTTTTGAATGCTAATGTGGCTTTATTACAGATTGGACAAAGCAGAGTCCAAAGACAAGTAGGGAAATTAACCCATGGCTTTTACTGTGTCCCAGGACCCTTCAGGGTCACATAAACGTCCCTTTACCCAGTTAGCAGACACTGATACCGACACGGATTCCGACTCCAGTGTCGACTAGGATGATGCAAGGTTGCACCCATGGGTCGCGAAAGTATTCAATATATGATTATTGCATTAAAATATGTTTTGCATATCACAGAGGATTCCTCTGTCCCTGACACGAGGGTTGGCATGTTTAAAGGAAAGTAAACTAACTCATCTCATGAGCTGATCGTTTTATTTAAAAAAAGCTTGGGAGACTTCTGACATTAGACTGCAGGTTCCCAAGGGAATTATTATGGCGTATCCTTTCCCCTCAAAGGACAGGTTACGGTGGGAATCCTCGGCCACGCTGTACAAGGCGTTAAAGCGCTGGTCCAAAAAGGTAGCATTTCCGTCCCCTGATACGGCGGCTCTATAGGATCCTGCGTATCGTAGGCAGGAATTTACCTTAAAATCAATTTATGCGACTACTGGAGCCCTATTTAGACCTGCAGTAGCGTCGGCAGGGGTAGGTAGCGCAATTACAGCTTGGGCTGATAACTTGTCTTATGACATTGACACCCTAGATAAAGATAGTATGGTGTTGACCTTAGGTCACATCAAGGATGCAGCACTATATATGAGAGAGGCTGCGATAGATATTGGGCTTTTGGGTTCAAGAGCTAATGCCATGGCAGGTTCTGCTAGTAGGTCCCTGCGGACCCGTCAATGGAAAAGTGAGGCTGGCTCAAAGAGTCATATGGAGGCTCTACCTTGCAAGGGTGAAGTTTTATTTGGGGAGAGCCTCGCGGACCTGGTTTTCACAGCTACCGCGGGTAAGTCGTCTTTCTCTGACGTCCTAGTGGATGCTGGGGACTCCGTAAGGTCCATGGGGAATAGACGGCTTCGCAGGAGACTGGGCACATCTAAAGAAAGATTTAGGTCTATCTGGTGTGCACTGGCTCCTCCCCCTATGACCCCCCTCCAAGCCTCAGTTAGATTTCTGTGCCCGGCCGAGCTGGATGCACACTAGGGGCTCTCCTGAGCTCCTAGAAAGAAAGTATAGTTTAGGTTTTTTATTTTACAGTGAGACCTGCTGGCAACAGGCTCACTGCAGCGAGGGACTAAGGGGAGAAGAAGCGAACCTACCTAAGTGGTGGTAGCTTGGGCTTCTTGGGCTACTGGACACCATTAGCTCCAGAGGGATCGCACACAGGACCCGACCTCGTCGTCCGTTCCCGGAGCCGCGCCGCCGACCCCCTTACAGAGCCAGAAGCAAGAAGGTCCGGAAAATCGGCGGCTGAAGACTTCTGTCTTCTCCAAGGTAGCGCACAGCACTGCAGCTGTGCGCCATTGCTCCTCATGCACACCACACACTTCGGTCACTGATGGGTGCAGGGCGCTGGGGGGGGGGCGCCCTGAGCAGCAATATTAACACCTTGGCTGGCAAAACTGACAATATATATAGCCCCAGAGGCTATATAGGTGTAAATTACCCCTGCCAGAATAACACAAAAAGCGGGAGAAAGCCCGCCGAAAAAGGGGCGGAGCCATCTCCCTCAGCAAACTGGCGCCATTTTCCCTCACAGCTCCGCTGGAAGGATCGCTCCCTGGCTCTCCCCTGCAGTCCTGCACTACAGAAAGGGTAAAAAAGAGAGGGGGGGCACAAATTTAGGCGCAGTATAATATATTAATGCAGCTATAAGGGAAAACACTCTTTATAGGTGATATCCCTGTGGTATATAGCGCTCTGGTGTGTGCTGGCATACTCTCCCTCTGTGTCCCCAAAGGGCTTTGTGGGGTCCTGTCCTCTGTCAGAGCATTCCCTGTGTGTGTGCTGTGTGTCGGTACCGCTGTGTCGACATGTATGATGAGGAAAATGATGTGGAGGCAGAGCAAATGCCTGTAAATGTGTTGTCACCCCCTGAGGGGTCGACACCTGTGTGGATGGACTTATGGAAGGAATTACGTGACAGTGTCAGCTCCTTACATAAAAGGTTTGACGACATAGGACAGCCGGCTACTCAGCTTGTGACTGTTCCAGCGTCTCAAATGTCATCAGGGGCTTTAAAACGCCCGCTACCTCAGATGGCAGACACAGATGTCGACACGGATACCGAATCCAGTGTCGACGACGATGAGACTAGTGTACCCTCCAATAAGGCCACCCGTTACATGATTGAGGCAATGAAAAATGTATTACACATTTCTTTTTCATCCACTAGGGGTCACTGGAGTACTCTTGGGATATGGACGGCTTCCACAGAAAGTAGGCACTGAATAAATTAATTTTGGAACTATACCTCCCCTCCATATCCCTGAGTACCTCAGTGTTTTTTCTGTGCTCGACGCAGTTAGTAGGCTTGTGGCTTTGCTGCCACAGAGGTCCACATTTCATTGGATTTTTTCTAAGTTTTTCTTTTTTCAACGTTTTACCACATCCCATCCCCCTTTCCAATAGGCGTGGGTCAAGGATAGTGAAGGCTGCTTTAGCAGCTGTGGTTGTCGGACCTCTCTAAAAAGAGCTCCCTCACTACCATGTGCAGGACTAAAACCTGCAGTAAAGGCTGGACGGAACTTACAGAGAAGGCCCGTCATAGCCCTCACCACAGGGTCCAGGTATGTTGAACGGGGCGGTCAGCTCACGCTGCCGCCCCACTGTGTGGGATACTGTGTGTATGTGTGTGTGTGTGGCCCAGGCCCTCGATGCCGCTTTGGGCTCCCTCTCCACCATAGCCCGGCTCCGTGTATAGAGAACGGTATACGGAGCATGGGGGGGCACACAAATGAGAGTCAAAAGGCAGGTTTCTTATAGTGAGTAACTTTGCTGCCACAGTGATGTTCCCTGCACACAGAAATGTCAGGGTCACTGGATAAAATCTCATGATTCAACTCTTATTGATAAGGGAATACAGCAGCGCTGCATATGTATTACAATAGGCTATGAAGTCTTTGTTTAAACAAGATTAACCATGTTTCCTGTTGTATTTCCAGAATTTCCTGTGTACATCTCTCCTCCATTGAAGGCGCAGGGGTGTTAAGGGGAATTTGGGAGCAGGCATATGGCTGGCGTGCACTGCACTTGGCCAGATATATATTTATAGAGACAACTTAGTGCTATAATTACTGAGTCATGCAAGTTGTCTGTCTTTGTTTTTGTTTTGTTTTTTGTAGTGTCTGTCTGCATGAGTAAGACACCAGCAATTACTAATAAGCAGTTTCCTTGCCATGTCTAAAACATGGATATACATATTTATTTATATCATAACTGTTTATAATGATATTATCCTAAAGACTGCAAAACTGAATCATGGTTGTGGCAGCCAAATACTGGCTTTGTTCATTGTTGTAAAGTAAGATATGTTATAACATTTGGTCAGCACATGGTGCTTATAAAACAGTATCTGTGGAGCAGTATGAGTTCAGGTCTCACCTGCAGCAGCTTTGGCTTAATTCACTTGGCCACACCACACTGGATACGCCCAATCTCATCTGATTTTGGAAGCTAAGCAGTGTTGGGCCTGATTAGCCACCTGGGAGTACAAGGTGCTGTAGGTATTTTTAATCTACAGCCACACCACACTGGATACGCCCAAACTCATCTGAGCTTGGAAGCTAAGCAGGGTTGGGCCTGATTAGCCACCTGGGAGTACAAGGTGCTGTAGGTATTTTTTAATCTACAGCCACACCACACTGGACAAACTCATCTGAGCTTGGAAGCTAAGCAAGGGTTGCATACTGTTTTGCCATCTGGGGAAATCTGGTGATCCAACTACCAGTGATACATGCTAGTATCATGTATCACCAGTGATCACCTACATACATGTATCACCAGTGATCACCTACATACATGTATCACAGGTATCACCAGTGTACTACCAGTGATACATGCTAGTTTAGTATGTTAAAAATAGCTCAGTTTGGGCTTACACTATCAATATAAACCTACCATAGGTTTTACAGTCAGGATAGCTCTCCAGAGCGCGCTCCCGGCGCCGGCCACTAGAAGGGCCCATTAACTAAGCTGTGGTCAAGCAGCAGTCATCTCAGGTTTTAAGCCTGTGTGAGGTCACATTTAGTTTCAGACTTGTAAAAATGTGTTATACCTGTGTATCAGGATAGGTGTATTTGTGTGTGTGTGTATATATATATATATATATATATATATATATATATATATAATGTGTATGTATGTATGTGTGTGTATGTATATATATATATATATATATATATATATTAAAATCTGAATATGTGTGAATATACATTGTTGTGTGTGTGTATGTATGTATATATATATATATATATATATATATATATATATATATATAATATGCTGACATTAAAAATCTATTTTGCAGTAAGCAAGAATAATTGGTCAGCACTCAGTGCTTATTAACAGTATCTGTTGAGCACTGCAAACATGGCCACACCTGCAGCAGCTTTGCTTATTGTTTTACAGGTGGCTCTGTAGCCAAGTGGTTAGGTTTCCGGCCACAGTGAACATTGTGTTTGCATGGACACTGGTTCAGATCCTGGTTTAACAGGTGTTTAAAAAAAAAAAAAAA
Source organism: Pseudophryne corroboree (assembly GCF_028390025.1). Classification (NCBI taxonomy): domain Eukaryota; kingdom Metazoa; phylum Chordata; class Amphibia; order Anura; family Myobatrachidae; genus Pseudophryne; species Pseudophryne corroboree. Next base: position 162,520,321 of record NC_086447.1, on the reverse strand, counting down.
AAAAAAAAAAGCCATGGTAGGACCATTTTTGCTTTTAATGTTACTTCCTGGTTCTTTCTCGGAAGTTGCTGCCCTACAACGCTTAGACTCTGGAGGAGCGGGGTGTTGTTAGGAGTTTAATTTATTAATTGTTTTGTACAGCATGACTCTACAGGAAGATTCACTATTGCTGGTAACCACATGCACGGTAATGCAGGTTTATACACACGTTACTTCCGTGGTGTACTTACTGGTTGGAGTACATGATCACTAAGTCTAAGGCATAATCAAACAAGCAGCTTCGCTGCAAAGTCGGTCATACAGTGTGTCGGACAAATACGAATCTGGGCCAGTGGCGCAATGTATAACGCATCTGACTATGGATAACAGGATTGTAGGTCGTCTCCTACCTGGCTCGTTTAAGTTGCCGTGATCGTATAGTGGTTAGTACTCTGCGTAAAGCAGACAGTTTCAGTTACATTGTTGCGGTCGATTTGCCGCCAGCCCTCATAGCACCAGGCCAGTACGTCAGGTTCTCAGCGAAGGCTGAACAATTTCCAATCGGAGACAATTGCAATTATTGGGTGTTTTACTACATATCGGAGTATACCCTACACAGCAGTAGGGCTGTTGCTTCGCCCTGCTTTGGTAGGGGATGAGGTAACAAGGCTGTAGTGGCAGGGCATTCCAGTTCAGGTTTGCCCTAAATAAAGACCACCTTACACTTCTTGCTGCCTACAGCTTCTTTGGACGTTGGCAGTTGGTTCTTGCGTTTTCAGTTTCGCTAGTAGCGCATAACGTCCACTTTGGCTACGTTCCTAACAGGCGGAGTCCGATTCCAAACGAGATAGATCACAGACCAGGTGGGGAGGAAAATCTGATTTCCTACCATTGTCTACGCGAATTCCTGATTGATTCCGTCTCAACGACTTCAATTCCTAGGTATGATTCTCAATACGGTAAATCAAAGAATTTACATACCCGAACAGAAAGTACAGGTAATTCGTCATCTGGTACAATTAGTGCTCAAGCCACGCACAGTCTCGGTTCACTTGTGCATTCGCCTATTAGACACAATGGTGGCGGCTTTTCGAAGTGCTTCAGTTCGGAGGACTTCACTCACGTCCTTTTCAATTGGATGTGTTCGCACAGTGGTGGGCTCGCATCTGCAGATTTACTGCAGAAGTGAGGTTGTCTCCAAGGGCCAGAGAGTCTCTACTCTGGTGGCTCAAAGTACAGAATCTAACCGCAGGACAGGCTGCAGGCTCAGGCTGTTCAGGTGCAGTCAGACAATGCGACAGCAGTCGCATACATCAACAAACAAGGAGGAACGAAAAGCCGTATGGCAATGCGGGAAGTACAGATGTGTCCACATACATCTTTGCTATATCCCGTCATGTATGGCACAGTTTTGCATGCTATATACTCGGAGATTTAGTCATGTCTTGTGTTTTTTTTCTTAAATTTGCTTCCTTAATATGTTACTTTATACATATTCTTTTATGGCAAACAAAAATTTTAAAATTCATCCACTCGCTTTTCATGAAAAACAGTTTAGCTGTGTTTTGCATGTTGTGCCAAATTTTGTAAAAAAAAAATAAAAAAAAAAAATGCAAAGATGTAAGTTGTCACATCTGTAGCTTGAATCCTCTATTGGGCCGAGTATCACCAAATGATATTGTCGGCAGTAGTCATTCCGGTAGTGGACAACTGGGAGGCGGATTATCTCAGCCGTCTGAATTTTCATCCAGGAGAATGGGCATTAAATCCAGAAGTATTTCACATGCTGGTCCAGAAGTGGAGTTACCCGCAGGTGGACCTGATGGCATCTCGCCACAATCATCAAACGCCCCAGGTCGTGTCCAGAATGAGAGATCCAAAGGCAGTGGCGGTGGATGCTCTCACAATCACGTGGCCATACAGTCTCGTGTATCTATTTCTACCGTTTCCGCTGCTCCCTCTGTGGCTAAAACGGATCAAAGGGAGTCCGTCACAGTTATACTAGTGACGCCTCTTTGGCCTCGGAGAGCTTGGTTCTCGGATCTCCGCGGTCTACTCGCAGTCGGTCTTTGGCCGCTCCCACTACGTTCTGACCTGTTACAGCAGGGTCCATTCCTTTTACCCGATTTTAGCGCGGCCACGTTTGACGGGGTGGCTGTTGAGACAGCCCTCTTAAGAAGAGAGGACATTCCAGAATCGGTTATTCCAACCATGTTACGAGCTAGGAAGCCGGTTACGGCAGCTCATTATTACAGAATTTGGCGTGCCTAGGTTAGATAGAGGTCTGAATTTATCCACACTAAAAGTGCGGATATCTGAGTTGTCCATTTATTCTCATAGTAGATTGGCCCTATTGCCGTCGGTTCACACCTTTTTATGCAGGGTGTCCTCAGAGTTCAGCCTCCATTCACTCTACCTACTGCGCCATAAGACTTGAATCTGGTTTTTAGATTTCTTAGTCTTTTTATTATGAACTCTTACAACAAGTGGATATTAAATTTCTCACTTGGGAAAATAATGTTTCTTTTAGCCTTAGCGTCAGCAAGGCGTGTTTCAGATTGGGTGCTTTGTCGTGCAAACCACCGTATTTAGTGTTTCATGATGACAGAGCGGAATTCCGAGCGAATTCTGCTTTTCTACCAAAGGTAGTGTCATCTTTTCACATCAATCAACCAATAGTAGTTCCTATGTTAACAGGAGACTCTGGTAGGTTGGATGTGGTACGCGCTTTACGCATTTATGTATCCCGAACGTCGACCGTTCGTAAGACGGATACGTTGTTTGCTCTCTATGATGCTGCCAAGATGGGTTGGCCAGCTTCTAGGCAGACCTTATCCAGTTGGATTAAAGTGACCATACGTCAGGCTTACCTTCATGCTAGGTTACAGCCGCCTACATCGATAACAGCTCATTCCACACGTGCTGTGGGAACATCATGTTCAGCGAGTCGTGGAGCTTCTACGACACAGCTTTGCCGGGCGGCTACATGGTCTTCGGTGCACACGTTTGTGCGCCTCTACAAGTTTGATACGTTTGCGGCATCAGCATCTAGCTTTGGCCGCCTAGTGTTACAAGTGCCAAGCAGCTCTCCCGCCCGCGGGGGGAAACTTTGGTACGTCCCAAGAGTACTCCAGTGACCCCTAGTGGATGAAAAAGAAAATAGGATTTTGGTACTTACCAGGTAAATCCTTTTCTTTGAATCCATAGGGGGCACTGGACGCCCACCCAGAGCAGTTTACCTGGTTTGTGGTAGGTTCAGTAGATCTTATGGTAACACACTTTCACCGACTGGTTCAGATTAACAAGTTATGGTGTCAACTGTTTAGTTGTCAGTAATGTTGGGTCAACTTTATTGTTGTCAGTTATGTTATATGTAATGCTTCATTGTCAACCTCTCGATCGCTCCTGTTCGGCTCAGTAAAAAACACTGAGGTACTCAGGGATATGGAGGGGAGGTATAGTTCCAAAATTAATTTATTCAGTGCCTACTTCCTGTGGAAGCCGTCCATATCCCAAGAGTACTCCAGTGCCCCCTATGGATTCAAAGAAAAGGATTTACCTGGTAAGTACCAAAATCCTATTTTCTGATAGTACCCCAGGTACCACAAAAAAGGGTATTATGTTCGGTGAGAAAAAACTACCAGTAGTTTTCTCTGACGTCCTAGTGGATGCTGGGAGCTCCGTAAGGACCATGGGGAATAGCGGCTCCGCAGGAGACTGGGCACAAAAGTAAAGCTTTAGGACTACCTGGTGTGCACTGGCTCCTCCCCCCATGACCCTCCTCCAAGCCTCAGTTAGATTTTTGTGCCCGAACGAGAAGGGTGCACACTAGGGACTCTCCTGAGCTGCTTAGTGAAAAGTTTAGTTTTTTATTTTCAGTGAGACCTGCTGGCAACAGGCTCACTGCATCGAGGGACTAAGGGGAGAAGAAGCGAACTCACCTGCGTGCAGAGTGGATTGGGCTTCTTAGGCTACTGGACACCATTAGCTCCAGAGGGATCGAACACAGGCCCAGCCATGGAGTCCGGTCCCAGAGCCGCGCCGCCTGCCCCCTTACAGAGCCAGAAGCAAGAAGAGGTCCGGAAAATCGGCGGCAGAAGACATCCTGTCTTCACCAAGGTAGCGCACAGCACTGCAGCTGTGCGCCATTGCTCCTCAGCACACTTCACACTTCGGTCACTGAGGGTGCAGGGCGCTAGGGGGGGGCGCCCTGAGCAGCAATAAAAACACATTGGCTGGCGAAAATACATCACATATAGCCCCCAGGGCTATATGGATGAATTTTAACCCCTGCCAGATTACACTGAAAAACGGGAGAAAAGGCCGCCGAGAAGGGGGCGGAGCCTATCTCCTCAGCACACTGGCGCCATTTTCCCTCACAGCTCCGTTGGAGGGAAGCTCCCTGGCTCTCCCCTGCAGTCACTACACTACAGAAAGGGTTAAAAAAGAGAGGGGGGCACTAATTAGGCGCAGTATAAACAATACAGCAGCTATAAGGGGAAAAACACTTATATAAGGTTATCCCTGTATATATATATATATATATATATATATATATATATATATATATATATATATATATATAGCGCTCTGGTGTGTGCTGGCAAACTCTCCCTCTGTCTCCCCAAAGGGCTAGTGGGGTCCTGTCCTCTATCAGAGCATTCCCTGTGTGTCGGTACGTTTGTGTCGACATGTATGAGGAGGAAAATGATGTGGAGGCCGAGCAAATTGCCTGTAATAGTGATGTCACCCCCTAGGGGGTCGACACCTGAGTGGATAAACTGTTGGAAGGAATTACATGACAGTGTCAGCTCTTTACAAAAGACAGTGATTGACATGAGACAGCCGGCTACTCAGCTTGTGCCTGTCCAGACGTCTCATAGGCCGTCAGGGGCTCTAAAGCGCCCGTTACCTCAGATGGCAAATACAGACGCCGACACGGATACTGACTCCAGTGTCGACGGTGAAGAGACAAATATGACTTCCAGTAGGGCCACACGTTACATGATTGAGGCAATGAAAAATGTTTTACACATTTCTGATAATACGAGTACCACCAATAGGGGTATTATGTTCGGTGAGGAAAAACTACCTGTAGTTTTCCTGAATCTGAGAAATTAAATGAGGTGTGTGATGAAGCGTGGGTTTCCCCCGATAAAAAAACTGATAATTTCTAAACAGTTATTGGCATTATATCCTTTCCCGCCAGAGGTTAGGGTGCATTGGGAAACACCCCCTAGGGTGGATAAAGCGCTCACACGCTTGTCAAAACAGGGGCTCTACCCTCTCCTGAGATGGCCGCCCTTAAGGATCCTGCTGATAGAAAGCAGGAAGGTATCCTAAAATGTATTTACACAACATACTGGTGTTATACTGCGACCAGCAATCGCCTCAGCCTGGATGTGCAGTGCTGGGTTGGCGTGGTCGGATTCCCTGACTGAAAATATTGATACCCTAGATAGGGACAGTATATTATTGCCTATAGAGCATTTAAAAGGTGCATTTCTATATATGTGTGATGCACAGCGGGATATTTGCCGACTGGCATCAAGAGTAAGTGCGCTGTCCATTTCTGCCAGAAGAGGGTTATGGACACGACAGTGGTCAGGTGATGCGGATTCCAAATGGCATATGGAAGTATTGCCTTATAAAGGGGAGGAGTTATTTGGGGTCGGTCTTTCAGACCTGGTGGCCACGGCAACAGCTGGGAAATCTACGTTTTTACCCCAGGTCGCCTCTCAACATAAGACGCCGTATTATCAGGCGCAGTCCTTTCGTTCCCATAAGGGCAAGTGGGCAAAAGGTTCCTCATTTCTGCCCCGTGACAGAGGGAGAGGAAAAAGGCTGCAGAAATCAGCCAGTTCCCAGGAACAGAAGCCCTCTCCCGCCTCTGCCAAGCCCTCAGCATGACGCTGGGGCTTTACAAGCAGACAGGGAGGCAGTTTTGGAAGCCATTCACAAGCTGTATTCCCAGCAGGTGATAATCAAGGTACCCCTCCTGCAACAGGGAAAGGGGTATTATTCCACACTGTTGTGGTACCGAAGCCGGACGGCTCGGTGAGACCGATTTTAAATCTAAAATCTTTGAACACTTACATACAGAGGTTCAAATTCAAGAGAAGGGGACTACATGGTGTCTCTGGACATCAAGGATGCTTACCTTCATGTCCCAATTTACCCTTCTCACCAAGGGTACCTCAGGTTTGTGGTACAGAACTGTCACTATCAGTTTCAGACGCTGCCGTTGGATGGTCCACGGCACCCCGGGTCTTTACCAAGGTAATGGCCGAAATGATGATACTCCTTCGAAGGAAGGGAGTTTTAGTTATCCCTTACTTGGACGATCTCCTGATAAGGGTAAGATCCAGGGAACAGTTGGAGGTCGGTGTAGCACTATCTCAGGTAGTGTTGCGACAGCACGGTTGGATTCTCAATATTCCAAAATCGCAGCTGGTTCCGACGACTCGTCTACTGTTCCTAGGGATGATTCTGGACACAGTCCAGAAAAAGGTGTTTCTCCCGGAGGAGAAAGCCAGGGAGTTATCCGAGCTAGTCAGGAACCTCCTAAAACCGAGCCAAGTCTCAGTGCATCAATGCACAAGGGTTCTGGGAAAAATGGTGGCTTCCTACGAAGCAAGCCCATTCGGCAGATTCCACACAAGAACTTTCCAGTGGGACCTGCTGGACAAATGGTCGGGGTTGCATCTTCAGATGCATCAGCGGATAACCCGGTCACCAAGGACAAGGGTGTCCCTCCTGTGGCGGTTGCAGAGTGCTCATCTTCTAGAGGGCCGCAGATTCGGCATTCAGGACTGGGTCCTGGTGACCACGGATGCCAGCCTGCGAGGCTGGGGAGCAGTCACACAGGGAAGAAATTTCCAGGGCTTGTTGTCAAGCCTGGAGACATCACTTCACATAAATATCCTAGTGCTAAGAGCCATTTACAATGCTCTAAGCTTAGCAAGACCTCTGCTTAAAGGTCAGCCGGGTTGATCCAGTCGTACAACATCACGGCAGTCACCCACGTAAACAGACAGGGTGGCACAAGAAGCAGTCAATGGCAGAAGCTGCAAGGATTCTTCGCTGGGCGGAAAATCATGTGATAGCACTGTCAGCAGTATTCATTCCGGGAGTGGACAACTGGGAAGCAGACTTCCTCAGCAGACACGACCTCCACCCGGGAGAATGGGGACTTCACCCAGAAGTCTTCCACATGATTATAAACCGTTGGGAAAAACCAAAGGTGGACATGATGGCGTCCCGCCTCAACAAAAAACTCGACAGGTATTGCGCCAGGTCAAGGGACCCTCAGGCAATAGCTGTAGACGCTCTGGTAACACCGTGGGTGTACCAGTCAGTGTATGTGTTCCCTCCTCTGCCTCTCATACCCAAGGTACTGAGAATTATAAGATGGAGAGGAGTAAGCACTATATTCGTGGCTCCGGATTGGCCAAGAAGGACTTGGTACCCGGAACTTCAAGAGAGGCTCACGGAGGATCCGTGGCCTCTACCTCTAAGAAGGGACCTGCTCCAGCAAGGACCCTGTCTGTTCCAAGACTTACCGCGGCTGCGTTTGACGGCATGGCGGTTGAACGCCGGATCCTGAAGGAAAAAGGCATTCCGGATGAAGTCATCCCTATCCTGATCAAAGCCAGGAAGGATGTAACCGCAAAACATTATCACCGCATTTGGCGAAAATATGTTGCGTGGTCGGAGGCCAGTAAGGCCTGACGGAGGAATTTCAACTGGGTCGATTCCTACATTTCCTGCAAACAGGAGTGTCTATGGGCCTGAAATTGGGGTCCATTAAGGTTAAAATTTCGGCCCTGTCAATTTTCTTCCAGAAAGAACTAGCTTCAGTCCCTGAAGTGCAGACGTTGGTAAAAGGGGTACTGCATATACAGCCTCCTTTTGTGCCTCCAGTGGCACCTTGGGATCTCAATGTAGTTTTTGGGTTCCAAAAGTCACATTGGTTTGAACCACTTAAAGATGTTGGCCCTGGCCTGGGCCAGGCGCGTGTCAGAATTGGCGGCTTTATTCTGTAAAAGCCCTTATCTGATTTTCCATACGGACAGGGCGGAATTGAGGACTCGTCCTCTGTTTCTCCCTAAGGTGGTTTCAGCGTTTCACCTGAACCAACCTATTGTGGTGCCTGCGGCTACTAGGGACTTGGAGGACTCCAAGTTGCTAGACGTTGTCAGGGCCCTGAAAATATATGTTTCCAGGACGGCTGGAGTCAGAAAATCTGACTCGCTGTTTATCCTGTATGCACCCAACAAGCTGGGTGCTCCTGCTTCTAAGCAGACTATTGCTCGTTGGATTGGTAGTACAATTCAGCTTGCACATTCTGTGGCAGGCCTGCCACAGCCAAAATCTGTAAAAGCCCATTCCACACGGAAAGTGGGCTCATCTTGGGCGGCTGCCCGAGGGGTCTCAGCTTTACAACTTTGCCGAGCAGCTACTTGGTCAGGGGCAAACACGTTTGCTAAATTCTACAAATTTGATACCCTGGCTGAGGAGGACCTGGAGTTCTCTCATTCGGTGCTGCAGAGTCATCCGCACTCTCCCGCCCGTTTGGGAGCTTTGGTATAATCCCCATGGTCCTTACGGAGTTCCCAGCATCCACTAGGACGTCAGAGAAAATAAGAATTTACTTACCGATAATTCTATTTCTCGTAGTCCGTAGTGGATGCTGGGCGCCCATCCCAAGTGCGGATTGTCTGCAATACTTGTACATAGTTATTGTTAACTAAATCGGGTTATTGTTGTAGTGAGCCATCTTTTCTAGAGGCTCCTCTGTTATCATACTGTTAACTGGGTTCAGATCACAAGTTATACGGTGTGATTGGTGTGGCTGGTATGAGTCTTACCCGGGATTCAAAATCCTTCCTTATTGTGTACGCTCGTCCGGGCACAGTATCCTAACTGAGGCTTGGAGGAGGGTCATGGGGGGAGGAGCCAGTGCACACCAGGTAGTCCTAAAGCTTTACTTTTGTGCCCAGTCTCCTGCGGAGCCGCTATTCCCCATGGTCCTTACGGAGTTCCCAGCATCCACTACGGACTACGAGAAATAGAATTATCGGTAAGTAAATTATTATTTTTCCTGCATCTGAGGAATTAAATGAGGTGTGTGAGGAAGCCTGGACTTCCCCCGATAAGAAATTGATAATTTCTAAACGGTTATTGGCAGCGTACCCTTTCCCGCCAGAGGATAGGTCACGTTGGGAAACATCCCCTAGGGTAGATAAAGCGCTTACACGTTTATCAAAACAGGTGGCACTACCGTCTCCGGATACGGCCGCCCTAAAGGATCCTGCTGATAGAAAGCAGGAGGCTACCCTAAAAGCTATATATACGCACACGGGCATTATATTGCGACCAGCGATTGCATCAGCATGGATGTGCAGTGCTGCTGCTGCGTGGTCAGATTCCCTGTCGGATAATATTGATACCCTGGATAGGGACACTATTTTGCTGACAGTAGAGCATATAAAAGACGCTGTCTTATACATGCGTGATGCACAGAGGGATATTTGCCGGCTGGCATCAAAAATAAGCGCAATGTCCATTGCTGCCAGAAGGGTGTTATGGACTCGGCAGTGGTCAGGTGATGCCGATTCAAAAAGGCACATGGAAGTTTTGCCTTATAAGGGGGTGGAACTGTTTGGGGATGGTCTTTCAGACCTCGTTTCCACAGCTACGGCTGGGAAATCGACATTTTTGCCACAGGCTACCCCACAGCAAAAGAAGGCACCGTATTATCAAGTACATTCCTTTCGGCCCCATAAACACAAGAGGGCTCGAGGCGCATCCTTTCTGCCGAGAGGCAAAGGTAGAGGGAAAAAGCTGCAACATACAGCCAGTTCCCAAGAGCAAAAGTCCTCCCCCGCGTCCGGTAAGTCCACAGCATGACGCTGGGGCTTCACAGGCGGATCCGGGTACGGTGGGGGCCCGTCTCAGAAATTTCAGCACACAGTGGGCTCTCTCACAGGTGGATCCCTGGACCCTTCAAGTAGTATCTCAGGGGTACAGGCTGGAATTCGAGACGTTCCCTCCCCCCCCCCCCCCCCCCCCCCCCCTGCCGTTTTCTAAAATCTGCCTTACCAGCAACACCCTCTGCCAGGGAGGCAGTGTTGGTGGCTATCCCAAAACTGTATTCACAGCAAGTGATTGTCAAGGTACCCCTCCTTCAGCAAGGGAAGGGTTACTATTCCACAATGTTTGTGGTACCGAAACCGGACGGTTCGGTGAGACCCATCTTAAATTTAAAATCCTTGAACACTTATATCAAAAGGTTCAAGTTCAAGATGGAATCGCTCAGGGCGGTTATTGCGAGCCTGGACGAGGGGGATTACATGGTCTCCCTGGACATCAAGGATGCGTACCTGCATGTCCCCATTTACCCTCCTCACCAGGAGTACCTCAGATTTGTGGTACAGGACTGTCACTATCAGTTCCAGACGCTGCCGTTTGGGTTATCCACGGCACCGAGGGTCTTTACCAAGGTAATGGCCGAAATGATGATACTCCTTCGCAAGAAAGGAGTTTTAATTATCCCGTACTTGGACGATCTCCTGATAAAGGCGAGGTCCAAGGAACAGTTGGTTGTGGGGGTAGCACTTTCTCGGGAAGTGCTACAACAGCACGGCTGGATTCTCAATATTCCAAAGTCACAGCTGGTCCCGACGACACGTCTTCTGTTCCTGGGAATGATTCTGGACACAGACCAGAAAAAAGTGTTTCTTCCAGTGGAAAAAGCCGAGGAGTTGTCATCTCTAGTCAGAGACCTCCTAAAACCGGGACAGGTGTCGGTACATCAATGCACACGAGTCCTGGGAAAAATGGTAGCTTCGTACGAAGCAATTCCATTCGGAAGGTTCCACGCAAGGACTTTCCAGTGGGACCTGTTGAACAAATGGTCCGGGTCCCATCTCCAGATGCAACAGCGGATAACCCTGTCGGCAAGGACCAGGGTGTCGCTGCTGTGGTGGCTGCAGAGGGCTCATCTACTAGAGAGCCACAGATTCGGAATACAGGATGACCTCCACCCGGGAGAATGGGGACTTCATCCAGAAGTCTTCCAAATGCTGGTAAACCGGTGGGAAAGACCACAGGTGGACATGATGGCGTCCCGTCTCAACAAAAAGCTAAAAAGATATTGCGCCAGGTCAAGGGACCCTCAGGCGATCGCTGTGGACGCTCTTGTAACACCGTGGGTGTACCAGTCGGTTTATGTATTTCCTCCTCTGCCTCTCATTCCCAAGGTACTGAGATTAATACGAAGGCGAGGAGTGAAAACTATACTCGTGGTTCCGGATTGGCCAAGAAGAGCTTGGTACCCGGAACTTCAAGAGATGCTTTCAGAGGACCCTTGGCCTCTGCCGCTCAGACAGGACCTGCTGCAGCAGGGGCCCTGTCTGTTCCAAGACTTACCGCGGCTACGTTTGACGGCATGGCGGTTGAACACCGGATCCTGAAGGAAAAGGGCATTCCGGAGGAAGTCATACCTACCCTGATCAAAGCCAGGAAGGATGTCACCGCAAAACATTATCACCGCATTTGGCGGAAATGTGTTGCTTGGTGTGAGGCCAGGAAGGCCCCAACGGAGGAATTTCAACTGGGTCGATTCCTGCATTTCCTGCAAGCAGGGGTGACGTTGGGCCTTAAATTGGGGTCCATTAAGGTCCAGAATTCGGCCCTGTCTATTTTCTTCCAGAAAGAACTGGCTTCACTGGCTGAAGTTCAGACTTTTGTCAAAGGAGTTCTGCGTATTCAGCCTCCTTTTGTGCTCCCAGTGGCACCTTGGGATCTCAATGTGGTTTTGGAGTTCCTGAAATCACATTGGTTTGAACCACTTAAGACTGTGGATTTGGAATATCTCACGTGGAAAGTGGTCATGCTGTTGGCCCTGGCTTCGGCCAGGCGTGTGTCAGAATTGGCGGCTTTGTCCTATAAAAGCCCTTATCTGATTTTCCATATGGATAGGGCAGAGTTGAGGACTCGTCCTCAGTTTCTCCCGAAGGTGGTATCAGCGTTTCACTTGAACCAGCCTATTGTGGTGCCTGCGGCTACTAGGAACTTGGAGGATTCCAAGTTACTGGACGTAGTCAGGGACCTGAAAATTTATGTTTCCAGGACGGCTGGAGTCAGGAAAACTGACTCGCTGTTTATCCTATATGCACCCAACAAACTGGGTGCTCCTGCTTCTAAGCAGACTATCGCGCGCTGGATTTGTAGCACTATTTAGCTGGCACATTCTGCGGTGGGACTACCGCAGCCTAAATCTGTAAAAGCCCATTCCACAAGGAATGTGAGCTCATCTTGGGCGGCTGCCCGAGGGGTCTCGGCTTTACAACTTTGCCGAGCCGCTACTTGGTCAGGGGCAAACACGTTTGCAAAATTCTACAAATTTGATACCCTGGCTGAGGAGGACCTGGAGTTCTCTCATTCGGTGTTGCAGAGTCATCCGCACTCTCCCGCCCGTTTGGGAGCTTTGGTATAATCCCCATGGTCCTTACGGAGTCCCCAGCATCCACTAGGACGTCAGAGAAAATAAGAATTTACTCACCGGTAATTCTATTTCTCGTAGTCCGTAGTGGATGCTGGGCGCCCATCCCAAGTGCGGATTGTCTGCAATACTTGTAAATAGTTATTGTTACACAAATCGGGTTGTTATTGCGAGCCATCTGTTGAGAGGCTCAGTTATATTTCATACTGTTAACTGGGTATAGTATCACGAGTTATACAGTGTGATTGGTGTGGCTGGTATGAGTCTTACCCGGGATTCAAAATCCTTCCTTATTGTGTCAGCTCTTCCGGGCACAGTGTCCTAACTGAGGCTTGGAGGAGGGTCATAGGGGGAGGAGCCAGTGCACACCAGATAGACCTAAATCTTTCTTTAGATGTGCCCAGTCTCCTGCGGAGCCGTCTATTCCCCATGGTCCTTACGGAGTCCCCAGCATCCACTACAGACTACGAGAAATAGAATTACCGGTGAGTAAATTCTTATTTTTTTTGCCGTACGTTCCCCCACAGCAAAAGAAAACACCCTAATAACAGATGCTGTCCTTTCGGTCGCGTAAGTTCAGAAAGGGGCGTGGTTTTCTTTCCTCGCCAGAGGTAGAGGGAAAAGAACACCGGCTGCGTCTAGTTCACAAGAAAAAGGTCCTCCCCGGCCTCTACCAAATCCATCAAAGAGGTGTTTCCATACCAATTTTCAAATCGGCCTTGCCAGCTACTTCCCCGGAGAGGAAAATAGTTTTGGCTGCCATACTAAAGCTGTATCAACAGCAAGTGATTATCATGGTTCCCCTAGTGCAACAGGGAAAAGGGTTTTATTCAACCCTATTTGTGGTCCCAAAGCCGGATGGCTCGGTCAGACCAATTCTGAATCTAAAATCCCTAAACCTATATTTAAAGAGGTTCAAACTCAAGATGGAATCTCTCAAGGCAAGGATATCCAGCCTGGAAAGGGGGGGATTTTATGGTGTCACTAGACATAAAGGATGCATACCTTCATGTCCCCATATATCCTCCTCATCGGGCGTACCTAAGATTCGCTGTACAGGATTGTCATTACCAGTTTCAGACGTTGCCGTTTGGGCTTTCCACGGACCCGAGAATTTTCACAACGGTAATGGCGGAAATGATGGTGCTCCTGCGCAAGCAAGGGGTCACAAGTATCACATACTTGGACGATCTCCTGATATATGCGAGTTCAAGGGAACAGTTATTAAAAACCGTGTCTCTCTCCCTGAGAGTACTACAACAGCACAGCTGGATTCTAAATCTACCTAAGTCGCAGTTGGTTCCGACAACTCGGATGTCTTTTTTGGGCATGATTCTGGAGACGGGAAAACAAATGGGGTTTTTCTCCCTGTGGACAAAGCCCAGGAACTCCAGAACATGATCAAAGACCTGTTAAAGCCAAACAGAGTGTCATTTCATCAATGCACTCGAGTATTGGGAAAGATGGTGGCGGCCTACGAGGCCATTCCATTCAGCAGGTTCCATGCAAGGACTTTTCAGTGGGACCTTCTGGACAAGTGGTCAGGGTCCCATCTGCGGATACATTAGAAGATACCCTGTCCCCCAGGGTTTCTCTCTCTCTCTCTCCTGTGGTGGCTCCAGAGTACTCCCCTTCTAGAGGGTCGCAGGTTCGGCATGCGAGATAGGGTTCTTGTCACCACGGACGCGAGCCTCCGAGGATGGGGATTAGTCACACAGGGAAACAATTTTCAGGGAATATGGTCAAGCCAGGAGGCTTGTCTACACGTCAATATACTGGAATTAAGGGCCATATACAACGGCCTCCGACAGGCGGAGAATCTTCTTCGCAACCTACCTGTTCTGTTACAGTCAGAAAACGTCACAGCCGGGGCGCATGTAAACCGCCAGGGCGGGACAAGAAGCAGAGCAGCAATGGCAGAAGCCACCAGGATTCTTCGCTGGGCGGAAAATCATGTAAGCGGTCTGTCAGTGGTCTTCATTCCGGGAGTAGACATCTGGGAAGCAGACTTCCTCAGCAGACACGATCTCCATCCAGGGGAGTGGGGACTTCATCAAGAAGTCTTTGCAGAGGTGACAAGTTGTTGGGGACTTCCTCAAATAGACATGATGGCGTCACGCCTCAACAGTAAGCTTCGGACGTATTATTCCGGGTCGAGACCCTCAGGCACTGGCAGTGGACGCCCTGGTGACACCGTGGGTGTTTCAGTCGGTCTCTGTGTTCCCTCCACTTCCTTGCATCTCAAGGATATTGAGAATCCTAAGACGAACAAGAGTGCGGACAATACTCGTTGTTTCAGATTGGCCTCGAAGGGCCTGGAGTTCAGATCTTCCGGAAATGATCACAGAAGATCCGTGGCCTCTTCCTCTCAGGGAGGACCTGTTACTACAGGGGCCCTGTGTGTTCCAAGACTTACCGCGGTTAAGTTTGACGGTATGGCGGTTGAACACCTAATCCTAGCTAGGAAAGGTATTCCGGATGAAGTCGTCCCTACTCTTATTACAGCTAGGTAGGAGGTAACGGCGACACACTATCACCGTCTCGGGAGAAAATATGTGTCTTGGTATGGAGCCAAGAATGCCCTAAGGATGATTCTCAACTGGGTAGTTTTCTCCATTTTCTGCAGTCAGGTATGGATATGGGCCTGAAGTTAGGCTCCATTAAGGTGCAGATTTCGGGTTTATCTATATTCTTTCAGAAGGAATTTGCTTCTCCCCCAGAAGTCCAGACTTTTGTAAAGGGAGTGTGGCTCATCCAACCTCCTTTTGTGCCTCCAGTGGCACCGTGGGACCTTAACGTGGTGTTACAGTTCCTTAAATCACACTGATTTGAACCTCTTCAAACAGTTGAATTGAAGTTTCTCACTTAGAAAGTGGTCATGGTATTGACCTTGACATCTGCAAGGCGGGTGTCCGACTTGGCGGCTTTGTCTTACAAGAGCCCCTATCTGATTTTCCATGCGGATAAAGCAGAGTTGAGGACTCGTCCTCATTTTCTGCCTAAGGTGGTTTCGTCATTTCATATGAACCAACCTATTGTGGTGCCTGTGGCTACGGGTGCCGTGGAGGATTCCAAGTCCCTTGATGTAGTCAGGGCCTTAAAGATTTATATCGCCAGAACGGGTAGGGTTAGGAAAACAGAAGCACTGTTTGTCCTGTATGCAGCCAACAAGGTTGGCGCTCCTGCATCTAAACAGACTATTGCTCGCTGGATCTGTAACACGATTCCGCAGGCTCATTCTACGGCTGGATTGCCGGTTCCGAAATTCGGTAAAGGCCCATTCCACTAGGAAGGTGGGCTCTTCTTGGGCGGCTGCCCGAGGCGTCTCGGCATTACAGCTTTGCCGAGCTGATACTTGGTCGGGTTCAAACAATTTTGCAAGATTCTACAAGTTTGATACCCTGGCTGATGAGGACCTCATGTTTGCTCAATCGGTGCTGCAGAGTCATCCGCACTCTCCCGCCCGGTCTGGAGCTTTAGTATAATCCCCATGGTCCTTACGGAGTCTCCAGCATCCTCTAGGACGTAAGAGAAAATAAGATTTTAAACCTACCGGTAAATCTTTTTCTCCTAGTCCGTAGAGGATGCTGGGCGCCTGTCCCAGTGTGGAAAAATTCTGCAAGACTTGTATATAGTTGTTGCTTACATAAGGGTTATGTTACAGTTGAGATCAGTCTCGGACTGATGCTGCTGTTCATGCTGTTAACTGGTTTAGTATATACCATGTTGTACGGTGTGTGTGGTGTGGGCTGGTATGTATCTCGCCCTTAGATTAACAAAAATCCTTTCCTCGTACTGTCAGTCTCCTCTGAGCACAGTCCTAACTGAGGTCTGGAGGAGGGGCATAGAGGGAGGAGCCAGTGCACACCCATTCTAAAGTCTTAAAGTGCCCATGTCTCCTGCGGAGCCGTCTATACCCAATGGTCCTTACGGAGTCCCCAGCATCCTCTACGGACTAGGAGAAAAATATTTACCGGTAGGTTTAAAATCATATTTTTTGTTGCCATTTTAAATACATTCGTCGGTGGCTTTGATGATTCTCTCCTTAGTAAATCTACCCCTTAGAGCTGAAATAGCATATTCCCCCTCCCAATTTTAAATCTATCCAAACATTTTACATTTACCCTTCACCTTTAGAGCAACATGGGTTTTTCAAGGTAGAAAAGCTGGATTTACTCCTAGCTCATTGTAAGGCACACTGTGTGCAGAAGTATGTGTGATTGCTGATAGACATTGTTGGGGCATATTGTGCATTTATGACTGCTCAGCGCAATGTACAGTATGCGTGGGTAGACATGTTGACAATGTGAAACATAGAATCATAGCATTTGACAGCAGATGAGAAACACTTGGCCTGTCTAGTCTGCCTATGTACAGGCACACGCTAGGGTTATCTCTTTTGTTGGGCAACAATTAACCTATCAGTATTTGGATTGTGGGAGGAATTCAGAATACCTGGAGGAAACCCATGCAAGTATGGGTAGAATATATAAACTCCACACAGTAAGGGATGTGGTTAAAATCGAACCCATGACCTCAGTGCTTGAGGCAGTAATGTTAACCATCCGTACTGCTAGGATGCAGTATCGGATCATCTCCAACAGCATTGGTCATGCAAGTGGCCAGGAATTCTCCGTCCTTTGACTGAGATCCTGGCCTTGTGTGTGTCCCCCCACCCGCAACAGGTGCAACACGCCTCCATTTGGAGAAACGGAGGCTGTCGCCACCCCCTCTCCGTCCCCAAATGGCATCAGCCTATCAATCACTTACTCTGATGCCATAGTGCGACGTATGTGACGCTGGTCCGACACTTGCGCAAACTGGTGAACATCGGTACTGCACTGCATCGGGACCTGAATCAGGCCTCAAGAGGAACTAATCTGGGGGTTGAGATTCTGGAGCGGACATTCACTGTGAGGTCACCTGGAAAGCACTTCATTTTTAAAGAAGGATGAGCTGCAGGTTAAGACCTAAGAACAGTGAGCGCAAATGTTCGGGTGTAGTATGGCTGACCGGCGGTCTCCTGACCGCCGGTCAGCTTACCGACGCCGGGATCCCGGCAGCATACCGACGCCGGGATCCCGGCGGGGAGGGGCGAGTGCAGCAAGCCCCTTGCGGGCTCGCCACGCTGCGGGCTCGGTGGCGACGGTCACATGAATACCACCCCAAATATTCCATAAGCAGAAATCATATTTGTGCTGTCAATTTATTAGAAGCTAAAGCCAACCCTGAGACCTGAACTCTGTTGCAGCCTACACGTTTTCTGCCTCTACTGTCTGTATCAAGAGGTCATCTTCTATTATGTAACACTGGGAGACTTATTGCATTAACTCTTGTATCTCCTGTTTGTGAGGTTGAATGCATCTTCACAATTCCCCCCCCCACCCCTCACCCCACTACCTATGTCCCAGGGGATAAGAGACTTGTCTAGCATGTGCTGGCCTGTTCACTACTGTAAAAAAACAAAACAAATGTTGGTAATCCCACCATACGGTACATCACCTATGGGATATCTTCTCTGCAGGGGCTACAAATCTTTTGCCCTGTGAACTGAAGCTGTTTGCATGAGAGATGTTAGGCTTGTGTTCTCATACAGGTGAATAATTCTTTGTATGTTTTCTCTTGCAGCAAGATGGAGGGAGTGTCGCTGTTCTTGGTCTTGTGTCTCTGTTTCTCTTGGGCGAATGCAGATTCCAAAGGTGTCACAATGTCCTTGACTACAAAGTGGCCTTTCACATCCTTACTGCTGGAGGCCAGGTGAGATCTAAAAGCATGTTTAGCCGAGTGCATAGTGAGCATTAATGTAGAAGGAGCATAGATACTTGTTCCAGATAGACTTGCATGGAAATAAAGCTATGCCTCTGATATGATGTGCAAATATAAAAGCAGCAACCCCCCTCCCCCCAAAAAAGTCACCTGTTCCCTCTCCAAGACTTCTTACCAAATAAGAAAAAACCTCAAATCTGTGTCACAAGTGAACTGTTTTTTTTTTTTTTCTCTGACGTCCTAGTGGATGCTGGGAACTCCGTAAGGACCATGGGGAATAGACGGGCTCCGCAGGAGACTGGGCACTCTAAAAGAAAGATTAGGTACTATCTGGTGTGCACTGGCTCCTCCCTCTATGCCCCTCCTCCAGACCTCAGTTAGATTTCTGTGCCCGGCCGAGCTGGATGAACACTAGGGGCTCTCCTGAGCTCCTAGAAAGAAAGTATATGTTAGGTTTTTTATTTTACAGTGAGACCTGCTGGCAACAGGCTCACTGCAACGAGGGACTAAGGGGAGAAGAAGCGAACCTACCTGCTTGCAGCTAGCTTGGGCTTCTTAGGCTACTGGACACCATTAGCTCCAGAGGGATCGACCGCAGGACCCGTCCTTGGTGTTCGTTCCCGGAGCCGCGCCGCCGTCCCCCTTACAGAGCCAGAAGCATGAAGATGGTCCTGAAAATCGGCGGCAGAAGACTTCAGTCTTCACCAAGGTAGCGCACAGCACTGCAGCTGTGCGCCATTGCTCCTCATACACACTTCACACTCCGGTCACTGAGGGTGCAGGGCGCTGGGGGGGGGCGCCCTGAGCAGCAATAAAAACACCTTGGCTGGCAAAATAATCACAATATATAGCCCCAGAGGCTATATATGTGATAATTACCCCTGCCAGAATCCATAAAAAAGCGGGAGAAAAGTCCGTGAAAAAGGGGCGGAGCTATCTCCCTCGGCACACTGGCGCCATTTTCTCTTCACAGTGTAGCTGGAAGACAGCTCCCCAGGCTCTCCCCTGTAGTTTTCAGGCTCAAAGGGTTAAAAAGAGAGGGGGGGCACTAAATTTAGGCGCAATATTGTTTATACAAGCAGCTATTGGGGAAAATTCACTCAGTGATAGTGTTTATCCCTACATTATATAGCGCTCTGGTGTGTGCTGGCATACTCTCTCTCTGTCTCCCCAAAGGGCTGTGTGGGGTCCTGTCCTCAGTCAGAGCATTCCCTGTGTGTGTGCGGTATGTCGGTATGGCTGTGTCGACATGTTTGATGAGGCTTATGTGGAGGCGGAGCAGATGCCGATAAATGGGATGTCGCCCCCTGTGGGCCGACACCAGAGTGGATGGATAGGTGGAAGATATTAACCGACAGTGTCAACTCCTTACATAAAAGGCTGGATGACGTAACAGATATGGGACAGCCGGCTTCTCAGCCCGCGCCTGCCCAGGCGTCTCAAAGGCCATCAGGGGCTCAAAAACGCCCGCTCCCTCTGATGGCAGACACAGATGTCGACACGGAGTCTGACTCCAGTGTCGACGAGGTTGAGACATATACACAATCCACTAGGAACATCCGTTACATGATCCCGGCAATAAAAAATGTGTTACACATTTCTGACATTAACCCAAGTACCACTAAAAAAGGGTTTTATGTGTGGGGAGAAAAAGCAGGCAGTGTTTTGTTCCCCCATCAAATGAGTGAATGAAGTGTGAAAAAGCGTGGGTTCCCCTGATAAGAAACTGGTAATTTCTAAAAAGTTACTGATGGCGTATCCTTTCCCGCCAGAGGATAAGTTACGCTGGGAGATATCCCCTAGGGTGGATAAGGCGCTCACACGTTTGTCAAAAAAGGTGGCACTGCCGTCTTAGGATACGGCCACTTTGAAGGTACCTGCTGATAAATAGCAGGAGGCTAGCCTGAAGTCTGTATATACACACTCAGGTACTAGACTGAGACCTGCAGATAGTGCTGCTGCAGCGTGGTCTGTAACCCTGTCAAACAGGGATACTATTTTGCGAACATAAGACGTCGTCTTATATATGAGGGATGCACAGAGGGATATTTTGCCGGCTGGCATCCAGAATTAATGCAATGTCCATTCTGTCAGGAGGGTATTAGAGACCCGACACTGGACAGGTGATGCTGACTTTAAAAGGCACATAGAGCCTTATAAGGGTGAGGAATTGTTTGGGGATGGTCTCTGGGACCTCGTATCCACAGCAACAGCTGGGAAGAAATTTTTTTACCTCAGGTTTCCTCACAGCCTAAAAAAAGCACTGTATTATCAGGTACAGTCCTTTCGGCTTCAGAACAGCAAGCGGGTCAAAGGCGCTTCCTTTCTGCACAGAGACGAGGGAAGAGGGAAAAAGCTGCACCAGTCAGCCAGTTCCCAGAATCAAAATTCTTCCCCCGCTTCCTCTGAGTCCACCGCATGACGCGGGGGCTCCACAGGCGTAGCCAGGTACGGTGGGGGGCCGCCTCAAAAATTTCAGCGATCAGTGGGCTCGCTCACAGGTGGATCCCTGGATCCTTCAAGTAGTATCTCAGGGGTACAAGCTGGAATTCGAGGCGTCTCCCCCCCGACGTTTCCTCAAATCTGCCTTACCGACAACTCCCTCAGGCAGGGAGACTGTGCTAGAGGCAATTCACAAGCTGTATTCCCAGCAGGTGATAGTCAAGGTGCCCCTACTTCAACAAGGACGGGGTTACTATTCCACACTGTTTGTGGTACCGAAACCGGACGGTTCGGTGAGACCTGTTTTAAATTTGAAATCCTTGAACACATACATAAAAAAATTCAAGTTCAAGATGGAATCGCTCAGGGCGGTTATTGCAAGCCTGGAGGAGGGGGATTACATGGTATCCTGGACATCAAGGATGCTTACCTACATGTCCCCATTTACCATCCTCACCAGGAGTACCTCAGATTTGTGGTACAAGATTGCCATTACCAATTCCAAACACTGCCGTTTGGACTGTCCACGGCACCGAGGGTCTTTACCAAGGTAATGGCAGAAATGATGATACTCCTTCGAAAAAAGGGAGTTTTAATTATCCCGTACTTGGACGATCTCCTTATAAAGGCGAGGTCCAAGGAGCAGTTGTTGGTCGGAGTAGCACTATCTCGGGAAGTGCTACAACAGCACGGATGGATTCTATACATTCCAAAGTCACAGCTGGTTCCTACCACACGCCTACTGTTCCTGGGGATGGTTCTGGACACAGAACAGAAAAAAGTGTTTCTCCCGCAGGAGAAAGCCAAGGAGCTGTCATCTCTAGTCAGAGACCTCCTGAAACCAAAACAGGTATCGGTGCATCACTGCACACGAGTCCTGGGAAAAATGGTAGCTTCTTACAAAGCAAAATTCCATTCGGCAGATTCCATACAAGAACCTTTTAGTGGGACCTCTTGGACAAGTGGTCGGGATCGCATCTTCAGATGCATCGGCTGATAACCCTGTCTCCAAGGACCAGGGTATCTCTACTGTGGTGGCTGCAGAGTGCTCATCTTCAAGAGGGCCGCAGATTCGGCATACAGGACTGGGTCCTGAAAAAGTAACCACGGATGCCAGCCTTCGAGGCTGGGGGGCAGTCACACAGGGAAGAAATTTCCAAGGACTTTGGTCAAGTCAGGAGTCGTCCCTACACATAAATATTCTGGAACTGAGGGCCATTTACAATGCCCTAAGTCTGGCAAGGCCTCTGCTTCAAAACCAGCCGGTACTGATCCAATCAGACAACATCACGGCAGTCGCCCATGTAAACCGACAGGGCGGCACAAGAAGCAGGCGGGCGATGGCAGAAGCCACAAGGATTCTCCGATGGGCGGAAAATCACGTCTTAGCACTGTCAGCAGTGTTCATTCCGGGAGTGGACAACTGGGAAGCAGACTTCCTCAGCAGACACGACCGACACCCGGGAGAGTGGGGACTTCATCCAGAAGTCTTCCAACTGTTGGTAAACCGTTGGGAAAGGCCACAGGTGGACATGATGGCGTCCCGCCTAAACAAAAAACTAGATATTGCGCCAGGTCAAGGGACTCTCAGGCAATAGCTGTGGACGCTCTAGTGACACCGTGGGTGTACCAGTCTGTTTATGTATTCCCTCCTCTGCCTCTCATACCAAAGGTACTGAGAATAATAAGAAAACGAGGAGTAAGAACGATACTCGTGGTTCCGGATGGGCCAAGAAGAGCTTGGTACCCAGAACTTACAGAAATAATATCAGAGGACCCATGGCCTCTACCGCTCAGACAGGATCTGCTACAGCAGGGTCCCTGTCTGTTCCAAGACTTACCGCGGCTGCGTGGGACGGCATGGCGGTTGAATTCCGGATCCTAAAGCAAAAGGGCATTCCGGAGGAAGTCAGTCCTACGCTGATAAAAGCCAGGAAAGAAGTAACCGCAAACCATTATCACCGTATTTGGCGAAAATATGTTGCGTCGTGTGAGGCCAGGAAGGCCCCAACAGAGGAAATTCAGCTTGGTCGTTTTCTGCACTTCCTACAGTCGGGAGTGACTATGGGCCTAAAATTGGGTTCCATTAAGGTCCAGATTTTGGCTCTGTCGATTTTCTTCCAGAAAGAACTGGCTTCACTGCCTGAAGTTCAGACTTTGTAAAGGGAGTGCTATATATTCAGCCCCCTTTTGTGCCTCCTATGGCACCGTGGGATCTCAACGTGGTGTTGAGTTTCCTGAAATCACATTGGTTTGAGCCACTTAAAACTGTGGATCTGAAATATCTCACGTGGAAAGTGGTCATGTTATTGGCCTTGGCTTCGGCCAGGCGTGTGTCAGAATTGGCGGCTTTGTCATGTAAAAGCCCTTATCTGATTTTCCATATGGATAGGGCAGAATTGAGGACTCGTCCCCAGTTTCTCCCTAAGGTGGTATCAGCTTTTCACTTGAACCAACCTATTGTAGTGCCTGCGGCTACTAGGGACTTGGAAGATTCCAAGTTACTGGACGTAGTCAGGGCCTTAAAAATTTATATTTCCAGGACGGCTGGAGTCAGGAAAACTGACTGGTTTTTTATCCTGTATGCACCCAACAAAATAGGTGCCCCTGCTTCTAAGCAGACTATTGCTCGCTGGATTTGTAGCACACTTCAGCTGGCGCATTCTGCGGCTGGATTGCCGCATCCTAAATCAGTAAAAGCCCATTCCACAAGGAAGGTGGGCTCATCTTGGGCGGCTGCCCGAGGGGTCTCGGCTTTACAACTTTGCCGAGCTGCAACTTGGTCAGGGGCAAACACGTTTGCAAAATTCTACAAATTTGATACCCTGGCTGAGGAGGACCTTGCGTTCTCTCATTCGGTGCTGCAGAGTCATCCGCACTCTCCCGCCCGTTTGGGAGCTTTGGTATAATCCCCATGGTCCTTACGGAGTTCCCAGCATCCACTAGGACGTCAGAGAAAATAAGATTTTACTCACCGGTAAATCTATTTCTCGTAGTCCGTAGTGGATGCTGGGCGCCCATCCCAAGTGCGGATTGTCTGCAATACTTGTATATAGTTATTGCCTAACTAAAGGGTTATTGTTGAGCCATCTGTTGAGAGGCTCAGTTATATTTCATACTGTTAACTGGGTATAGTATCACGAGTTATACAGTGTGATTGGTGTGGCTGGTATGAGTCTTACCCGGGATTCAAAATCCTTCCTTATTGTGTCAGCTCTTCCGGGCACAGTATCCTAACTGAGGTCTGGAGGAGGGGCATAGAGGGAGGAGCCAGTGCACACCAGATAGTACCTAAACTTTCTTTTAGAGTGCCCAGTCTCCTGCGGAGCCAGTCTATTCCCCATGGTCCTTATGGAGTTCCCAGCATCCACTACGGACTACGAGAAATAGATTTACCGGTGAGTAAAATCTTATTTTTTTTTGTTAGTGATCTGAAAGGTAGGATCATGGGAAGGTAACAAATGTTTCACTTTGGTCCAGCTACATGCTTTAGGCAAAGGAATGGTCCTTACCCAGTGCGCATATGTTTAAGCAGCCTAGTCCCAATGAACGAGGTCTCACCAGACACCTCCACCAATACTTCACAAACCAAAATCACCACAGTTTTTCCAGGCACTACATACAAATGTTCACCTAAACGTCACCATACAGGGAATGTGTTGATATTACTGATCCCTTTTATCCATCAGACGTTTCTCTTGGATATTTCTCTATCGTCCTAAGTGGATGCTGGGGTTCCTGAAAGGACCATGGGGAATAGCGGCTCCGCAGGAGACAGGGCACAAAAAAGTAAAGCTTTACTAGGTCAGGTGGTGTGCACTGGCTCCTCCCCCTATGACCCTCCTCCAGACTCCAGTTAGATTTTGTGCCCGAACGAGAAGGGTGCAATCTAGGTGGCTCTCCTAAAGAGCTGCTTAGAGAAAGTTTAGTTTAGGTTTTTTTTCTTTACAGTGAGTCCTGCTGGCAACAGGATCACTGCAACGTGGGACTTAGGGGGAAAGTAGTAAACTCACCTGCATGCAGAGTGGATTTGCTGCTTGGCTACTGGACACCATTAGCTCCAGAGGGATCGAACACAGGCCCAGCCGTGGAGTCCGGTCCCGGAGCCGCGCCGCCGACCCCCTTGCAGATGCTGAAGCGTGAAGAGGTCCGGAAACCGGCGGCTGAAGACTCCTCAGTCTTCATAAGGTAGCGCACAGCACTGCAGCTGTGCGCCATTTTCCTCTCAGCACACTTCACTGGGCAGTCACTGAGGGTGCAGAGCGCTGGGGGGGGGCGCTCTGAGAGGCAAATATAAACCTTATACAAGGCTAAAAATACCTCACATATAGCCCATAGGGGCTATATGGAGATATTTAACCCCTGCCTGACTGGAAAAATAGCGGGAGAAGAACCCGCCGAAAAAGGGGCGGGGCCTATCTCCTCAGCACACGGCGCCATTTTCTGTCACAGCTCCGCTGGTCAGAACGGCTCCCAGGTCTCTCCCCTGCACTGCACTACAGAAACAGGGTAAAACAGAGAGGGGGGGCACATTAATGGCTATATATATATATATATATATTAAAGCAGCTATAAGGGAGCACTTAATATAAGGATATCCCTTGTATATATAGCGCTTTGTGGTGTGTGCTGGCAGACTCTCCCTCTGTCTCCCCAAAAGGGCTAGTGGGTCCTGTCTTCATTAGAGCATTCCCTGTGAGTTTGCGGTGTGTGTCGGTACGTGGTGTCGACATGTATGAGGACGATATTGGTGTGGAGGCGGAGCAATTGCCAAATATGCAGATGTCACCCCCCAGGGGGTCGACACCAGAATGGATGCCTTTATTTGTGGAATTACGTGATGGTTTATCTTCCCTTAAACAGTCAGTTGAGGACATGAGGCGGCCGGACAATCAATTAATGCCTGTCCAGGCGCCTCAAACACCGTCAGGGGCTGTAAAACGCCCTTTGCCTCAGTCGGTCGACACAGACCCAGACACGGGCACTGATTCCAGTGACGACGGTAGAAATTCAAACGTATTTTCCAGTAGGGCCACACGTTATATGATTTTGGCAATGAAGGAGACGTTACATTTAGCTGATACTACAGATACCGTAAAACAGGGTATTATGTATGGTGTGAAAAAACTACAAACAGTTTTTCCTGAATCAGAAGAATTAAATGACGTGTGTGATGAAGCGTGGGTTGCTCCCGATAAAAAGTTGATAATTTCAAAAAAGTTATTGGCATTATACCCTTTCCCGCCAGAGGTTAGGGCGCGCTGGGAAACACCCCCTAAGGTGGACAAGGCGCTCACACGCTTATCCAAACAAGTGGCGTTACCCTCTCCTGAGACGGCCGCACTTAAGGATCCATCAGATAGAAAGATGGAAGTTATTCAAAAGAATATATACACACATGCAGGTGTTATACTACGACCAGCTATAGCAACTGCCTGGATGTGCAGTGCTGGAGTAGTTTGGTCAGAATCCCTGATTGAAAATATTGATACCCTAGATAGGGACAATGTTTTACTGTCGTTAGAACAAATAAAGGATGCATTTATCTATATGCGCGATGCACAGAGGGATATTTGCACACTGGCATCTCGGGTGAGTGCTATGTCCATTTCAGCCAGAAGAGCCTTATGGACACGACAGTGGACAGGCGATGCGGATTCAAAACGTCACATGGAGGTTTTGCCGTATAAAGGGGAGGAGTTATTTGGAGTTGGTCTATCAGACTTGGTGGCCACGGCTACTGCCGGGAAATCCACTTTTTTACCTCAAGTCACTCCCCAACAGAGAAAGGCACCGACCTTTCAACCGCAGCCTTTTCGCTCCTACAAAAATAAGAGAGCAAAGGGCTTGTCGTACCTGCCACGAGGCAGAGGAAGAGGGAAGAGACACCAACAGGCAGCTCCTTCCCAGGAACAGAAGCCCTCCCCGGCTCCTGCAAAAACCTCAGCATGACGCTGGGGCCTCTCAAGCGGACTCGGGGACAGTGGGGGGCCGTCTCAAAAATTACAGCGCGCAGTGGGCTCACTCGCAGGTAGACCCCTGGATCCTGCAGATAATATCTCAGGGGTACAGGTTGGAATTAGAGACGGATCCTCCTCATCGTTTCCTGAAGTCTGCCTTACCAACCGTCTCTTCCGAAAGGGAGAGGGTGTTGGAAGCCATTCACAAGCTGTACGCTCAGCAGGTGATAGTCAAAGTACCCCTATTACAACAAGGAAAGGGGTATTATTCCACTCTATTTGTGGTACCGAAGCCGGATGGCTCGGTAAGGCCTATTCTAAATCTGAAGTCCTTGAACCTCTACATAAAAAAGTTCAAGTTCAAGATGGAGTCACTCAGAGCAGTGATAGCGAACCTGGAAGAAGGGGACTTTATGGTATCCTTGGACATCAAGGATGCGTATCTACACGTTCCGATTTACCCCGCACACCAGGGGTACCTCAGGTTCATTGTTCAAAACTGTCACTATCAGTTTCAGACGCTGCCGTTCGGATTGTCCACGGCGCCTCGGGTCTTTACCAAGGTAATGGCCGAGATGATGATTCTTCTTCGAAGAAAAGGCGTATTAGTTATCCCATACTTGGACGATCTCCTAATAAGGGCAAGGTCCAGAGAACAGCTGGAGACAGCTTTAGCACTATCTCAAGAGGTGCTAAGACAACACGGGTGGATTCTGAATATTCCAAAATCCCATTTAATCCCGACAACTCGTCTGCTGTTCCTAGGAATGATTCTGGACACGGTTCAGAAAAAGGTTTTCCTTCCAGAGGAAAAAGCCAAGGAGTTATCCGATCTGGTCAGGAACCTCCTAAAACCAGGAAAAGTGTCAGTACATCAATGCACAAGAGTCCTGGGAAAAATGGTGGCTTCTTACGAAGCAATTCCATTCGGCAGATTCCATGCAAGAATATTCCAAAGGGATCTGTTGGACAAATGGTCAGGGTCGCATCTGCAGATGCACCTGCGAATAACCCTGTCACCAAAGACAAGGGTGTCACTTCTGTGGTGGTTGCAGAAGGCTCACCTATTAGAAGGCCGCAGATTCGGCATTCAGGATTGGATCCTGGTGACCACGGACGCCAGCCTGAGAGGCTGGGGAGCAGTCACACAAGGAAGAAACTTCCAGGGAGTATGGACGAGTCTGGAAAAGTCTCTTCACATAAACATTCTGGAACTAAGAGCAATCTACAATGCTCTAAGCCAGGCGGAACTTCTCCTGCAAGGAAAGCCGGTGTTGATTCAGTCGGACAACATCACGGCGGTCGCCCATGTAAACAGGCAGGGCGGCACAAGAAGCAGGAGTGCAATGGCAGAAGCTGCCAAGATTCTTCGCTGGGCGGAGAATCACGTGATAGCACTGTCAGCAGTGTTCATCCCGGGCGTGGACAACTGGGAAGCAGACTTCCTCAGCAGACACGATCTTCATCCGGGAGAGTGGGGTCTACATCCAGAAGTCTTCAACATGTTAATAGACCGTTGGGAAAGACCAATTGTAGACATGATGGCGTCTCGCCTCAACAAGAAACTGGACAAATATTGCGCCAGGTCAAGAGATCCACAGGCAATAGCTGTGGACGCACTGGTAACTCCTTGGGTGTACCAGTCAGTGTATGTGTTTCCTCCTCTGCCGCTCATACCAAAGGTATTGAAGATCATACGGCAAAGAAGAGTAAGAACAATACTAGTGGTTCCGGATTGGCCGAGAAGGACTTGGTATCCGGAACTTCAAGAGATGCTCACGGACGAACCGTGGCCTCTACCTCTGAGAAGGGACCTGCTACAGCAGGGTCCCTGTCTTTTTCAAGACTTACCGCGGCTGCGTTTGACGGCATGGCGGTTGAACGCCAGATCCTAAAAGGGAAAGGCATTCCAGAAGAAGTCATTCCTACCTTGATTAAGGCACGGAAGGAAGTCACCGTGAAACATTATCACCGCATTTGGCGAAAATATGTAGCGTGGTGCGAGGATCGGAGGGTTCCGACGGAGGAATTCCAACTGGGTCGTTTCCTACATTTCCTGCAATCAGGATTATCTATGGGTCTCAAATTGGGATCCATTAAGGTTCAAATTTCGGCCCTGTCAATATTCTTCCAAAAAGAATTGGCCTCTGTCCCTGAGGTCCAGACTTTTGTCAAGGGAGTACTGCATATACAGCCTCCTGTGGTGCCTCCGGTGGCACCGTGGGATCTAAATGTAGTTTTAGATTTCCTCAAATCCCATTGGTTTGAACCATTGAAAAAGGTGGATTTGAAATATCTCACATTGAAAGTGACTATGTTACTAGCCCTGGCCTCTGCCAGGAGAGTATCTGAATTGGCGGCTTTATCTTATAAAAGTCCTTATCTAATCTTCCATTCGGATAGGGCAGAACTGCGGACTCGTCCGCATTTTCTCCCTAAAGTGGTATCAGCATTTTATCTGAACCAACCTATTGTGGTGCCTGCGGCCACTAGCGACTTGGAGGACTCCAAGTTGTTGGACGTTGTCAGAGCCTTAAAAATATACATTGCAAGGACGGCTGGAGTCAGAAAATCTGACTCGCTGTTTATATTGTATGCACCCAACAAGTTGGGCGCACCTGCTTCTAAGCAGTCGATTGCTCGTTGGATTTGTAACACAATTCAACTTGCACATTCTGTGGCAGGCCTGCCACAGCCTAAAACTGTAAAGGCCCACTCCACAAGGAAGGTGGGCTCATCTTGGGCGGCTGCCCGAGGGGTCTCGGCATTACAACTCTGCCGAGCAGCTACGTGGTCGGGGGAGAACACGTTTGTAAAATTTTACAAATTTGATACCCTGGCAAAGGAGGACCTGGAGTTCTCTCATTCGGTGCTGCAGAGTCATCCGCACTCTCCCGCCCGTTTGGGAGCTTTGGTATAATCCCCATGGTCCTTTCAGGAACCCCAGCATCCACTTAGGACGATAGAGAAAATAAGAATTTACTTACCGATAATTCTATTTCTCGGAGTCCGTAGTGGATGCTGGGCGCCCATCCCAAGTGCGGATTATCTGCAATACTTGTACATAGTTATTGTTAACTAATTCGGGTTATTGTTAAGGAGCCATCTTTAAGAGGCCCTTTCTGTTGTCATACTGTTAACTGGGTTTAGATCACAAGTTGTACGGTGTGATTGGTGTGGCTGGTATGAGTCTTACCCGGGATTCAAAATGCCTCCCTTATTGTGTATGCTCGTCCGGGCACAGTACCTAACTGGAGTCTGGAGGAGGGTCATAGGGGGAGGAGCCAGTGCACACCACCTGACCTAGTAAAGCTTTACTTTTTTGTGCCCTGTCTCCTGCGGAGCCGCTATTCCCCATGGTCCTTTCAGGAACCCCAGCATCCACTACGGACTCCGAGAAATAGAATTATCGGTAAGTAAATTCTTATTTTTTCCGGTATCATACATAAAAAGAAATAAAAAAAAAAGAAACTCCAATAGTGTAATACTGATTTGTCCACTAATGAACTCTCTCTTTCTGGAAGTTGTAGACTCTTACCAGAGTAAATGGTCTACAAGATTTGCAGACAATTACGCAGTGGTATTTAAAATATTTTGCAGTAGGCATAAATTTTCCACATCACAATTTAAGAAAGTTAAAAACAATCTAAACAAATATGGGTTAAGATTGGTCTCTCGCCAAAACTCATTGTCTGCCAAACAACAGACAAAAAAGTATATGTACAAAGCCACAGGCGTTCCCAGATCCAACATTCAACCCAAGTCCTCCTCGCCGACGCGTTTCCAAACCTCCAGGGTTTCTTTTTCAAGGCATGAGGAGTTAGTTCAAACAAACCGGGTTATAAACCCATGATGATAATCCAATAAAAATTCCTAATACCAGACATAGATTTACCTATCCAGCTAACATCCTATAGTTCACATACATCTTGAATAACATCCACTTCATGTTTTCGTTTTAATCCATGCTGTCTACCTGTGATCTGATAGGTAGGATCATGGGAAAGGTAACATGATTCTCTATGGTCCAATCACATGCTGTCTTCCTGTGACCTCACACCCTCCCTTTTCATACCTTCAATGACTCAATCACTATTACATTTGCTATATGAAAGAACATAGTTAAAATAGCCATGCATTTAAAAAATGTATGTATCTTTTATGAGGTATTTTAGATGTTTTGGGCTTTTCCATTTCCAGTGGAAAGTAGTTTGCATTCCTTCATTTCTAATTGCTTTACTGTATGGTGCACCCGAATGCAGATACTCTATGCCAGTCTCTTGCCCGTAGCACAGAAAGCAATCGTGTGAATGCCCAAGGCCCTGTAAAAAGCATTGTTTAATGGTGTCACATGATGCAGAAAATTTGGCTGCATTGTAGTTCCTCGTATTGTTACCTCTGTTCCAAATATTAGGTCCTGCTGAACATCCTGCCCTTTGTGTATACGCATTATTGCACAGACAGGTAGCTCCTGTGTCCTTTCTTTGCTCCAGTCCATACCATAAAAATACTGCCTCCTTTTATTATAGTATATGTTCCAGTGGAAGCACAAGCTGTTGACCGATAAGAAAAAACTAAATCAGTGTTATTGTGTGTCAACTTCATTTGCAAAACTGGAAATATATGTTGTGGTGGAATAAGTCATTTTCTGCAGCGGGTTACAATGGTATTCCACAGGGAATAACATCGGGGTGTAGAGTTGGATCTTGATTCAAGACACCAACAGGCTAAAGCTTTGACTGTTCCCAGGATGCCTTGCACCGCCTCCTCTATAGCCCCGCCTCCAGACACTGGAGCTCAGTTTGTAAGTTGGTGCCTGCAGTGCAGGCAGCTAACAGGATGGGCTGCTCTAAGCAGTCCTAATAAGAGCTTTTCTGAAGAGAAAGAAGACTTCAAGAGCCGCAGCTCAGGCACTAGATGCTATATGTCACTGACATATCGTGCTGCGGCTCCACCTCCCTCAGCGGCGCTGTATACTCCCCTGCCTTGGTTGCCGGGTACTTACAGCGGATGCTCTCCGGTTCCCATAAGGCACACATCACCGCTGCTGCTCTCCTGGATTGCGTGGCCGCATCATCCGGAGGAGGTAAGAGGGTCCCCCAGGCGGGACCCGCCGCTGGCATGGACACTGTGGCAGTGCAGGGATCCAACTATATCCACCAGGGCAAGAGGCACAGGTCTCGGATTTACCAAAATCCGTTTACTATAGGCCCCGCAGTACCTGGTGGTGAAGTCCAGTAGAGGGGATAAGGCTCTGACCTGTAGCCCTCCCCCAGCTCCAGGTGCCATCTACAGCAGATGTTCCCGCCCTGGAGCTGCATCTCTCTCTCCCCCTCACTCCCTGTCAGCGTTTGGGCGCCATTACACAGAGCTGCGCTGATTCTGGGACTGCTGGGCACTGTGTCCTCCTTAAAGCTGCCTGCCTCATCAGCGCTGTGCATTTACAGGACACTTAAGTATTCTACATGTCGTTTAGACAGTTTTCGTTAAGAACAAGTGCATAACTATAGGGATAGTATCCTGTGATATACATCCAGTATTTACTGTGCATTGTTATATCTGTATACATACATAGCTTTACTTAGTATTGCTAGTCCAGGGCACTTTTATTGTTGTTTGTAACAATTTCTGCATTGTACATGTGACTGTGTGTGCCAATAGCTGCAGTGTGGTTCCTATTCCGTGTATCTCACACATATTGCTATCCCTATATTCTGTACCCTGAGGGGGCTAAGTGTGTCAGGGTTTTATATATATTTATATATAAAATAGTGTTTCACAGGATATACTACCTTGGTATTTTTCTCTGTGTTTTTCAGTCACCATATACCACTTACATCCTCTGTTTGTGTTCTGCGTCTACAGTCACACTCCACAGGGGTTTTTTGTCTGGCTAATTGTACTGTTACGCCCTAAGGCTACGTTTCCAAATTATGTCTGCTATACAGGGTGGGAGATCCGTGGCGGATCCTGTGTCATGCAGTGCTAACGCCGCAGATGCACCTGAGGAAAATATTCCAGCTGAGGGTCCTGGTACTGGGGGTCCAGTACCCCTGGGACAGCCTGCAGTACCGGTGGCACACCAAGACCCACCTTGGGCTAATTTTTCTAATCTGCTGACTATACTAGTAACGAGACCTACGCCCCCTGTGGGACCTCATGTGCCATTGCAGCCACATTGTCCCTGCAGTTAATCCGCCATGGGCGGATACTCTGTCAACTCAGTTACAGCAATTAAATCAGTCTTTGGTTAAACAAAAACCTAACCCTCGCCCTCCTATGACCAAAGGGTCATCTAAGCGGGCCATTACTTCCTCACAATCCACGCATGTTTCGGATACTTCTTCCGATGACCATTCAGACACTGATGCAGATGCTTCTAATGGGGAATCTATTTCACAGGTGGATGTTCCTGACCTATTGGAGGCTATCAAACTGAATCTTCAGATTGATGATGAATCTGCACCTCCAGATATGTCTAAGAAACCTGATAAGTTCAAACGTCAGACGTTAACTAAATTAGTTTTGCCCCATTCTGACCATTTAGTTGACATACGTCAGGAATCCTGGGAGTCTCCAGGAAAGAAATTCTCCCTGTCTAAGAAGATGCTAGCTCATTATCCCCTTGCTGCAGAGTTAAGTAAAAATTGGGAAACACCGCCACCGGTGGACTCGCATGTCACACGTTTTGTGGTGTCATCTACTCTGCCTGTTACTACCGTCACCTCTCTGAAGGAACCGACTGATAAGCGTGTGGAGGGTTGCTTGATGTCTACACCATTGCAGGTGCTGTGCATAGACCCACTATAGCGGCTTCTTGGGCTGCAAAGGCTATTGAAGCCTGGGCTCAAGAAGTTGAAGTGGAGCTACCTTCTACTTTATCTATCTGATAATGCCAGACAGTGTCTTTCATATATTATCACAGCCTCCCATGATATTCAGGAGGCAGCCTCTGATGCCGGTGCCCTGGCGGCCAAAGCGTCTGCTACATCTATTCTGGCTCGTCAGATTCTGTGGTTGCAGTCCTGGTCTGTGGATCTGGACTCTAAAAAGACCTTGGAGGTTATCCCTTTTAAGGGAGACATCCTTTTTGGGGAAGATCTGAACAAGATTGTTGCTGACTTAGCGTCTGCTAAAACTGCATGTCTGCCAAGTACTAATCCTTCGGCTCCGAAGGCTAAAAGTACCACCTTTCGTTCCTTTCAACCTCCAAGTAAAGCAAAGGGTCAGGTGTACCCGAAACAGGCTCGCACTTCCAAAACCTCCAAGCCTAAATGTTCCTGGGCTGCCCGTCAGCCTGCTTCCAAACCAGACAAGACTGCTGCATGACGGGGCGGGCCTCCTCCTGGGGGATCCCAGGGTGGGAGGCCGACTTCTAAGGTTTGCTCAGGTATGGTTACAGACCACTTCAGAGGCCTGGGTAATGGAAGTCGTCACTCACGGATACGCCATCTCTTTCAAGAAACGTCAACCTCGCTAGCTTTGCTCAAATATCCACTCGGATCCGGTGAAAGCAAAAACTCTCTATTTGCTGGTACAATCCCTACTGGACATAGGAGTGGTAGTGCCGGTGCCTCTGGCTCAGAGAGGCAGAGGGTACTATTCAACGCTGATCCTAGTTCCAAAACCGAATGGAACCTCGCAGCCCATTCTCAGCCCCAAGTCTTTGAACAAATTTGTGAAGATTTCCAAATTCCGTATGGAAACTCTTAGCTCTATTGTTCTGGCCTTAGAGCCAAAGGACTATATGGTATCCCTGGACATTCAGGGTGCTTACCTACATATACCTATTGCTATGTCGCATCAGCAGTACCTGCAGTTTGCTATTGGCAACCTACATTATCAACTCCAGGCCTTACCTTTTGGACTGGCCACGGCTCCGAGAATCTTCACCAAGGTCATGGCGGTTATGACTGCTCTGCTTCACCGTCCGGGTATCGGGATCCTGCCATATCTCGATGACTTGCTGATCCTGGCAAATTCCCCAGAGGTTCTCCTTCGTCATCTTGAACTGACGATCCAATTTCCTGCAAGCCCACGGGTGGCTCATCAACTGGAAGAAATTCTAACAGGTGCCTGCTCAGAGCATGGTGCACCTGGGGGCATTGTTGGACACACACAACCAACGGTTGTTCTTGTCTCCGGAGAAGGTCTTGAAGCTTCAGGACAGGATAAGATACTTCCTTTCTCCTCCATGAGTGTCGATACATTCGGCGATGCAAGTACTAGGCCTCATGGTGTCGGCTTTCAACATGGTAGAGTACGCTCAACTTCATTCCCGCCCTCTGCAGAGGTTAATTCTCTCCAAGAGGGATGGCCTGCCTCACCGGATCAGATCTCACATGATCTCCTTGACTCTGGACGTTCGTCTGTCACTGAGCTGGTGGCTACAGGACCAACAATTGAGCAGGGGCCGTCCCTTCTGGATCTCCAACTGGGTCCTTCTAACGACGAGTCTGCGGGGTCGGGGCGCGGTGTTGGAGCAACACTCTCTTCAGGGTCTGTGGACCAGGGAGGAATCTCTCCTCCCGATTAAATATACTGGAGTTGCGGGCAGTGTTCAATGCTTTGGAACTGGCCCTGCCTCTGGTACAGAACAGCCCTGTTCAAGTACAGTCGGACAACGCCACCACGGTGGCATACATAAATCATCAAGTCGGCACTCGAAGCCACATGGCAATGTTGGAAGAGTCAAAGATTCTTCGATGGGCGGAAAGCCATCTGCCAGCCATATCGGCAGTGTTCATTCCGGGTGTCCTCAACTGGGAAGCGGACTTCCTCAGTCGTCAAGACGTACACGCCGGAGAGTGAAGCCTTCATCCAGAAGTATTTCAACTCCTAGTGGACAAGTGGAGCCTACTAGATGTAGACCTGATGGCGTCTCGACATGATCACAAGGTTCCAGTCTTTGAAGCAAGGACAGGGGATCCTCAAGCAGCGTTAGTGGACGCACTGGCAATTCCATGGAACTTTCGGCTGCCATACGTGTTCCCTCCGGTGTCACTCCTGCCCAGGGTAATTCGGAAGTTCAAGCAAGAAGGAGGAATGCTGATTCTACTTGCTCCAGCATGGCCCAGACGGCATTGGTTCTCAGACCTGCAGGGTCTCTCGATAGAGCGTCCTCTTCTACTTCCTCAACGCCCAGACCTCCTCGTTCAGGGCCCCTGTGTATACCAGGATTTGGCCCGACTGGCTTTGACGGCGTGGCTCTTGAAGCTTCAGTCTTGGGAGGGCCAAAGGTTTTTCTGAGGCGGTCATTCAGACGATGTTGCAAGCCCGCAAACTGGCTTCAGCTCGGATTTATTATAGAGTCTGGAATTCTTACTTCACCTGGTGTGCGGCTAAGAATTTTGATGCATACAAGTTCAGTACTGCCAAACTTTTGGCATTTCTGCAACAAGGCCTGGAATCAGGCCTTCGTCTGGCCTCCCTAAAGGTTTATATATCTGCGTTGTCGGTGTGGTTTCAGAGAAAAATTGGGACTCTGCCTGACGTTCATACCTTCACTCAGGGTATTTTACGGATTCAACCTCTCTGTCCCTCTTGTGGCTCCTTGGGATTTGTCTGTTGTTCTGGATGCCCTGCAAGGGTCTCCGTTTGAACCTCTTGAGTCTGTGGACCTTAAATGGCTTACGCTTAAGGTCTTGTTTTTGCTGGCTATTGCCTCTGCTAGAAGGGTTTCAGAATTGGGTGCCTTATCCTGTAGGTCTCCCTTTCTGATTTTTCACCGTGACCGTGCGGTTCTTAGAACTCGCCCTGGTTATCTACCTAAGGTGGTGTCATCTTTCTACCTTACTCAAGAGATTGTGGTTCCGGCCTTTATCTCTCCTGATTTGTCCTCCAAAGAGCGGTCTTTGGATGTGGTACGGGCTCTCCGTATCTATGTGAAGAGAACCGCCTCCCTTAGTAGATCTGATTTTGGTTTTCACAAACGTGGCTGGCCTACGAATAAGCAAACCTTGGCTAGATGGATTAGAATGGTGATTGCACAAGCGTATGTACAGGCTGGACTTCCAGCTCCTGCTACTATCAAGGCCCATTCTACTCGGTCTGTTGGACCTTCTTGGGCGGCCCGCCGTGGCGCTTCCCTAGAACAATTGTGCAAGGCGTCTACATGGTCCACAGTGAACATGTTCATCAGGATCTAGGCCTTTGATACTTCCGCCTCCCAGGATGCTTCCTTTGGACGCCGCATTCTTGTGCCCGCTACAGTGCGTCCCCACCCATGAGGAACTGCTTTAGGACATCCCCAAAGTTATTCCCTGTGGAATACCAGTGTACCCCGCTGCAGAAAAGGAGATTTATGGTAGACTTACCCTTGTTAAATCTTTCTGCGAGGTACACTGGATTCCCCAGGGCGCCCACCCTGATGCACTTAGCTTCTTTGGGTTTGTATGGCATTAGCCGCTGGTACCTTCTCCTGTCGTGAGAATGTGGTTCGCTGTGGCTACTAACTGTTATCGTCTCTTTTACCTGCTGCTGCATTGGACTGTTTAACAAAACTGAGCTCCAGTGCCTGGAGGCGGGGATACAGAGGGATCCTGGGAACAGTCAAAGCTTTAGCCTGTTGGTGCCTCTGATCAAGATCCAGCTCTACACCCCGATGTTATTCCCTGTGGAATCCAGTGTACCTCGCAGTAAGAGATTTAACAAAGGTAAGTTCTTACCATAAATCTCCTTTTCTAGACCCGTCACCAGTGTACAGCGGTCACAGGTATTTTCCGAGATAAACCAATCTCACCCTATCCATTCACTAATACACAGTTACGCCCTGTGGTGTGAGGGGCTAATGATTTAATGACGTTGCTGGTTCATAGGGAATTAATAGACTGTTAGAACCTAAGTACTGGTTTAGACCAGAGTTTCCTAAGCTCCATCATGTTTTAATGATATCCATTAAATCAAAATACAGGTTGACTATCCCTTATCCAAAATGCTTGGGACCAGAGGTATTTTGGATATGGGATTTTTCCGTATTTTGGAATAATTGCATACCATAATGAGATATCATGGTGATGGGATCTAAATCTACACCTCATACACACAGCCTGAAGGTAATTTTAGCCAATATTTTTTATAACTTTGTGCATTAAACAAAGTGTGTCTACATTTACACAATTCATTTATGGTTCATATACACCTTATACACACAGCCTGAAGGTCATTTAATACAATATTTTTAATGTGTATTAAAAAAAGTTTGTGTACATTGAGCCATCAAAAAACAAAGGTTTCACTATCTGTCTCACTCAAAAAAGTCTGTATTTCGGAATATTTGGATATGGGATACTCAACCTGTATTGAAGTCCCCTCTGATCGAACATTCATATCCTTAAAACTTGGATTGTAATGTCGAAGTTTGTGAAACTCTGGTTTAGCCCACAATTAGCCACGTCCACAGTGAGTAGATGACAGGTATGCTTTTATTTCATACATTATCAAATCTCTCATTGGTGAGTGATCACCAGCTATAAGTAATCACCAGCTATAAGTATTTACTGTAATATGTAATAAACAGCTCAGAGTCAAGATATGGAAAAGAACAGCATCTTAATAAAAAAAATAAAAAAATATGAACAATCCAACAGGGGGCATTCTCCAGACTTCTATATATGATGAAGAATAATACATTTATTGAACATACTCAGCTTGCACACGTTATTTCCCAAATGTTTTCGGTCCACACAGGACCTTCATCAGGAGGCACAGCAATACTATTTTTGTCCAACAGAGATCCAGTCTCCCAGCAATCCAGCAGCAAAGCTGGCTATGCCTATCTGACTCCCTCCTTTTATCTCTTTACACCTCCTTTTTATCTCTCAGTTCTGTATTGGCTGGCTCTTGAATCCTAGAAATGTAAACCTTCCCTTGAGCAGCTTGGTGCCTGGTAGTCTGGAAAGAGCCCTGGTAGAACAAAGCCAAGTAATTATGCTGATAAGGGGGTGGACCAAAAGAGGATAATAAAACGAGTCACAGTTAAACCCTTGTTGTCATTCGTGATGTCATAGCCTCTTCAGCTGATTGGGGTTTTCTGTAAGGGGGGTTGTGTCAGCCCTGTACTTCCTGTACACATAGGCTAGCTTACTTAGCTGGGCCCACACTGGACAACAAAACATATCACCCATGCAGTACACCGTGTATTCCCATTAAACAGAAAGTGTCTTTTAGTCACTGGGCTACATTTAAGAATACTCGTTTCTTGGGTTACAGGCCTGCTTGGCTTAGTGGTGACTACCCTATGATGATCCTGGTGCAGGCCATACGAGGATCATCACACACTGCAAAAAGACATTCAAAGTGTTAGATTAATTCAACCCACTGGGGGCTACTGATCCAAGCTTAAAGATACACCTACCCTCTCTTCAGAATTGGTACCCAGTCAATAACCCTTTATTTTAAGGATGCCATTTGATGTCCTGCATCCAGAAAGTGCTGGGCAACCGTTTTATCCGTGGTGCCCAATTGTATGGCTACGATGATTTGCCATACGCTCACGGAAACTGCACGTGGTCATCCCTACATAGGGCAAGCCACATGGGCATACTAACATGTACACCACATGATCCAATCTACAGTGTAGCCAATAGTGGATTTTAATTGGCCTTCCACTATGTGGGTGTGGGAACTTGTCGCCTACAAGCATTGAGCAACATGTCGTGCATCCTAAACATCTCGCACAGCCTTGCCTTTGTGTGTTCAGCCAAGTCTTGTCACCAGCCATGGTTTGTCACGCAGGATGCATTAAAAGTTGTTTTAAATTGCGTCCACGCCTGAAGGCCGTCATCGGTGGATGTTCAAAATCATCTCTGAATTTTGGTTCAGTTTTCAACAGCAACCAGTGCCTCTTGATGGATTTTTTTAATGCTGGATGCTTTCTCATCGAATTGCGTGACAAATGTCATTAGCTTTTCTTTAGCAGGTTTTCTCTGGGTGAGTCTAGAGCGTGCCTTGGTAAGACCGTCGTCAGTGGCGCTCCTCTTGTACCCCCTCTCTATAAAACAATCCGTAATCTCTACAATCTGTTCCTCAGTCGTGTTTGGGTTTGTGTTATTACGCATAACATGCATAAACTGTGAGATAGGAAGGCTGGTTTTCAAAGAGGGTGGGTGGTTACTTGTAGCATGCAATATTGTATTGCGAACCTTGTCTTTCCTGTAAAGGGTGGTGCCCAGTCTGTTATAATCACGAAAACTCGTCACATCCAGAAAGTTTATGGAGTTACGACTGGAGTGACCTGTAAAACGTACAGTAGAGTCCAAGTTGTTCAACTTTTCCAACATCAATGTAAACTCAAGTTCAGTGCTATCCCATAACATAAAAATGTCATTGATAAATCGATTGTAATAGATATTAGTGCCATAGTTGGGTAGAATATTGGTGGATTCATACTCCATGCATAAAAATGCTAGCATAAGCAGGGGTCACATTCGAGCCCATGGCTGTGCCCGAGCACAGCATGAAATATTCATCTTGGTACTGAAGTGATTATTGATCAATATCAATTTTCAGAAATTCAAGGATACATTCTATTGGTATAGTTGATATACCGGTTGAAATAAGCGTTTTCTCACAGCCTTTATATGCAATCTGTGGGGGATGATAGTGTATAAAGATGAGATATCAAGGGTTACTAGTAGAACTCTTTCCTTGACGTCCCCTAATTCCATTATATCCAGAAAATCATGTGTGCTATAATGTAGTTCCATATACAAGTACACATTAATATAGTTT
The DNA here is from genome assembly GCF_028390025.1 of Pseudophryne corroboree. NCBI lineage: Eukaryota > Metazoa > Chordata > Amphibia > Anura > Myobatrachidae > Pseudophryne > Pseudophryne corroboree. The sequence continues at coordinate 162,479,935 of NC_086447.1, read as the reverse complement.
TAATTGTAGCACTCTGCACCTGTCAAAATCCATGCAGTTCCTCTTTCCGGCCTGGGGTGTCGCTCTTGCCTCTGATGCTTCTAGCACACACTGGTCTGTATCTCAGTGCTGAGATACAGGACCAGCATGTGCCAGAAGCACTAGAGTGAAAAGTGACACCCCAGGCAAGAAAGAGGAACTGCGTGGCTTGTGACATGTGCAGGATGTTAGAATGAACACTAATACCAACATCTAGGGTGCGTCCTTAATTCATATGCCAACTCAGGCCATAGATTTCATATTGCACAGAAGGGCACTCTCCAAAGCTGATCTTTCTCTAACGTCCTAGTGGATGCTGGGGACTCCATAAGGACCATGGGGAATAGACTGGCTCCGCAGGAGACAGGGCACTTTAAGAAAGAATTTGGATTCTGGTGTGCTCTGGCTCCTCCCTCTATGTCCCTCCTCCAGACCTCAGTTTGAATCTGTGCCCGGACGAGCTGGGTGCTACTTAGTGAGCTCTCCTGAGCTTGCTAAAAAGAAAGTATTTTGTTAGTTTTTTTTATTTTCAGAGAGATCTGCTGGCAACAGACTCTCTGCTACGTGGGACTGAGGGGAGAGAAGCAGCCCTACTCACTGAAGATAGGTCCTGCTTCTTAGGCTACTGGACACCATTAGCTCCAGAGGGATCGTACACAGGATCGCACCCTTGGTCGTCCGATCCCGGAGCCGTGCCTCCGTCCCCCTCGCAGAGCCGGAAGACAGAAGCCAGTGACAGAAGCAAGAAGACTTCGAAAT